>NW_027397122.1:5711484-5718797 GCF_003265705.2 Callorhinus ursinus | reverse complement strand
TCTTTCTTTCTTTCTTTCTTTCTTTCTTTCTTTTTCTTTCTTTCTTTTTCTTTCTTTCTTTCTTTCTTTCTCTTTCTTTCTTTTTCTTCCTTTTTCTTTCTTTCTTTCTTTTTTCTTTCTTTCTTTCTTTCTTTCTCTTTCTTTCTTTCTTCCTTTCTTCCTTCCTTTCTTTCTTTCTTTCTTTCTTTCTTTCTTTCTTTCTTTCTTTCTTTCTTTCTTTCTTTCTTCTTTCTTTCGTTCTTTCTTTTGTTCTTTCCTCCTTCCTTCCCTCCTTCCTCCCTCCCTCCCTTTCCTTCCTCCCTTTCCTTCCTTCCTTCCTTCCTTCCTTCCTTCCTTCCCACCTTCCTTCCTTCCTTTTTTTAGAAAGGGAGAGAGAATCTTAAGCAGTCTCCATGCCCAGCATGGAGCTCAGGCAGGACTCAGTCTCACAACCCTGAGATCACGACCTGAGTCAAAATCAAGAGCCCAATGCTTAACCGACTGAGCCACCCAGGCGGCCCTAGAAAATATTTCGGCTAAAGTTCTTCTTTATTTCTTTCTTCATTGTAATCCTATCTAAGCATCACCCTGTAACCAATTATCCACACCTGCAGCTTTGCTGCTCTTCCAAGACCAGTCAGGCCTGGTCCTCAAGGGTCCTGGGCCCCTGCTCAACAACCTGCAGCTCATTCTTGAGCCCTACTGCCCCTGTCCCTCTCCTGGTGTGAGGCCCACCGCTGACAGAGAGTCCTAGGGAGGGTTGCCTGCTGCCTAGAGATAAAGATAAGAAAACCCAGGACGGCGTTGCCTGGGGAAGGTATGTTGGATGAGAGCTTGTTGGACAGCTGGGGAGCCAAGGGTGTGGACAGAAGGGCAGCAAGGAGGTCACGTGCCAAACTGCAGAGCCAGGCCGGGAAACATGGGCCGGGAAATGAAGACAAGGGCTAGGGAAAGTCATGGTGCTGTAAGCAGAAGAGCAGGTAGATGGGGTGTGGGGCAGGCCATTTAGGACCAAAGAAACCCAGAATCCAACCTGTATCCCCCCTCCACCCAGTTCCCTGAGTGTGGGCTCCTTTTCTCAGTAAGGAAATAGAATCTTCTTCTTATTTATGAGTCCAAAACAGAAGAAAGATTGATTATTCATAGACCCAAGCATTCTCAGGGCCAAACTGAAATTAACAGATATTTACATTTGCATTTTTTTCTTATATAGAAATATTAAAAACTCAATCACAAAATACTTGAAATCATGTGGCTTTGCCTAAATGTCACACTCTGTGAATGTATACCCTAAAAGCTTACCTTCTTTGCCATTCAGATGAATAATATATATATTTATACACTTTACTCACTGTTAGAGCTATAAAAAAATTTAGGGAATTTCAGGATGTCTTGTGACTTAAAATAAGATTTTCTCAACATAACTGTCCTTCACTATTCTCTTACTCCTTTCCAGATATGCAAAAAATGGGTTTTTCAATGGATGTTTTTGGTACTTTTCATTTTTAGATGTAGAGAATTTAACTTTAGGAGGCTCATGTTGCAAGGCGTTTGGTTGTGTCTTGGAGGATATTATTTCTCATCTACCCATCTCTGCCTTACTAGTTTCAAATAACCACTTCCCTCTCTTTGCTGCCAAGAGGTACCATGTCCTGTCAGAAGTATCCAGGGTAATCAGCAGGTGCCTTGTGTGGCGTTCAGTAGGAGAGGTGCCCACCCAAGGTCAAATGCGCTCCCATGATGTTCCATTTGAGGTGCCTGCACTAGAATCCTGTGGGATCCTGATGGCACAAGAAGCAGGCCCAGGGCCAAGGTGAGGACATGCTTCTCGACTCCAGAGTGCAGTTCTTTTTCTTTTTCTCTCCTTTTTCTCTTTTTCTTCCTATTTTCTTTAGTAAAATATTCTCCCGAAATATTGGCTTCTTCATCATTATGAAATGATCTTCTCTATACCTGGCAATATTTCTTGCTCTGAAATTTACTTTACCTGGCATCCATATAGCCACTATGTTTCTCTGATTAGTTTTAATGTGATTTATCGCTTTCCATCAATTTATTTATTTTTTTTTACCTCTCTGTGTCTTTATAGTAAAAGAATTTCTGGTCATCAACATATAGTTGGGTCTCAGTTTTAATGCAGTGTGAAAAATGGGGCCTCCTTACTTGAAATGGTGAACCACTCATTTAATTAATTTAATTTAATTTAGTTTAGTTTAATTGACTTACCCAGTATATTTTGTCCTTTCTCCCTCCTTTTCTTTTTTTTAAAAATTTTTTATTGTTATGTTAATCACCATACATTACATCATTACTTCTTGATGTAGTGTTCCATGATTCATTGTTTGTGCATAACAACCAGTGCTCCACGCAGAATGTGCCCTCTTTAATACCCATCACCAGACAAACCCATCCCCCCACCCCCTCCCCTCTAGAACCCTCAGTTTGTTTTTCAGAGTCCATCGTCTCTCATGGTTCATCTCCCCCTCTGACCTACTCCCCTTCATTCTTCCCCTCCTGATGTATTCTTCTTTTTCTATTTTCTTAACATATGTTGCATTATTTGTTTCAGAAGGACAGATCTGTGATTCAATAGTCTTGCACAATTCACAGCACTCACCATAGCACATACCCTCCCCAATGTCTATCACCCAGCCACCCCATCCCTCCCACCCACCCACCACTCCAGCAACCCTCAGTTTGTTTCCTGAGATGAAGAATTCCTCATATCAGTGAGGTCATATGATACATGTCTTTCTCTGATTGACTTATTTCACTCAGCATAACACCCTCCAGTTCCATCCACGTCGTTGCAAATGGCAAGATCTCATTCCTTTTGATGACTGCATAATATTCCATTGTGTATATATACCACTGCTTCTTTATCCATTCATCTGTCGATGGACATCTTGGCTCTTTCCACAGTTTGGCTATTGTGGACATTGCTGCTATAAACATTGGGGTGCACGTACCCCTTTGGGTCCCTACATTTGTATCTTTGAGGTAAATACCCAGCAGTGCAATTGCTGGATCGTATGGTAGCTCTATATTCAACTGTTTGAGGAACCTCCATACTGTTTTCCAGAGGGGTTGCACCAGCTTGCATTCCCACCAACAGTGTAGGAGGGTTCCCCTTTCTCCGCATCCCTGCCAACATCTGTTGTTCCCTGACTTGTTAAATTTAGCCATTCTGACTGGTATGAGGTGGTATCTCATTGAGGTTTTGATTTGGATTTCCCTGATGCCGAGAGATGTTGAGCACTTTTTCATGTGTCTGTTGGCCATTTGGATGTCTTCTTTGGAAAAATGTCTGTTCATGTCTTCTGCCCATTTCTTGATTGCATTATTTGTTCTTTGGGTGTTGAGTTTGATAAGTTCTTTATATATTTGGCATACTAGCCCTTTATCTGATATGTCAGTTGCAAATATTTTCTCCCATTCTGTCGGTTGTCTTTTGGTTTTGTGGACTGTTTCTTTTGCTGTGCAAAAGCTTTTTATCTTGATGAAGCCCCAATAGTTCATTTTTGCCCTGGCTTCCCTTGCCTTTGGCAATGTTTCTAGGAAGAAGTTGCTGCGGCTGAGGTCGAAGAGGTTGCTACCTGTGTTCTCCTTTAGGATTTTGATGGACTCCTGTCTCACATTAAGGTCTTTCAACCATTTGGAGTCTATTTTTGTGTGTGGTGTAAGGAACCGGTCCAGTTTCATTCTTCTGCATGTGGCTGTCCAGTTTTCCCAACACCATTTGTTGAAGAGACTGTCTTTTTTCCATTGGACATTCTTTCCTGCTTTGTCAAAGATGAGTTGACCATAGAGTTGAGGGTCCATTTCTGGGCTCTCGATTCTGTTCCATTGATCTATGTGTCTGTTTTTGTGCCAGTACCATACTGTCTTGATGATGACAGCTTTGTAATACAGCTGTAATAGAAAGTCTGGAATTGTGATGCCGCCAACTTTTCTTTTTCAATATTCCTCTGGCTATTCGGGGTCTCTTCTGGTTCCATACAAATTTTAGGATTATTTGTTCCATTTCTTTGAAAAAAGTGGATGGTATTTTGATGGCGATTGCATTGAATGTTTAGATTGCCCTGGGTAGCATTGATGTCTTCACAATATTTGTTCTTCCAATCCATGAGCATGGGACGTTTTTCCATTTCTTTATGTCTTCTTCAATTTCTTTCATGAGTATTTTATAGTTTTCTGAGTACAGATCCTTTGCCTATTTGGTTAGATTTATTCCTAGGTATCTTATGGTTTTGGGTGAAATTGGAAATGGGATCGACTCCTTGATTTGTCTCTCTTCTGTCTTGTTGTTGGTGTATAGGAATGCCACTGGTTTCTGTGCATTGATTTTATAGCCTGCTACTATACTGAATTCCTGTATGAGTTCTAGCAGCTTTGGGGTGGAGTCTTTTGGGTTTTCCACACAAAGTATCATATCATCTGCAAAGAGTGAGAGTTTGACTTCCTCTTTGCTGATTTGGATGCCTTTGATTTCTTTTTGTTGCCTGATTGCTGTGGCTAGGACTTCTAATACTATGTTGAATAGCAGTGGTGAGAGTGGACATCCCTGCCACGGTCCTGACCTTAGGGGAAAACCTCTCAGATTTTCCCCATTGAGAATGATATTCGCTGTAGGTTTTTCATAAATGGCTTTTATGATGTTGAGGTAGGTACCCTCTATCCCTATACTCTGAAGAGTTTTGATCAAGAAGGGATGCTGTGCTTTGTCAAATCCTTTTTCTGCATCTATTGAGAGGATCACATGATTCTTGTTCTTTCTTTTGTTAATGTATTGTATCCCGTTGGTTGATTTGCGTATGTTGAACCAACCTTGCAGCCCAGGGATAAATCCCACTTGGTCATGGTGAATAATCCTTTTAATGGACTGTTGGATCCTGTTGGCTTGTATTTTGGTGAGAAATTTGCATCCATGTTCATCAAGGATATTGGTCTGTAATTCTCCTTTTTGATGGGGTCTTTGTCTGGTTTGGGGATCAAGGTAATGGTCGCCTCATAAAATGAGTTTGGAAGATTTCCTTCCATTTCTATTTTTTTGGAATAGTTTCAGAAGAATAGGTATTAATTCTTCTTGAAATGTCTGATAGAATTCCCCTGGGAAGCCATCTGGCCCTGGGCTTTTGTTTGTTGGGAGATTTTGGATGACTGCTTCAATTTCCTTAGTGCTTATAGGTCTGTTCAGGTGTTCTATTTCTTCCTGGTTCAATTGTGGTAGTTGATACATCTCTAGGAATGCACCCATTTCTTCCAGGTTATCTAATTTGCTGGCATAGAGTTGCTCATCATATGTTCTTATAATTGTTTGTATTTCTTGGTGTTGGTTGTGATCTCTCCTCTTTCATTCATGATTTTGTGGATTTGGGTCATTTCTCTTTTCTTTTTGATAAGTCTGGCCAGGGGTTTATCAATCTTGTTAATTCTTTCAAAGAACCAGCTCCTAGTTTCGTTGATCTGTTCTACTGTTCTTTTCGTTTCTAGTTCATTGATTTCTGCTCTGATCTTTAGTATTTCTCTTCTCCTGCTGGGTTTAGGCTTCATTTGGTGTTCTTTCTCCAGCTCCTTTAGGTGTAGAGTTAGGTTGTGTATTTGAGACCTTTCTTGTTTCTTGAGAAAGACTTGTATTGCTATATACTTTCCTCTCAGGACTGCCTTTGCTGTATCCCAAAGATTTTGAACAGTTGTCTTTTCATTTTCATTGGTTTCCATGAATTTTTTAAATTTTTCTTTAATTTCCCGGTCGACGCATTCATTCTTTAGTAGGATGCTCTTTAGCCTCCATGTATTTGAGTTCTTTCCGACTTTCCTGTTGTGATTGAGTTCTAATTTCAAAGCATTGTGGTCTGAAAATATGCAGGGAATGATCCCAATCTTTTGGTACCGGTTGAGACCTGATTTGTGACCTAGGATGTGATCAATTCTGGAGAATGTTCCATGGGCACTAGAGAAGAATGTGTATTTGGTTGCTTTGGGATGGAATGTTCTGAATACGTCTGTGAAGTCCATTTGGTCCAGTGTGTCATTTAAAGTCTTTATTTCTTTGTTGATCTTTTGCTTAGATGATCTGTCCATTTCAGTCAGAGGGGTGTTAAAGTCCCCCACTATTATTGTATTGTTGTCAATGTGTTTCTTAGCTTTTGTTATTAATTGCCTTATATAATTGGCTGCTCCCATGTTCGGGGCATAGATATTTACAATTGTTAGATCTTGTTGTTGGATAGACCCTTAAGTAGGATATAGTGTCCTTCTTCATCTCTTATTACAGTCTTTGTTTTAAAAATCTAATTTGTCTGATAGAAGGATTTCTACCCCAGCTTTCTTTTGGTGTCCATTATCATGGTAAATTGTTTTCCACCCCCTCCCTTTCAACGTGGGGGTGTCTTTGGGTCTAAAATGAGTCTCTTACAGACAGCATGTTGATTGGTCTTGTTTTTTAATCCAGTCTGATACCCTGTGTCTTTTGATTGGGCATTTAGCCCATTTACATTCAGGGTAACTATTGAAAGGTATGAATTTAGTGCCATTGTACTGCCTGTAAGGTGACTGTTACTGTATATTGTCTGTGTTCCTTTCTGATCTATGCTGCTTTTAGGCTCTCTCTTTGCTTAGGGGACCCCTTTCAATATTTCTTGGAGGGCTGGTTTCGTGTTTGCAAATTCCTTTAGTTTTTGTTTGTCCTGGAAGCTTTTTATCTCTCTTTCAATTTTCAATGAGAACCTAGCTGGATATAGTATTCTTGGCTGCATATTTTTCTCGTTTAGTGCTCTGAAGATCTCATGCCAGTCCTTTCTGGCCTGCCAGGTCTCTGTGGATAGGTCTGTTGCCAGTGTAATGTTTCTACCATTGTAGGTTACATATCTCTTCTCCCGAGCTTTCAGGATTTTTCTCTTTGTCTCTGAGACTCGAAAGTTTTACTCTTCGATGTCGGGGTGTTGACCTATTTTTTTTGAATTTGAGAGGGGTTCTCTCTGCCTCCTGGATTTTGACGCCTGTTTCCTTCCTCACGTTAGGGAAGTTCTCTGCTATTATTTGCTCCAATATACCTTCTGCCCCTCTCTGTCTTTCTTCTTCTTCTGGGATCCCAATTATTCTAATGTTGTTTCATCTTATATCACTTATCTCTCAAATTCTGCCCTCCTGATCCCGTAGTTGTTTATCTCTCTTTTTCTCAGCCTCTTTATTTTCCATCATTTGGTCTTCTATATCACTGATTCTCTCTTCTGCCTCATTTATCCTAGCGGTTAGTGCCCCCATTTTGGATTGCACCTCATTAATAGCCTTTTTGATTTCGACTTGGTTAGATTTTAGTTCTTTTATTTCTC
>NW_027397122.1:5699248-5706484 GCF_003265705.2 Callorhinus ursinus | reverse complement strand
TCTGGCACCCGACCCCGTGTGGAGTCTCCAAACCCAGCAGATCCCTGCGGTGCGCTCCCGCGCCGCTCCTCCCGGGGGAGGAAGGGGAGTCTCCCCGGATCTGCCGCTTGTTGGGTCCCTGCTGGAGGAGCAGTGGCCCGACTGGGCCGCGGATCACAGTTTATGGCAACCCCGAGGTGAGAGCCCGCGCCTCGGCTCCGTCTCTGCAGCCGGCTTCCCTGCTCCGATACCTGGGAGCTCTGCCGCACTCAGGCACCCCCGGTCTCTCCGTGACCCCAAGGGTCCTGAGACCACACTGTCCCGGGAGGATTCCACCCCCCGCTTAGCCACTGGAGCGACATCCCTCAGCGGAGCCGACTTCTAAAAGTTCCGATTTTGTGCTCCGCGGCTCTAGCACTTGCCAGAAGCGGCCGACGGAGGCCCCTCCCCCGCCGTCTATCCTCCCGAATATCGCCTCGGATTCACTTCTCCGCACGTCCTACCTTCTAGTAAGTGGTCGCTTCTCTGTTCAGAGAGTTGTTGCTACTCTCCTCTTCGATCTCCTGTTGAGTTCGTAGGTGTTCAGAATGGTTTGATCCCCATTCAGCTGAATTCCTGAGACCAGACGAAATCCAGGGCTCCTGCTCCTCCGCCATCTTGCTCCGCCCCCTCTCTCCCTCCTTTTCTACTTTATTTCTGTAACTGAGAGCCTTTATAACTCTAGTCTCTCTCCATTATTATTAGCCAATTAGATATTTGTTTTATTCTTTAAAAATGCTTCAGCTCTGACTTTGCAATATATATCTTTTACCTGTCATGATCCATTTTCACATAAGTTGATACTATGGTGCATATGGTTTAAGAAACAATTCCCTTTAATTTGTTTCCTCCTGACTTTTGTCATACATTTTAGAAATAATAAATTATCTTTTAAAGAACTTCTTATGTTAAGTACTGTCTCTCTTTTTTTAAGATTTTATTTATTTTTTGCGGGGGAGAGAGAGCAATGGGGGGGCAGAGGGAGAGGAAAAGCAGACTCTCCACTGAGCAGGGACCCCAATGTGGGGCTCGATCCCAGCACCCTGGGATCATGACCTAAGCCGAAGGCAGATGCTTAACTGACTAAGCCACACAGGTGTCCCTAGAAACTGTATATTCACCTACATAATTACTATTTCTTGTGTTCCACCTTTCAGTAGATCCAAATTCTTATGTTTTTTCTTTCCTTCTGCCTGGAGAACTTTCTCTTCTTTTTTGCTGGGCAAATATGTTGGTGATGCATTCTCTCAGGTTTTATTTTTTTCTGCACGTCTCTTCATTTCACCTTTATTTTTTAAAGAGTTTGTTCAGATATCCCATAAGAATTTATTGTATATTACACTCAAAATACATCCATTTTACTTAACCATAATGTATATTTTCCCGTCTCCCTTTTTAAATTTACTTTTTGAAACAATTAGATTCATGGAAAGTTGCAAGGAAGTAACAGAGAGGTCTACGGGGGCCCTTGGTACAGACTCTCCTGGGTCCCTCCTTCATGGCTATGGTACAACATCAACACCACTCATTTGACATTGATGCAGCCCACGGACATGCACTCAGATTTATCAGTAATAATACACCAGCTAGTGTGTGACTGGGAGTATGTAGTTCTGTGCAGTCTTATGACACAAATACCCATGGAACTTCAAAATGGACCAAAGCAACTATAAACACAGTTTAAATGCTGCCTTGTCCACTTTGTTAGCCTGCAGTGTTTATGAGTGCTTGCCCACAGTTTCACCAGCAGATTGTGTTCTCAGGTACATTTGTATTTTTCCAGAGAAATGGTATCTCTTCGGAGTTGACATCAGATCAAATGATCTCGGTGTAATACCTCGGCAGAATACCTCTGTGTAAATCCCTGGCCCCCATGGTCATTGTGCTGAGGAGCACGTTTTATTTCCTTATGGACACTGAGACCTCCAGATACTTCACCCCTATTGTGATCAGTGTGGGGAAATCATGCTCCCCATTAATTATCAATCTTGCCTGGCTTTACAAATTGTACAAACTCAAGATAATCTGTGTTTCTTTCTTTCTTTTTTTTAAATCTGTTTGGATAATTGTTTCATAATCATATTTTTATTTTGTAATTTTATAATTTCTATCTTTTCTGAATTAGTTTTCATAGTGTTTTTTCTGTGATACTGATTTTCCAGAGGGAGCTTTTTATCAGATTTAAAGCTGTCCTCGCAAATTTTCTCTCCACTTTTATTTTAATTAATTCATTCCTTCTGCTTTCTCTTCATTCACTTCATTGGCTTTTTTTTTAATGTTTTCAAGATTTTTACATTTTTTGGTTATCTTTTTATTTTTAAAAATCTATTGATATAAATTGATATAATTATTGTTTAATTATTAATTGTAAGGGTTTAACTGTTGTCTGAGCACTGCTTTAGCAGTGTACCAAAAATTCTTGTGTATCTAGTTGTTAATCACTTTCTAGAAATTCTCCAATTGCATTTTATATTTTTTTAATATTTCTTTTATCCCTGATATCCAAGATGTGTTTAATGCCATCATTTCCAAGTGGAATAATTTTTCTCTAAATGATTTTTTTTCTTAGAATTTGAGTTGTTGACTTTCCTAGTTGCTACCAACTTGGACTGAAGGAGGTCCTTTTTACACGGGTGTTCTATAAAATACCTATACTGACATGGCCCATGCCATATGCCCACCACCTGAAGAAATGGCACATTCTCTCTCTCTCTTCAATGTGGTTTGACTGCGTTCCATTAATGTGCTTGACAGAGGGATTTCCCAAAGTTCTTTGAAGGATACAGAGTTCTCCAGGATGCCAATCCAGGCTCCTTCCCTAGAATACAGAGTGTCTTTGCGAGTATAGGTACTTCCTATATCTTACTATCAGAAGGTCCTCTAGTTTTGCTGTCAAATACCAGGGACGGACATTGGTGAGAGTTTTGAAGCAGATCAGTGCAGATTCTCTAAGTGAGGAACAGGATTCTGCATTGCAGAATTGTAGCATTTTGCAATTGCAGCCTTGGCAGAATCCGACTCTCTGCAATCAAGATTAAATAGTCGAACTACTGCGCTATTGTCAGATTACAAAAATAAAAAAGGGTACCCCGGTGTTATGCTGAAGAATCAAGCTCCAAACATTCTAGATCCCTAAGAGCTATTTGTTAAATCCACTTCACTGAAACAGGTTATTTGCTGGAGGCTGGAGAGATAAGTATATATCAGAGATATTTCAACGTGCAGGAAATGGTTGCTCAATTATGATGATCACAATTTCAGAATCGCAAGAGAAGACCAAAACAAATTGGTATCACCGTAAATTTTAACCAGTTTAGATTGTTGTTCTTCCGTGTTGTGTACCTACCTCACCATCAGCTGGGAACTTCATGCAGGAACTTGTGTCGAGCCTTCACATTCGGAGGCAGTAAGCTTGTCTGCATTTTCCCATTAGCCGCAGATGGTTAAGGGCAGGTGGTCCAATGCCTGCACTTGGAGAACACTGTTCACAATACCCACACGACTGTTAACATTCCCAATTTGGGTGTATGACATCTGGTATTCCCAGCTAAGATGGTAAGTTAAGGCTTTGCTCTTTCAATCCTGGAGACTCTTACAACCTATCAAACGTATTGGCCACCGCCAGTCAATCTATTGTAATGGTAGGCTGTGCTTTCTTCAAAGAGGCACCATGGACCACCTAACCCCCACACTATAATGGGCACACCAACCATGGACTCTCAATTTAATTAATTCAGGTCTCGTGACAATGCATGAACTAAGCCTTGGAAAAGTGAAAACAAATAAGAAAAGTTTCTAGGAAATTGGGAAATAGATTTTGAGTCAGGGATCCAGTAATATAGATCTAGGTAGCCAGACATCGAGATGCACACAGACGTGGGCATGGATATAGACGCATGGTCTATTTGTCTGCTGGGGCTACCATAACAGAATGTCACAGACGGACAGGTTTAAGCAAGAGAAATGTGTTTTTCACAGTTCTGGAGGCGACAAGTGCAGGATCGATATGCCTTCAGGATAAGTGTCTGTTGAGATCTCTCTTACTAACTTGTAAGCAGTGCTTTCGTTCTGTGTCCTCACATGGCTTTTCCTCTATGTGTGTGGAGAGAGGAGGAGAATACAATTCAGTCGTAACATAAAGGCACAGATGTAGGTTTGTATGCTGCTTAACAGTTTAGAAAGAATGCTTACCTATTGTAGTTTACTTTAGTGTTACAATCTTTCATTTCTTCTGTAGATACTATTTTATGTTAAATACCCCCATTCCTTAGATCTTTTCCACTAGATGGATGTCTAGGACAGAGATCTTATTTAGATTCAATAGCATCTTTTTTAGTTTTGTATCCATGCCATGGAGTTGGAGAATATTCTCTATTGTTTCTTCCTAAAGAATATGTGAAAAGCAAACTTTGGTGCCTTTTCATATTGGAAAAACATCTTGATCTTGTTCTCACTCAGTTGAGTGATTAGTCCTTGGAAGATGGCAGACATTTGTCCTTGACTGCGGTTTTATACAGAGGGAGGGGAGACTCTGGGAAGACCAGGTAGGTGCCCAACGTCACTCCAGTGGTAGATAGTAGATTCTAGAGACAGAACTCAAACCCTAGTCCTTGAACAAATTTATTCATGAAATATTCATTCTTTTACTCACTTGGGACTTTTGAATAGCATTTACTCTCCAGGTTCTATTGCTACAAAGAAAAGCAAAGACATTTCTCTGCTGCTGAGAATTTCACAGTATAACAATAGAGACAGTAATGTTCTTCTTTATTATTTTTCATTTCTCCTACCCTCCAACCAGCCAGAATTGTTCACCTTCCATGCCTTACGCTTCCCTGGCCTATGCACTAGGCCACACATTCCAACACCTCCCCAAGCCCAGCTACTCTTAAAATCCACACTTGACCTTGGTTCTCCACACCTGCCATTACAGAAAGCTTCCATGTCAACATCTCTAGCCTGGAGCTCTTCTCTTCATCTGCCATTACCCAAAACATTATTTCTACTCATATCACAGGGAACTCGCTATTTCGCATTGCATTTATAATTTGTAATCTCACTATGTTGAGAAAACCCTTAAGGACTCACCCATGTCTGTTCATCATGTCCACAAATGAGCTTAGCAAACCCCTCCCTTATGCATTGGCTGTCCCATGCCTTTAATCCATTACGACTCCTCCTCTGCTAACATGACTATTTCTCAGAAAGACTTTCAACTTTGGGGCATCTGAGTGGCTCTGTTGGTTGAGCCTCTGATTCTTGATTTTGGCTCAGATAATAATCTTAGGGTCATGGGATTGAACCCCACATCAGGCTCTGTGCTTGGTGGGAAGTCTGCTTGAGATTCTCTCCCTCTGCCCTTCCCCATCGCCCATGTGCTCTCTCTCTTTCTCTCTCTCAAATAAATAAATAGATATTAAAAAATAAAGAAAGACCACGCCTAAAATAGCTATTGCCATTATAACTCATTCCCATATACTGCCAGTTCTCTTTAATATGCCTGCTTTTCTGGAGAAAGAACAGCAAATAAAGCCTAAACCCAAAAGGAGAAGAGAAATAATAAAGATCAGAGCAGAAATCAATGAAATAGAAACCAAAAGAGCAGTAGAACAGATCAACGAAACTAGGAGCTGGTTCTTTGAAAGAATTAACAAGATTGATAAACCCCTGGCCAGACTTATCAAAAAGAAAAGAGAAATGACCCAAATCAACAAAAACATGAATGAGAAAGGAGAGATCGCAATCAATACCAAAGAAATACAAACAATTATAAGAACATATTATGAGCAACTCTACGCCAGTAAATTAGATAACCTGGAAAAAATGGATGCATTCCTAGAGATGTATCAACTAACAAAACTGAACCAGGAAGAAATAGAATACCTGAACAGACCTATAACCACTAAGGAAATTGAAGCAGTCATCAAAAATCTCCCAAAAACAAAAGCCCAGGGCCAGATGGCTTCCCAGGGGAATTCTACCAAACATTTAAAGAAGAATTAACACCTATTCTCCTGAAACTCTTCCAAAAAATAGAAATGGAAGGAAAACTTCCAAACTCATTTTATGAGGCCACCATTACCTTGATCCCAAAACC
The DNA here is from genome assembly GCF_003265705.2 of Callorhinus ursinus. NCBI lineage: Eukaryota > Metazoa > Chordata > Mammalia > Carnivora > Otariidae > Callorhinus > Callorhinus ursinus. The sequence goes on along the minus strand of NW_027397122.1, from coordinate 5,700,369 downwards.
AGACAAAGGCCCCATCAAAAAGGAGAATTACAGACCAATATCCTTGATGAACATGGATGCAAAAATTCTCACCAAAATACTAGCCAATAGGATCCAACAGTACATTAAAAGGATTATGCACCACGACCAAGTGGGATTTATCCCTGGGCTGCAAGATAGGTTCAACATCCGCAAATCAAACATGATACAATACATTAGCAAAAGAAAAAACAAGAATCATATGATCCTCACAATAGATGCAGAAAAAGCATTTGACAAAGTACAGCATCCTTTCTTGATCAAAACTCTTCAGAGTATAGGGATAGAGGGTACCTACCTCAATATCATAAAAGCCATCTATGAAAAACCCACAGCAAATATCATTCTCAATGGGGAAAAACTGAGAGCTTTCCCCCTAAGGTCAGGAACGCGGCAGGGATGTCCACTCTCACCACTGCTATTCAACATAGTATTAGAAGTTCTAGCCACAGCAATCAGAAAACAAAAAGAAATCAAAGGCATCCAAATTGGCAAAGAGGAAATTAAACTCTCACTCTTTGCAGATGATATGATACCGTATGTGGAAAACCCAAAAGACTCCACCCCAAAACTGCTAGAACTCATACAGGAATTCAGTCAAGTAGCAGGCTATAAAATCAATGCACAGAAATCAGTAGCATTCCTATACACCACCAACAAGACAAAAGAAAGAGAAATTAAGGAGTCGATCCCATTTAGAATTGCACCCAAAACCATAAGATCCCTAGGAATAAATTTAACCAAAGAGGCAAAGGATCTGTACTCAGAAAACTATAAAATACTCATGAAAGAAATTGAGGAAGACACAAAGAAATGGAAAAACCTTCCATGCTCATGGATTGGAAGAACAAATATTGTGAAGATGTCAATGCTACCTAGAGCAATCTACACATTCAATGCAATCCCCATCAAAATACCATCCACTTTTTTCAAAGAAATGGAACAAATAATCCTAAAATTTGTATGGAACCAGAAGAGACCCCGAATAGCCAGAGGAATACTGAAAAAGAAAAGCAAAGCTGGCGGCATCACAATTCCGGACTTCCAGCTCTATTACAAAGCTGTCATCATCAAGACAGTTTGGTACTGGCACAAAAACAGAC
>NW_027397122.1:5658295-5699148 GCF_003265705.2 Callorhinus ursinus | reverse complement strand
AGAGGAATGTGGAAAAAGAAAAGCAAAGCTGGTGGCATCACAATTCCGGACTTCCAGCTCTATTACAAAGCTGTCATCATCAAGACAGTATGGTACTGGCACAAAAACAGACACATAGATCAATGGAACAGAATCGAGAGCCCAGAAATGGACCCTCAACTCTGTGGTCAACTCATCTTCGACAAAGCAGGAAAGAATGTCCAATGGAAAAAAGACAGTCTCTTCAACAAATGTTGTTGGGAAAATTGGACAACCACGTGCAGAAGAATGAAACTGGACAATTTCCTTACACCACACACAAAAATAGACTCCAAATGGTTGAAAGACCTAAACGTGAGACAGGAGTCCATCAAAATCCTAAAGGAGAACACAGGCAACAAACTCTTCGACCTCAGCCGCAGCAACTTCTTCCTAGAAACATTGCCAAAGGCACGGGAAGCCAGGGCAAAAATGAACTATTGGGGCTTCGTCAAGATAAAAAGCTTTGCACAGCAAAAGAAACAGTCAATAAAACCAAAAAACAACTGACAGAATGGGAGAAAATATTTGCAACTGACATATCAGATAAAGGGCTAGTATCCCAAATCTATAAAGAACTTCTTAAACTCAACACCCAAAGAACAAATAATCCAATCAAGAAATGGGCAGAAGACATGAACAGACATTTTTCCAAAGAAGACATCCAAATGGCCAACAGACACATGAAAAAGTGCTCAACATCTCTCGGCATCAGGGAAATCTAAATCAAAAGTTCAATGAGATACCACCTCACACCAGTCAGAATGGCTAAAATTAACAAGTCAGGAAACGACAGATGTTGGCGGGGATGTGGAGAAAGGGGAACCCTCCTACACTGTTGGTGGGAATGCAAGCTGGTGCAACCACTTTGGAAAACAGTATGGATGTTCCTCAAACAATTGAAAATAGAGCTACCATACGATCCAGCAACTGCATTACTGGGTATTTACCCCAAAGATACAAATGTAGGGACCCAAAGGGGTATGTGCACCCTGATGTTTATAGCAGCAATGTCCACAATAGCCCAACCGTGGAAAGAGCCAAGATGTCCATCAACAGATGAATGGATAAAGAAGAGGTGGTATATATACACAATGGAATATTATGCAGCCATCCAGAGGAATGAGATCTTGCCATTTGCAACGACATGGATGGAACTGGAGGGTATTATGCTGAGTGAAAAAAGTCAATCAGAGAAAGACATGTATCATATGACCTCACTGATACGAGGATTCCTAATTTCAGGAAACAAACTGAGGGTTGCTGGAGTGGTGGGGCGTGGGAGGGATGGGGTGGCTGTGTGGTAGACATTGGGGAGGGTATGTGCTATGGTCAGTGCTGTGAATTGTATAAGAGTGTTGAGTCACAGACCTGTACCTCTGAAACAAATAATACATTATATGTTAAAAAGAAAAAAAGAAGAAGAAGAAGAAATTAGCAGGAAGGGAAAAATGAAGGGGGGGAATCAGAGGGAGAAATGAACCATGAGAGATTATGGACTCTGAGAAACAAACTGAGGGTTCTAGAGGTGACGGGGGTGCAGTGATGGGTTAGCCTGGTGATGGGCATTAAGGAAGGCACGTACTGAATGGAGCACTGGGTGTTACAAGCAAACAATGAATCATGGAACACTACATCAAAAACTTATGATGTAATGTATGGTGATTAACATAACATAATAATAAATAAGTAAATAAATAAAATCCCTGCTCTTATATTACATAATTATTCTCTGTAATGTACAGTACACTGTGGTCTCCCTAAGAGTAGGGTCCTGATTTATTTCATCATTTTATCTCATGATGTTAACAGTATCTGACATTTAAGTGTACTTGAAAATATTTGTGAATATATGAATTGATTACTATTGATATATGTGAAAAAATATCAGAGTGACATTTGAAAAAAATCTGAGTATGAGCAAGTACTTAGAAGTGTTAGATAAATTCAAAGACAAATCAGGTTAAGCATTTAAGGTTAAAACATTTTCTCTGTCCTGCTCTCCACTATTGGGTATGGGGTAAACACCTGCTAATTTCTACCTGGCAAAGCTTCAAGCTTCAATGATGAATGAATAGATTTCTTTATATTATGGAACAAAGGTTTAAGCTTAAGTTTTTCTTTCTTTCTTTCTTTCTTTCTTTCTTTCTTTCTTTCTTTCTTTCTTTCTTTCTTTCTTTCTTTCTTTCTTTCTTTCTTTCTTTTCTTTCTTTCTTTCTTTCTTTCTCTTTCTTTTCTTTTAGAGGGAGAGCGAGGTGGAGAGGCAGAGAGAAAGGAAGAGAGAGAATCCCAAGCAGACTCCCCACTGAACACAGAGCCCAACACAGGGCTTGATCCCATGACCCCAAGATCAGAACCTGAGTTGAAATCAAGAATCCGAAGCTTAACCGACGGAGCCATACAGGTGCCCCTAAGCTTAAGTTTTTCTATTCAGAGCCAGAGGCACTGCATATAGAAAATAGAAGTTGGAGTTTGTAATAACCTAAAAATTATCACCAAAGGAAATTCTTGTATCAAAACCCATGGTTTTTTTTAAAGTAGTCTGCTACCTACCAAGACATTCATAAGAAACACTGCCTTCAATCTCAGAAATAATAGAAGCAAACATTTCTCAACAAATACTTATGGAACTCTTGTTATGAATGATGATGTGGTGTTTTATAAACATCTGACCTAAGCATGGAGTACTTTCCATCCTTCACAGGTGGGAACTAAACCCAATGAGATTGATAGAATTTATAGAGCTGCTTAGTGGCTGTAGAAATGGTCACAGAGGGACACCTGGGTGGCTCAGTTGGTGAAGCATCTGACTTTGGTTCAGGTCATGATCTCTGGATCCTGGGATCGAGCCTCACATTGGGTTCCCTGCTCAGCGGGTAGCCTGCTTCTCCCTGTGCCTCTGCCTCTTCCCCTCCCCCTGCTCGTGTTCTCTGTCTCTCAATTAAATAAATAAAATCTTTTAAAAAATGGTCACAGAAAGATTTCCAAAATAATTCTTTAGCTTGCTTTTACATTAATCAGCAACCACATCCTACTGCTTTAAGAAATTGTGCAAATGGCTGTCAGGAAACCCAAGTGAGCCAGGGAGGCCTGGGCGGAACTCTGCCCAGTTTGTGATGGAAAATATGAACAATGATATTTCTTGTGGTGTCACAGACTAGTTCTGTCAGCAGATAACTGGGACCCTGGACTCCAAATCCCATTGGTTTAGTTTCTTTCTTGCTCACTAGCTTGGTTTTGGTCCCACACAATGACTGTAATAGAAACGCAAGCCTGAAGGAAGGGGCCCGCCCAGGTGAGCTGGTCTTCCCTCACCTTATCAGTGTTTTTGCCCAGGTATCTGGGCAGACTCTTATATAAGAATTTAGAGTCAAGTAATTGATTTAGGAAATTATCCTGGTTAACGGAGCAGTGAGGCAAAAAGACCATGGCAGAACGTATGAACGTGTATGTTACCTACTGGGGGCGATCCCAAAGGGGATCTGCCCAAAACAACCCTCAGTGTTAACTGAAAGCCGCAGAAGCAGGAGTATTGGTTGAGGGCTGTTTCCTGGCGCATTAACATGCAGGCATTTGCAGCCTGCCCAGTGTGCAAGGGCTGAGCCTGTTCATGCAACCAGAAGAAGCCTTCAGGCAGGTCCCTGGGGTAGGAGGTCATCGACGTGACTGCCAACAATGAAAAGAAAGAGTGATATACCATGTGTGTTGGCTCTGGCTCTCCATCCACTGCCACTTACTTCTGCCTGAAAGCTGACACAGTCATTCAGATTGTATCCTCAAGGCACTTTTCAAATGCAACTTTGTTCCATCCAAAAAAAAAAAAAAATTGGAATGTGTTCACTGAGTTTCTTCACTAATCCAGTCACTTTGTTGGGTATTTATACTATATATATAGAGCGTTCCTGTCCAGAAGACACGAAGATGAGAACATACCATTTTACTAAACTACAATCTCAGAAAAGCCAAAATCCTGACCGAACAAGTTGCAAAGGGGACATTGGGAAGGAGACGTGAACAATTCTCCGGAACTCCTGGGATGGCTTTCTTAAGCTAATATTTGAACTGAGTCTTGGAGCCTAAGGGCTCTCCAACATGTGCAATTCGAAAGGACCTTGGAGATGGAGATCAAATTGCTTATTAATACATAAATAACTCTTTTCAAGAATTTATAGGGGTGCCTGGGTGGCTCAGTCGGTTCAGCACCCGACTCTTGGTTTCGGCTCAGGTCATGGTCTCAGGGTCGTGAGATCAAGCCCTGCATGGGTCTCCGCACTCAGTGGGTGTCTACTTGAGATTCTCTCACTCTCTCTCCCCCTCTTCCCCTCCTTTCCCCCCACCCAGCTGTGCTCTCTCTTTGTCTCTCAAATGAATAAATACAAAATCTTAAAAAAAAAAAAAGAATTTATATAGCACAATTTCAGACTAGGAATAGAATCAGGAGCAAATTTATTAGGGTCCAGGGTCCCACAACATGAAAGTGATGTATGAGCTAAAATAATTTCCATCCTCCTAATGATTAAATTGGAGCAATAGGCATGAACCAAAGACCCCCTTGCTTCAGCGGCCTCATTTGGAAGATGAAATGAAGACATTTCTACCAAGATGACTAGTCTGGGTGCTAAAGCCATGGACCAGATGTTCACAATGCTATGGCCTCCTCTATAGCAGGGTCAGTGAGGATAAAGCACAGGGCACTGTCTAGATATTTCTAATTTATAGACAACTTGGTTTTGTGTTTCATCAGGCTGATTGAATTCAAATTTAGTGTCTGCCATTTATTAACCATGAAACTTGAGCATATTAATTATTCTTTTGGCTTTCTCTTTGGTTGTATAGAGATTAGAGTGGCACTAACCTCCTAGGGTTGATGAGGATTAGATTAGAGAAAGCTCTTCATTTATCACTGAGCATGGCACCTAATACTCAGTGAGTGGTTCATAGATGTCAGATAATGTTATCATTGCTATTACCCTATTTATTTTCAGAAGAACTATCACAAATGAAATTTGCAGTCATAATGTACACGTTAATTTTGCCTAGGGCAGAGCCTTATTTTCTCAACTAATTCTAGTCCTTTCTAAATCAGACACGCCATACAATTGTATAATCATAGATCAACCGAGTAAAAACATAATTAAATGTGATTAATGTGTTTTTGCTTAATTATGTAAGTACAGCATATTTTTCCTGACTGGTGTAAACAGTTAATAGGTCATTAAAATTCCCTCACATGGAAATGTACCACACATCAGTGGCTCACCCACTACTACAAGTAAAATCCTTAAGAAAAAATAATGTAAATTAATCACGTCATTAAGGATTTTACCGGTCTTTGAAATAATTCATAATTACCTAATATTCAATTGTAAATTACAAGTTTTGTTCATCATAGCCCTGTGAATCAAGAGTGTTTAAAAGGCTTGATGATTAAATAAGTTCCTACAACCTCGACTACTTTACTTATTTATACCCTGACTCTTTTTAAGAGCTTTAACAAGAAATACGTGTATCAAAAGATTAATAAGATGGTGATTGACATAGAAATAAAGGCCCAGAGAAGGGAGAAAATGCGTAAAGCTCTCAGGGAAATAATGCATGTGTGGAAAAGTATCAGATGTGGTGCGGTTTCAAGGTAGCAAATGTGAAAATAAAATGATACAAAATACGGTGAATTACGAACTCATTATTACAAAGAGTGAACTTCTGTCTTGAAGATGCCAATTTTGTTTTCTACAACCAACTCAAATGTAGTTTCTTTGGCAATCTCACCAATTCCTGTGACTGTAGCTTATATCAGGCTCCATTCACATGCCATTAGGTGTATGTAAACTTCCGACGCCTAATCCTACTGAGGTGTGTGGGATCTTCCCCCCAGCACTGGGTCATTCTCAGCAGCAGTACCCATGCCCTGACACTACGCATCTAGGAAAAACAAACAAAAAACCCAAAGCAAAACAAGCACAGACAAGAAAACACCGCTCCAGACTCATCTCCACCAGCTTCTGTCTCTGTTCCTCCGCTTACTCGTCAGAGTAAGCGTCTACACATGAGGCTTCCATTGGCTCACTTCCCCTCGTGGCAATCTGGCTGATTCCCAGATGGCTCCCCGGCCAGTTCCCTCTGAGAGTCACCTTGGCCCAGGCTCTGATGAGCTGCGTGGGTATCTTCCTCCTTACTCAACCTCCAGAGTTCCCAAGAGCCCCTCCCCTCCATTCCCTTCTTTCTGGTTTTCTTTTAGTCCCAGGCATGCTTTCCCAGCATCCCTTTGCTCTCTCTCAGCCGCCTGAATTCAGCTTTTATCTCTTCTTGTGACCTTGTGGATTCAAATGCCTTCTCCGTTCTAACAACTCCCACCCACACACACTCAGCAAGTTGGGTATCCTTGTGGGGCTTGCCGATCCTCCATACTGCATGAGTATCTCGGCCGGCAGATTTCTGAACGGGAACATTCCCAAACCTATTTTATCTACATCATTAGGGAAACCAATACAAACTGATTGCTTCATCAAGAAACCAGTGGGTCAACTTTTTTTACTAATATCTTCTTGCCTGCTAATACAGCCCATCTCCAAGTCTTGCCAAACCTACCTTCAGCATACATATCAAATCTGGCTTTGACTAGTATCTCCCCATAGTTAGATTTGACTTATGGGTTTGGGGGAAGAATCCACAGAGGTGAATGAAGTGCCCTCATCATGACACACAGCCCAGCGGTCCACGTTATCAACATGATTTATCAGTGGTGCCATTAGCCTTGATCCCATGGTTAAGATGTCTTTGCCAGCATTTTCCACTGTAAAGTTATGTTTCTTTTTTTAAAAGATTTTATTTATTTATTTGAGAGAGAGACAGAGACAGAGAGATCATGAGCAGGGTGAAGGGTTAGAGGGAGAAGCAGACTCCTTGCTGAGCAGGGAGCCTGATGTGGGACTCCATCCCAGGACCCTGGGATCATGACCTGAGCCGAAGACAGACACTTAACTGACTGAGCCACCGAGGCGGCCAAGTTATATTTGTTTCTTTACTTACTTTCTTCTACTGTGAGTGCATCTCTGAGTCCAGGCCACACTCATGGGGAGAAGAGTTATGACCTGGCTCCTGGAAGGAAGTGTATCCAGCTATTTTATTTAAAATTTTCTCTAAAGAAAATTAAAACACCATCTCTTATTGCCCTTAGACTTCAAATTTAAAGTTATCTCTTATGTTTGTTTAATTACTTGTTTATTTTCTGTCTCTTCTTCTCTTCTTTATGTTCCACGAACACAGAGATTATCTTCTGTGCTCACTCAGTAATGCACAGGTCCGTACCCAGTGCTTGGTACATAGTAAACACTGAGTAAATATTTGTTAAAAGTGAATGTAGCAAAAGAATAGTTAATAAAAATACTGAAAACATTGAAATATATATATATCGCATATTTGGTTTTCACAGTTTATAAATGGCTTGCCATACGTTATTTCATTGAAAATTTGTTACCATGAACTATAGTACTGAATGCTAAAGAAGAATCCTTTTTAAAAAAAAGATTCTACTTATTTATTTGACAGAGAGAGAGAGGGAGAAACAGACTCCCCCCTGAGCAGGGACAGAAGGCAGACGCTTAACCAACTGAGCCACCCAGGTGGCCCAAGAATCCTTTTTTTTTTTTTTAATCATTGTTTTACTGGTATCCCATTACTTTGGAAAATTGACCGATGTGACATTTGGATTCTTCGTATCCTTCCTTTGAAAGACGGGGCCTGTATAGACAGCAGATTTCCCCAGGCTCTTGAGAGTGGCAGCAAAACCCTCCTTTACTCACACCGTTTGGAGATTATCTGATGGGAATACATTCCTTAATTCCTCCAAAAAGAGCTATAAATGCATTGTCTTTGTGAAGAACGTCTGGGTCAACTTGGAGCCTGGGAAACTGTGGCATAATTGTATTACAGATATTCTAACATTTGTCTGGAGGAAGCATCACTTGATGGCTGGAAACACCTGCTTCCAAATGCACTAAACAGGCGCATAGTGGCGAGAGGTCAATGTCATGTAAGACACCAGAGCTTTCCTAGAACCCGACAACTTAGCATTTAACAGGGAAAATCAGCTCTGGAGCACCTCTTTTGTTACAGGAATCCAGAATATTCCATAGTGAAAATCTTGTTTAATCTTTATTTTATCCCTGCTGATATTCAGAATAAATCTATACATACCTCGACGTAAACCAATATAATGCACTAATAATGTAATTAATTATGGAACTTATAGTCTGGTCACATGAAAACATAGCTTCCAGGGTTTTATTTTCTCCATCTCTTATTTCTATAGATTTTGCACTATTTTCCCCATTTTTTTTTTTGAAGTTTCAATCTTGCTTCTTTTCAGGCCTAACCTAATTCACTGGAGTGCTTGTAGCTGTGGTTTAGATCCACCAGGAAGCATCCTTACCCTGACTCCTGCCTGTGACTCCTGGCTGAACTTCTGCTCTGCCCCATACCACTTAGCTCTTTGAAGGTCCATGCAGCCAGAATGCAGGTTTCGCTAATGAAATCTTTGAACAAAAAATAAAGAGCAAAGATGCTAAATAAAGACAAAAGAAAACAGAAAACAGAAAGGAAGAAGTGATGGTTGGTAATATTTAATAGTGGATGGCATAAATGGAAAATATTCTTAAAAATATCATTTCATGGGCGCCTGGGTGGCTCAGTTGGTTAAGCGACTGCCTTCGGCTCAGGTTATGATCCAGGAGTCCCTGGATCGAGTCCCACATCAGGCTCCCTGCTCGGCAGAGAGTCTGCTTCTCCCTCTGACCCTCCCCCCTCTCATGTGCTCTCTCTCTCTCTCTCATTCTCTCTGGCTCAAATAAAAAAAAAAATCTTTAAAAAAATATCATTTCATGTTAGTAAAATATACACTCAGTAGTAAAATGATCACAAAAGGCTTTTAACAAGCCTCCAATTAGAAAATCAGCAAAAGACTTGAATTCATTCACCTAGGTAGATAAATTGCAAACAACCACATGAAAACATGTTCAACTTCATAACCATCAGAGAATTACAAAGTAAAATCATAAGAAGATAACCCCCAAAATTATTATAATGACTACAGTAAAATATACTGAGAGCACCAAATTCTGGTGAGGATGTGGAAAAACTGGGTTTTTCACACATTGCTGGTGCGAATATAACATGATACATGAAGATCATGTGGCACTTTATTCTGTTAATTGGAGCCTGCTCTTAATTTGGGGGAAGAATCCACAGAGGTGAAGTGCCCTCGTCATGACACACAGCCCAGCGGTCCACGTTATCAACATGACTTATTAGTGGCACCATTAGCCTTGATCCCATGGTTAAGATGTCTTTGCCAGCATTTTCCACTGTAAAGTTATATGTTTCTTTTTTTTAAAGATTTTATTTATTTATTTGAGAGAGAGAGATCACGAGCAAGGGGGAGGGTTAGAGGGAGAAGCAGACTCCCCGCAAGACTTGGAGATGGGCTGTATATAGCAAGAAGATATTAGTAAAAATGTTGACCCACTGGTTTCTTGATGAAGCAATCAGTTTGTATTGGTTTCCCTAATGATGTAGATAAAATAGGTTTGGGAATGTTCCCGTTCAGAAATCTGCCGGCCGAGATACTCATGCAGTATGGAGGATTGGCAAGCCCCACAAGGATACCCAACTTGCTGTGTGTGTGTGGGTGGGAGTTGTTAGAACGGAGAAGGCATTTGAATCCACAAGGTCACAAGAGGAGATAAAAGCTGAATTCAGGCGGCTGAGAGAGAGCAAAAGGACACCACTCAGAAATTACACTGGTGGTAAGCCATCCTACAGAAACCTACGTTTACACAGACCTGAACACTGGAGTAGTTGTATTTTAAATGGACAATAACTAGAAACAACCCACATGTCCTTCATCAGGTAAATGGAGAAAAAACTGTGGTACATCCAGCTAATGGAACACTACTCAGCAATCAAAGAGAATGGACCATCGATTCTTACAACGAACAGTATGGATGGATCTCAAGGGAATTATGTAGAGTGCCAAAGCCAATCTTAAGGAAATCTGCTGTCTATACGGGCCCCGCCTTTCAAAGGAAGGATGCAAAGAATCCAAATGTCACATCGGTCAATTTTCCAAAGTAATGGGATACCAGTAAAACAATGATTAAAAAAAAAAAAAAGATTCTTGGACCACCTCGGTGGCTCAGTTGGTTAAGTGTCTGCCTTCTGTCCCTGCTCAGGGGGGAGATATTGTATGATTCCATTTATGTAACTTCTTCAAAGTGACAAATTCGTAGTGATGGAGAATGAATCAGTGGTTGCCAGAGGTTAAGCTGGGGAAGGAATAAAACTATTACAGTTTGGCCTGAAGAAATTTCTAGCTAGTGATAGAGTGATCCTGTGCCTGATTTTGGTGACAGTCAAATCTACACATGCAACAAAATTCATAAAACTGTACACACATGTACACACACACACACACAAGTGAATAAATCCTGGTGAATATGAGGTAATAGTACGATACCAACATTAATTTTCTGGTCTTGACATTGTTTTATGGCTTGATAAGTTATGACCACAGGAGGAAGGTAAGTAGAGGACACACAGGCACTTTTGATTTTTGATACATATTGCATCCTAAATTATTTCAAAATAAAAAGTTACCAATGAAAAAATACATAGTAAATACTAGAGAATCAAAGAACACACTTTGTGTAATTCAACATTTATTCTTTTTTATTGAGACAAAATTGACATATAACATTGTACTAGTCTAAGTTATACAACATAAAGATTTGATATAAGTATATATTGCTGAATGATTACAAGCTTAGTATCCATCCCCTTACATAGTTACGTTTTTTTTTTCTTTTAGGACCTCAATATTTAGTATTAAGATAAGGAAGGAGGGAGAGGAGAGAAAGAATAAGAGGAGAAGGGAGGACAGAGGAAGGAAAGAAAGAACTCAAATTAAGTCCTTTGATAAAGATCCTACTTTATTCATTTTTAAAATTCTTTTAAAGATTTTATTTATTTTAGAGAGAGGGCACATGTGTGCAAGTGCTCAAGCTGGAGGAGACGCAGAAGGAGAGGGAGAGAAAAAATCTCCAGGAGACTCCACACCCAGCATGGAGCCCAGTGCAGGCGGGGCTGGATCTCATGACCCTGAGATCATGACCTGAGCTGAAATTAAGAGTCAGACGCTCAACCGACTGAGCCACCCGGGCGCCCCAAGATGGTATTTCCAGCATTATATTTAAGACTGAAAAAGGAAAGCTTTCCCAGGAGAAAATCAGGAACAAGTTCAGCCTCTCTAAAAGCATTCTCATCATTCAACACTTTTTCTGCCCTAATCTATGCGATTAGAAAAGAAAATATACACATTCGAAAAGAAAATATATATTTTTTTAATTTAGGGATAATCATAATTATCTATCTGTAAAACTTTTTTAAAGCACCCCAAATGTTGTGGGAGCTAATTAGAATATACAATAACAATCACCAGCTACAAGATGAGTATAAAAAAAATAACATTTGTAGGTAATAGCAGTGAACACACAAAAAAGTGTGTGTGTAAAAAGATACCATCAATAATGTTGGCAAAAAAAAATACTTCTAGGGAATGATAACAAGAAATTGATAAGCCCTAAGTGAAAATGAAAACACACAAACTCCCAAAATTTATAATAACTTAAACTATAGAACTTTAATGGATGACATATAGAGAGAGATATAAAATATTTGAATAAGTTCTATGTTCCCAGAAGAAAATGGGAAAGATTCAAAATCTTCTCTTAAATTTGACTATGACAAGGGCGCCTGGGTGGCTCAGTCGTTAAGCGTCTGCCTTGGGCTCAGGTCATGATCCCGGGGTCCTGGGATCGAGCCCGGCATCGGGTTCCCTGCTCAGTGGGGAGCCTGCTTCTCCCTCTCCCTCTGCCCTTCCTCCCTGCTTGTGTTCTCTCTCTCTCTCTCTCTCTCTCTCTCAAAAATAAATAAATCTTAAAAAAGAAAGAGGAAGAAGTAGGAGATAAGGTACAGGTAGTAGATCAGGAAGCAGAAAGGTGGAAAAAAAACGATTTGCCAAAGTCTATCACCTAAAGTAAAGCATTTCAAGAATACAGTATACATAATCCTCGGATAGAGGACCCCATAGCCCTTTCAAGCAGCTTTTATTTACATTCCTTACCAGACCAAAGAGGTGGGCCTCCTAGCAAGACTCACATACAGAAGTGGGGGGCTTCTATAAGAGGGGCAGTAATTCCTTACTGCTTGTAAGTGGTGCCATTAATGCAAAGACTAGGTTAATGAACAGAGCATGGAGGCCAATGGCTGGCAGGTAGCCAGCTTAAGCTTACTAGTGTCCATACAGGTGTTTGGTTGTGGTTGGAAGGACATAGAATTCACTGGAAGCAAACAGACCAGAATCTACTAGGTCTGACTGGCAGCATAGGATGACTACCCACCCCCTCAGCTGACCCCTTAGCTCCAGAGCTCACACCCTGAGGGAGCGGGCTGCAAACGCCAAGCAGACCCCAAGAACACGCTGTTCTCCAGTGTTTCAGGCATGGCCAGGAAGGCCATCAGTTGGGGAACACTTCCACCCTTGCTACCTCTTCCTGGCATTGAACACACCGGGAAGATGTGATGCCATGATATGCTGAGGTGACAAGCATATGGAAAAAAAAATCCAGCGTTCCAAGGCTAGGGAGGAGGAAGGGAGCTCGATGTCAAGACTCTGATACGGAGCTGCTAAGGGGCCTTGAAACATCTTCCTCAAGCTTCACTGGCCATGGAGTCTGCAAACGTCTCCAATATTTAATCCACCACAAGGTACTTTACTACTGGGCGCCTGGGTGGCTCGGTTAGTTAAGCCTCTGCCTTCGGCTCAGGTCATGATCCCAGCGTCCTGGGATCGAGTCCCTCATCAGGGTCTCTGCTCAGCGCGGAGCCTGCTTCTCCCTCTCCCTCTGCTCCTCCCCCAGATTGTGCTCTCTCTGTCTCAAATAAATAAAATCTGTAAGAAAATTTTTTTAAAAGGGACTCTGCTACTGAAGACAAAAACTCTCAACTGCCCAACTCATGTTCTCCACTGCTGTAGCTTTTGGCTTTTTGTAGCCATGTCGATGGGGATTTAGTAGGAAGGAGAGGTGAACAAGCATACACTGTGTGACATATTAAATAAAAAGCCTAAAAATATCAAGTATCAAGCATGTAATGACTGTGTTTTTTTCTGACCACTGGAGAAAGGATGGATTAGTTAAAGAACAGTCTTTGCAAAATGAGCTAGCCATTTGGGAAAATGGAGCCCTAAAACATTTCACCTCAATTTCATGATTTAACTTGATTTCTGAGCTGAAAGGCATTGTAATTTGTGAATAAATCAGGGAATTTGATCTCAGGCATATTTGGTTCTTATCCTAGTAATATAGTGCACAAATTCAGTCATCCTGAGAAAAACTCACTTAACCTACACCTGGGTTTCCTTATCTCAAATTGGTGAGAATATTTATCTTATGGAGATTAAAACACATGTGGGCATGCAGTATAGACCCAGGAAGCCCTGGTCCTCTGAATGCTGAAGCTTGGCTGTATGAGATTTGTGTGTCTCTTCAACAAAATATACCCTAAGATCCAGAGAATCTCTATCTCTTTCTGCTACTTGACTTTTCACCTTTCTCTTGTTTAATGGTCAGAAAAATTCTGGATTATGGTTATGATTATTTCTAGTTTACATGGAGAAAATCCAAAGGACAAAGAGTAGTTAAATGACTTTCCCAGGATCCCCTAGCTAATAAGACAAAAAGCCAGGATTTCAGCTCAGGACCCAGTGATTTTTCTACCAGATACTGAAATACATATATACATTCTAAAACGATCTTAAATGCCAAGTGCTATCTCAACACTGTATCATTAATTGAAATTTATGTCCTTTTTGTCCAGTGCTACTCATTTTAGAGAAGAATCCCAATTTGAGTGGTATCCAGGTAGAATAGGGACACTTTGACTTAGCAAAAATTACTCCTCGAATTTCCCCACTGGCTGTGAATTTTCACTTGCAAAGATTTTTTGCACCTGTCCCACAATTCATCTCTGCAGATGTGATGCTTCAAACCCTTGCCTGTGAACATAGTGTAGCCAATAGCACACAGATGCTCTCTGAGTACAAAATGAGTGAGTCCAGTGAGTCAGCATTAATGGGAAAGTGGTACTCGGTAAGAGGAAAATACCACAAGCACTGACTATGGAGTGCTCATGGTAATAATGCAACCTTTAAAGGAGACCTTCTGGTACATTCGGTGCACACCTTATCTCAAATCAATGTAGCATGGTATTTAAGTTGATTAAGCATGCAAAGAAATATCTGCAGGAGATTGTACTGCTCTATGTATTCTTCACCAACCTTTGGGATATTCCCAGAAAAGCCCTCCTTTTACCATGCGGCCCCCAGAGTTCCCACTCAGTGCACAGAGGAGATTGAAACTCGATATTCAAACAGTGTTGAGAACTGCTGGATCTCAAAATTGGGGTTACTGCTTTGGCTTGATGAAGTAATTGCTGACTAGAAATGTAAAAGAAAAAAATATCCATACCTGATCATTGTTTTCCATCCAAGGGTAAGCAATGCCTTGGCCCTCTTTTAATTTATAAACCTGTTTATTTGAATTAGTGTCTCTTTATTTGTATTAAATAATTTCAGCCCCAGGTCTTTAGATTTCTGCTCCTAAGAGTAGACAATTACTTGGACATAGGGACACCCTCCCCCCAAAAAAGAGAAGTTCCTAGAAAAATAAGCATGGTCCCCAGTCTGGGTCTCCTTTCAGGGCCAGGATGGTGGAATATTCATGCTTTCATCCTCAGAAGATAGCATAAGGCAGAGATGTACATATTGTAGAAACTTATAAAAAATGGTTAAGGAATAAAATAAGATACGCTGTAAAATAGGTCTCACTGGTTGCCAGTAAGAGGCTGCAGGGTGTTGATTACATCATGGGCCATGTGTGTTGGATGACCTGTGGTCAATTCAGCAGCACCACCACCCCTCCCAAGACCACTGCTGCCTTGTAGAAAAGAAGCCAGGAACCACATTTCCAATATAATTCTGGGCTCAAGGGAGGCTGAAAGAAAGGAGGAGCCATTCTTCTCGAATAGTTACAGCCAGCCTTGCAGCTTCCAACATCTTCCTGAGAGCCACCATGCACTGCCATAGACTGACTCGGGAGCATCCCTCATATTTGTGATCCCAGCTGAGATCGTCCTTAGCAGATTTCCAGTTCTTCCAACATGGCACACACCTCTATTTCCTGTATTAAAATCATCAACACTTTGATCTACTTTGACTTCAAGAGTGCCTTCTGTTTTCCTGACCAAACATGAACTAAACCACTGTCACCATCCTCCAGCCTTAGAACCACAGTGCTTCCATGTATATTAGCATAGAAATCTCTTAAACACCCAGTTCTGACAGATCTTGGCAGCCAGCTGATGACAGACTCTTGAGCCCATCAACCAAAGTCAGGCCGTTCTTGAGACCAGAGTTGCTCTGTGCCTTGTCTTCACCCCATCATTCCTCTCAAGCTTCCCCAACACAATATCCTCTCACAGCCAAACCCTTTGTGAGAACTCTCTAAACACTCAGATTTTAATTAAACATTGGCCCTTTTCCAGATTCGCTGGATCATTTCCAGGCGCTTCAGGGAAGAGTCAAGATTCAAATACAACCCAGTCACCAAAAGTGAATGCCTCTTGTGTGCACTCCTTCTTGTTTCTAGGTCATTATGTTTTCCACATTATGTTCAACCTCACGCTGAAAAACAAGAGCCATCAGATATCTTTACCATCTACTCTTCCTCCTCTTCATTGTCCCCACCCATGAACCACTCCCTGTAGTTCACAGATAACATAAGCATTTCTCTACACCCTAACAAATGCCCTCATCCTGAGGTAGAAGGTCCATCTGGTATTCATGCAATGCCCAGTAGATGTAGATTCCTTTCTCCACTCTGAATGTTGTTTGAACCACAATCATGGAACCACAATTCTGTAACAGTAGGAATTTCTTGCATTTTGGGGGGATTCCAACTTGAACCCTATAGGGCCTTTTTCTCTGGCACCACCATCAATGATGTCATACTCTCCCTATCAGACACTCAGTGCACTCTGTTTTAACATCTGATCTGTGGAGTACAAAACCCCGTTCAGTGTTTTTCTGACTTAACTGATGTCCTGATGCAGTTATTCTAGACGGCTCCACCTGCTCTCACACCTGGGCTGCAGTGAGGATTAGAACCATCGCAGTTCCACATTGAGCAGTATCCAGTGCGTCTGAAAACTGCCTGTTAGCTTCAAGCTGGCCCTTTGCCTATTTCCCACACTTGAGGGTCACAGCTTTGAGATTTTTCTTCCTGTGTTCCCAGTGCCCAGAACTGTGACGACGTGGACTGCACACTCAGAGGATATTTTGATGAGCTGAACGAAGATCATTTTAACACTTTTTCTAAAATGTTACCTCTTGCTTTTAACACTCCCACCCACACCATCTCAAGATGAGCTCTCCTGGATGAGGAGACAGAGCCACTTGATATAGACATGGTTCTACACTAGTAACCATGCATTTACAAGTCTTCATTTTGAGAAATACGTGTAGAAAGATCCCCCTTTCTCCTTTTCTGTGTATCAGTGTAGTTTTGTGTCACTGGCTGGGCAGAACAGGATTCCCAGACATTTCAAGGTCCCCACATTCAGGTGGTGTGGCCCCTGCTTCAAGGCTAGGAGCAAGCATGTTATGCATTCACCCATTCTCAGGCTGGAGAGCATGGGCAGCCTTGGTGTCTTTTCATGGTGACTTTCACCATGGGCTGCCCTCCATAGAAGTCCTGGGGAACAAGGGGAAGCTGGATGCCACCAAGAGGGTGTGGACTCCAGGTCCCTGAGCATCCCCTGAGGTCCCAGGCTGAGGCCCCCCTGCTCTGAATTCAGTCGCTCCCTCCTGGGAGGGGCTCTTTTTTATCACCCTCATCATCTCTATGACTTATTATTATTTTTATTTCCTCACACACCTCTTCTTCAGGGCATACAGGCCTTCGGAAACAGAGCTGGGAACAAGTGTGTTCTGAGTCTTGAAGCACCGTTCATGTGGCCTGATGAACCAAGGGAAAGGAAGGGAAGAGTCTACAGAGAAGGCACACACACACATATCTCAGACATAATTCTATGCAAGAGATTACCTAGAAATTACTTCTCTCCTCTGTCCTTCCTTTTCTCCTCTTAGAGGTGTGCTCTGGTTGCCATCTGGCCTGGTTCTCACTTGGGGGCAGGACACACCCCCCCAAGCACACAGTGAGGTTGGCTCCATTCTCTGTAAGCCCCCTTTGTCCCATTTCCCCAACCTTTCTGTTTCTACTGGGATTTTTTTCATCAATATGTTTGTCCTTCCCCTATTGACTCCAACTTTAAAGCAGCATTCCTCAGTCATGTTGCCCTAATATCAAATGTCCTGTGCTGCCAGCCACGTGTTTAAAAGACAAGCTGGCGTGCCTGTGCCCCTTTCTCAGCACACAGTCACCCCTCCTTCACTGTGGCCCTGATGCCACTGAGCTGACCTGCCCAAGTCAGAGAGGCTGCCTGTTTCCATCTCTCACCGCACTGGACCTCAAACACGAGGAAGTATGAGGAAGGACTGTTCCACCATGTGAAATTCCATCACCTGTTTTCCTGCCTGCCTCTCTGGTCACTGTTCCCTCAGGATTTTCATGAGGTCTATGTCCCTGCTGGTGTCACAGCAGGACGTATGGTCCAGGACTCAGCATCCTCTGCTTTGCTCACCAGCTGCTTCTGTCACACAATGTGCAGACACAACTCCAGGGGGCTTTCTGTAATGATGTGTCCTCACTGCTCAGTACTTGTTAAAAAACTGAAAGCCCTTGATAAAATCTGGACTTAGTATTCCTTTTATGTAACAAACTTTTCCCATATAATTATTCCCTGTCATCATTAATACCCATTTCTACATATTTTCTCCTTTTAAAACTATTTTATGTAATAACTGATATTTTCAGAATAAAAAGAGCCAAGTCATCCAGGAGTTTATAGATTCAAAAGTCTATGCTCCCATTTACCATCCCTGCATGTCCTCACCTCTCCCAAAATACTTCCCTTACCCAGAGGGGAACAACCATTGACATTTAGTGAATGACTTTACAGAAATTGTTTTGTGCTTTCAAATCTAGACTATAACATATGCATTGTGTACATGCATGTTGTATGCATGTGTGTGCACCTGTTTTGTACAAGAAATCGCCCTCTATACCATATTCAGGGTACACATCTGCTGGAAATCTATCCCCATAACCTGGGAGGATGAACCAACAGGAGGTTAGTTAGTTAAAATGTGTTGGTTTTTTACTTTATTTTCATTTCAGTAGAATTATGTTTTGTTTGTTTGGTTTTTTTTAATTTTGAAAGTGTTTAAAAGATGTCCTGTGGGAATGCAAGTTGGTGCAGCCACTTTGGAAAACAGTATGGAGGTTCCTCAAAATTTTAAAAATAGAGCTACTCTGTGACCCAGCAACTGCACTCCTGGGTATTTACCCCAAAGACACCGAGGTAGTGAAAAGAAGGGCCATGTGCACCCCAATGTTCACAGCAGCAATGTCCACAATAGCCAAACTGTGGAAGGAGCCGAGATGTCCTTTAACAGATGAATGGATAAAGAAGATGTGGTCCATATATACAATGGATTATTACTCAGCCATCAGAAAGGATGAATACCCAAGTTTTACATCAACATGGATGGGACTGGAGGAGATGATGCCAAATGAAATAAGTCAAGCAGAGGAAGACAATTATCATATGGTTTCACTTATTTGTGGAACATAAGGAACAGCATGGAGGACATCAGGAGAAGGAAGGGAAAAATGAAGGGGGTGGGAATCAGAGGGAGAGATGAACCATGAGAGACTCTGGACTCTGAGAAACAAACAGGGTGTTAGAGGGGAGGTGGGTGGGGGGATGGGTTAGCCTGGTGATGGGTATTAAGGAGGGCACGTACTGCATGGAGCACTGGGTGTTATATGAAACAATGAATTCTGGAACACTACATCAAAAACTAATGATCTACTCTTTGGTGACTAACATAACATAATAAAACTAAAAAAAAAAAAAGGATGTCCTATCTGTTTACATCTTACGTTCTTATTCCCTGCGTATATGAGAAAGGAAATTGAGTCCAGTGCTTAACAGAAGGATCAAAGCCCTTCTTTAGGACACCTGGATGAGAAAATGGACCCAGGGCTGCAGAGCTGGGCTGATTCCCATCAAGGGTCTTGGAGGGGCATTGCTTCTGGGACCAGTCACCTCAAGCAGAGGAAACTAGAGACCCCGGGTGTCGAGACCCCTTCTTGATGAATTCCCCAGGATAGAGCAAATGTGGTCACCAGGCTGCCACTCAGAAAGGGGCTTCGCTGGAAGAAGCGGTGTGCCTATAGCAGACGGGGCCTCCTGCAGGAGCATCAGGGCTCCAGCATGGTCCAGTGGGGGCTCCCTGCCTGCACGCTGTCCATCTGTGCCATGGAGGAAGGGACTTTTCCTCAGCCTCAGAATGAATGGTACTGTTCTGGGTCCAGTATTATTCACAGGAGGAGAAATTTGCTAGAAAAGCAGTTCCTGCTGCAATCATTGGATGGTTACTATAATTAACTCCTAAAGGAAAATAAAACCATGGAGATGTCTGTCTTATTGAGAACAAATCACAAGGAGGCTTTACTTAACAAATGCATAAATTTTGAGGAGTTTGATGACTTGCCTATGACCTTTGAGAGGAGCTAAGGTGTGCAGCCCAGAAGGTGAGCCTGGCATGCCTGGTCCAGGAACCCCTCAGGCTGCAGACCTGGTCTGCTTGTTCAAGGAAGACATGATTTTGTGTCATAAGAGCACAGTGATGGCCCAGGTCACTACAGATGACTGGGAGGACCCAGGTCCACATATTAGACCTTTCAAATGCTAAGCATCAGTTTACCTCTCTCATAAAATGGGGATAGTAAATATTCCTCCCAGAATGCCCTTGGTGAGCAGGTGACATTAGTAATGTGCAGTGGGGCCCCGGGCTGTCCCATGCGTGGATATGTCCGGAAACCCAGGAGGGTGGAGGTACAGAGCCCCGCCATGACTGAGAACCTTCAAGGTAGAGGCTATCACCTAATACCTGACTTTGAGCACATCTCCAATCACGTTTTGCCCTTGGTGTTCTTACATGTATCAAGTGGGCCCATTTCATGGGAGAAAATATTTGCCAACCAATATCTGATAAGGGGTTAATATATGAAATATATAAGGATTCCTACAATTCAATAGCAAAAAAAAAAAGAAGAAGAAGAAACTATTTTAAAAACAGGCAAAGAACTTAAATAGATGTTTCTCCAAGGAAAACATACACTGTGGCCAACAGACATATGAAAAGGCGCTCAACATCACTCATCATTAGGGAAATGCAAAACAAAACCATGATATGTCACCTCACACCTGTCAGAATGGCTAGTATCAAAAGGAAAGGAAGAAAAGAAGGAAGGAAGGAAGGAAGGAGGGAGGGAAGGAAGGAAGGAAGGAAGGAAGGAAGGAGGGAGGGAAGGAAGGAGGGAAGGAAGGAAGGAAGGAAGGAAGGAAGGAAGGAAGGAAGGAAGGAAAGAAGGAAGGAAGGAAGAAAAGATTATAATTATCGTTGACAAATTGGAACCCTTATGCACTGTTGGTGGAAATGCAAACTGGTGCAGCCACTGTGCAAAACAGTATGGAGGTCTTCAAAAAATTAAAAATAGAACCAGCAATCCTACTATTACCCAAAGGAATTAAAATCAAGATCTCAAAGAGGTATTCGAATCCCCATGTTCACTGCAGCATCACTTATAAGAGCTAAGATGTGTAAACAACCTAAGTGGCCATTAGTGGTTGAATAAAGAAAATGTGGCATATGTATGTATAGTGGAATATGATCAGTCTTAAAAAAGAAGGTAATATTGGACAACATGGATGAACTTGGAGGACATTATACTAAGTGAAATAAGCCAGTTCTAGAAGGACAACTGCTGCATGATGTCATAGCTAATCATGGCCATAAAGTTTCAGTGATGGCAAGCTACGTGCATTCTAGAGACCTGCTCTCCAACATCACACCTACAGTGAGCAATGCTATATAGTACGCTTAGAAGTTGTATTAAGAGGGCAGGTCTTGGGGCACCTGGGTGGTTCAGTCAGTTGAGTGTCCATCTTTTGATTTTGGCTCAGGTCATGATCTCAGTGTCCTGGGATCGAGCCCCATCTCAGGCTTTGCATGTGCTGGGGAGTCTGCTTGAGGATTCTTTCTCTCCCTCTCCTTCTGCCTCTCCGCCCCGTCTAAAATAAATAAGTAAATCTTAAAAAAAGAGAGAGAGTAGGTCTCAAGTCAAATGTTTTCACTACAATTAAAGAAACAATAATAGGGTCCACTTCATCAGGCTGGGGAAGACTTAGACAAGATAATCCACAAGAGGTAGCTAGCACAATGTTTCTGATGTAAATTCTATTATTATTACCCAGAGGAAAAAGTGAACGAAGAGGCATCAGTGAAATATGTCTCCAAGAAGTGGTCCCAGATACAGGGGTTTGGTTTAGGAACAAAATTCCAGTTTTAACAAGTGAGCCAGACCCAGTGAACAGTTACTCAGGATACTGTTACAAAGATTAGGAAGGTTGCAGTTTAGGAAGTGGTCCCCAGAACTTGGCCAAAGCCTGGCATGGTGGGCTCCGATATGAGCCCACGGTATTATGCACGAGCTTCTAAAATTCTCTCGGAGCGAGGTCAGGGGTGTGACCCCAGGGTGAGTGGGGACAGGTGACAAAGCAGTGGTGACTCGACGATGGGATGATGGGTGAGGGCTCTCTGAGCACTGGGCTTCCAGTGTGGCATCAACCTGCCCAGTTTCTGAGTCAGTACAGAAAACCAGGTCTTAAACCCAAAGATGAGGCTGGGAAGAAAGCCATCTGGGATCACACTATGAAAAAAATGTCTTCACAAGTAACAGGGAGATCAAAAACTAAACTGTAAGGCCCCCGGGGGTTTTGTATTCCCTTGGGAATGTACAGGCACAGTGGTCAGTTCAGGACCACCTCCCACACACCACTCTTCATTATGCCCCTCTCAGTTTGGCTTTGGGCCTTCATATTTCTGTGCCCTCAGCTGGACCCATCATGACCCAGGGGCTTCATGCTGATGTTTTTCTTTAGCTTTTCACATTAAGATCTCAGATCAAATGGCATCTCCTTAGAAAGTTTCTCTCTGACCTCAGTCAAAAGTACCACCACCTCTCCCCGCCTTTGCATGCTGGAGGAGTATGTGGCTGCCCAGATTTGTCCCGTCTATGTGTTTGCTTCCTTGTTTATTTACTTCTCCCTTTCCCTGGTCCATGAGCTCCAGGAAATCAGGGATTCTGTGTTGTCTAGTGCCTGGACACTCAATCTCTTCCTGTCCAATGGGGACACAGTGTGGAAGGGTATCTGCTATTTAGTTGTCTGCACAAGTGAGGGCATCTACTGAGCCCTTCGTCTGAAAAGTGCAATTGCACAATTAATCGATGTTGGTGCCAAGGGTAAGATCACAGTTCTTCTGTGGTTACCACGGTCAGGTTAAACAGCAGAAACCAGCACCATCATGGCAAAGACGGTAGGCATCACTCCACGGAAATGGTCTCACTCTCAAATCAATGAGACTTTCAAACTAAGTGGCAGGCTGATTTCAAGCCCCACCTATGGCATGAGTTGGCTGGAGTAGAGAAAATTATATAATTTTTTTTGGTAATTTGCATTAAATACATCAAATTTCACAGAATTCTTTCCCATGGGCTTTCCAAGCACTTGCCAGAATGGAACAAACCCTAAAATTGTCAAGAAACAGAGGTCTTAATTCCAGCCCCTCCACTTACCGGTTGAGTGACTTTGAAATAAATTCTTAATACTTTTGATCTTCAAGGTCCTTATTAAAATGGAGATGGTCACATGGCCTCGATATAGGTTGAGAAGATTACGGGTTATAATAGATCAAATGCCTGGCCCCACGTCTGGCTCCGAGGAAATACTCAACACAAAGCAAATTCCACTTGTAGTTCCTGGATTTATTCTCACCCCAACCTTAGCAGGCAGGCAGGTTGGGGTTATAATTGAGGGAGACACAGGACAGTGGAGAGGTGCCCCACAGCTGAAGAACATAATAGTGCATTCCATTTCAATGCCCTGCTTCAGTGCTCCTCCTCAGGAATATAACTCATCTTGACTTGACCCTTTGCTTGGTTTTTTAAAAATTTGTTTGTGGCTACGTGTTAAACATTTTACACACAAAAGGACTTACATAAATATATTTATAAGGTCCAGAGAAAACTAAAAGAGATAGCAGATAAACACATAGCCATTATCCAGTTTAAGAAAGAGACTAACCATTGCTGAGCATTTCCCATCCCATCCACCTGTCTCCATTCCTCATGGGGGACCACCCTTCCGAAATCTGTGTTTATAAGGAACTGGGGTTTGGATATGATTTTTGTTTTACACACGCACTTTATCTTCAACAGTGTATCATTTCATCTTTGTCATTTTTTTAATTTAAATACATGGCAGCCGACTTCATATATTTTTCTTTGACTTGCTTTTTCCCACTCCACACTGGATTCCTGAGATCCCAGCATGCTACTGAAAATTGTCATTCATTCTTTTTTGCAAATTATTATTTTATGATCCTCCCTTGTGAGAAAATAACACAATGATTTATCTATTCAGCAAATGATAGATTTTGTAGTTGTTTTCAGTTTTGCTTATAAGTTTTTGTTTCTTGATGACAGTTTGCCATAAGCTCTCTTGTATCCATTTCTAGTTAGCTGTGTGAGGATTTCTTTAGGATACACAACTGGTAGGCCAGAAGACATTTCTTCAGTTTTCACCCAACTATGTAGTTTTGAGAATCATCTAGATGACACAAACATTTTCGCACTGAAATTGGAGCAGGGAAGGAAACACAATTCCTTCCCTATGGTGTTTACATCCTTATGGGGAAAGGCACATTATACATAAGATAAAACATTAAACATTATGTTCATCAGCGTAGGCCTAGTTATAACTCTGTGGCAAAAAATCCTCAAACCTAAATGACTTAAAATTATTTTTTTCATTTAGTTAACATTTATTTTTTTCCACTGTTCTTGAGAAATAATTGACACACATAACTGCATAAGTTGAAGATATAGGGAGCCAAGGGCAGGCCACCCCAGAATGTGCCACTGTGTGTATTAATTATTCTAAATAAAAGTTCTAAAGAAACAGCCAGTGCAAAAGAACACTCTGACCCCCTCCGTTTGTCTCCAGAAAGCAAAAATGAATCTCCTGTGTAGAGGCATCCACCTGGTACCAGGAGGTGGAGAGACATCCTTATCACAGACATGGGAAACTCAGATCCAAGAAGGCCATATAAGCAATCCTTGTGAATTCTACTAATTTGCTACCCCTGACTAACCCCACCTAAATTCTGCTTAGAATTCCTCACTCACAGAAGCTCCCCAAATGAAGTTTTCTCTGTCCTGTTAATTCCTCGCAAGTTTATTGTCTCTTTGTCTAAGAGGTATAAAACCTGCCTGCCTTGGTCATTCATTTGGTCTCGATGTTATTATGGGACCTCGGTGTGCCCGTCATTACACTTTGGGTTTTTCTCTTGTTAATCTGGCTCCTGTCAATTTCCCTCTCAGGCCAGATGGAGAACACTGAAGGGTAGAAAGACATTACTCTTCCCCTCCAAGGTTTACAGCAGAATGGTGTGACTTGGATATATTTTGAAATGATCACCACAGGGGTTTAGTTGACATTTATCACTTCATAGATATACAATAGAGGAAAAGAAACAAACGAATCCTCTTCGTGATGAGAAGTCTTAGGATCCAGCCCCTTAGCTCGCCTACACCCCACCCAGCAGTGCTGGTTACGGGCACAGCCCACCCCACCTCTGGAACCACAGATCTTGTCTCTTTCTACTGAGTTGTGTGCTCTTTTATCTTTCTTCCTTCGCTTTGTTTTTGGTTTGGTTTGGTTTTGGTGGTTTGTTTGTTTTAGTTTCCATACATAAGTAAGACTATACAGTGTTTGTCTTTCTCTGCCTGACATTTCACTTACCAGAATGCCCTCAAGGCCCATTCATGTTGTTGCACATAGTAGGATTTCCCCATTTTTCTATGGCTGAATAATATTCCACTGTGTGTGTGTGTGTGTGTGTGTGTGTGTGTGTGTGTGTGTGTGTGTTTGCAAAGTTACATAGATATCTTTACCCTATCAAAAGTCCCAAGGCATAGTTTACAGAAATAGGAAAAAAACATAGGACGCCTGGGTGATTGAGTCAGTTAAGCGTCTGCCTTCAGCTCAGGTCATGATCTCAGGGTCCTGGGATCGAGCCCCGCATCGGGCTCCCTGCTCTGAGGAGAGTCTGCTTGTCTCTCTCCCCCTGTCCCCCACCCCCGCTTGTGCGCTCTCTCTCTCTCTCTCTCTCTCTCTCTCTAAAATAAAATAAATAAAATCTTAAAAAAATAAAAGGACTATGCAAGACTCTGAAAAGAGGATACATACTGTGGAAGGTCCATGACATTTCCTTGCCCATTTTTGCCCATTTGCCACAGTGAAGTGCATACCTCGAGCACAACCAGGTGGGTCTGACTGATAGAATACTAACTGCGGTAAATACTTAGACTATAGTATCAGATTATATTTTCTTAGTCTCATAGTTTCTGCGGTTGCTTCTGTTTCTGTTGCAGAATAAGCAAAGTCTCAGTTAAGATGGGTGTCAAGTCCAGCTGACACACATTTCTTTCTAAGCATCCCTGCCCTATACACGGACACACACCTCTACATTCAATTTAATTCTCTTGCCAGCTATTCGCGTCTCTGGTCTTTAGGACTTCAGTTCTACCTAAAATCCTCCTCAGATTATTTTCTATTGACACTGAATTCAGTTTCTTATGACATTGGTTGTTTCAGTCCATGCAAGAGGACTGTACCATCTTTGTTGTGTCCATGTTTAAGCGCGCACTTGCGTGCTCATTGAATGAACCTACTTGTGAGATTTCACCAAGGTGTCTGCGTTCGTATTCCAGTTTCCTTCTGAAGCAGGATATGCATGACTTATCTCAATTTTTCTTCTCAATTTACATAGAAATTTACTTTGGCTATATCTTATCATACAATCTCCCAGGGCTGCATTCACAATAGGGAGTCTGTAGGCTACCCGGCTTAAGCTTCCCTAAATACTCGGAGTCCCCTGAGGACATAAATCCCCTTATTCTCGGTCACCAAATGCAAGGCTTCAGCTCCACCTCAGCCTACAGATTTACCACTCTCTTCCACAGCTCTAAGGCACACGATCCTGAATGCAGCAACTACCATGTGTGAAACAAGGAAGTCGTTTTGTCTCGGCTGGAAAGAATTATAGTTCAGACCAATATGGTAGCGGGGGCTGGGAACTTAGTTCCACCAGCAATGAAGCTCCATGCTCACGAAAGAGGTGAACTCTCCACAAAGTTTCCCCTGCTCTTGGGCTTGGGAACACGCAATTTCTTTTTTATAGGTGAGCTCTGCTGAGCACCACCCTATCTATGCAAATGTGTCTCTGCCTGATAGGTATTTCTGGTCTCGGGATCATGGACCTCTCTCTATGGTAGAAGCGTCTCTCCTAACATCCAGTCGCAAGCTAGTGAAGGTCTTCCAACAGAGCTATGTGAAGGAGCTGTCCCAGGCTAACCAATGCATTTGCTGAGTAACAGTCTTGGATCTCTGCCAGAGGCTTCAGTCCACATGTATTCTGGTTACAGGCACTTCAAAAAGCATCTGAGTGGATATTTACAGCCCAGCTACACTGCCTTCTCAGCAGCCCTTTGTAAACATTGATTGTTATTTCTGCTCAGGGCTCAATGTAAATTTAGATGCCTTCCTTGTGACTTTGTAAATAGGGCTCAGCAGGATTCCTAGGTGGGGAATGTGGTTTTGCCCAAACTCCAGCAAGCCTGAGAGTCGACTCCATTCCTCTATAGGATTGGATCAGTGAGAGATAACCATTTTTTTATTAGAGTCTGAAGGATGTTCCTACTTGTTTTGTCTCACGCCATTTCCAACATTTCTCAGACTTGGCCTGGCATTGAGCTTTGGCTGGCTGGGTGTGTTCTCCAGCCTCTATTTGTCCTATGGTTGATTAAATCCTCCTGCCCTTCTTTCTCCAAAGAGGAGATTATACTGACAAATCAGCGAAGATCACCAACTGATCCTTAAGGGTGATCAAGACCAATTCTCACTCCAGTTGTTTCTGAGAATATGATGCTGTATTTAAATATCCCTGCGGCCAAGATGTGAAAGTGAATTGGAGGTCATTCTATACGAATGCAAATTGTGCTCGGCTGGATTCCAAAGCAGGAAGGGAAAGAAGGAAGGAGGTCTGGTGTGAAAGCCAGTCCCCCCTTGGCCTTGTGTGCTTCTGCCACAATCTTTATCATACTGAGCACAGGCTCAAGCAACCACATGTACGGCATTTCTTCTGGGCAGTCAGCGGTCTCAGTGAGCCCAGCCCTCTGCCCTGGTCCCAGCCAAACAGAGTTTAATAAAAATGGGAATAAGGGGGGAAACAAGGGGCGCCTGGGTGGCTCAGTCATTAAGCGTCTGCCTTCGGCTCAGGTCATGATCCCAGGGTCCTGGGATCGAGCCCCGCATCGGGCTCCCTACTCAGCGGGCAGCCTGCTTCTCCCTCTCCTTCTGCCCTCCCCCCTGCTTGTGATCCCTCTCTCGCTGTCTCTCTCTGTCAAATAAATAAAATCTTAAAAAAGATAATAATGGGGTAACAATTCTCCCAATTTAACCCTTTTCTTCATGAGAGAAGTGATTTCTCATTTCTATCTTGCCATTCTCTCTTGCTTCGTTCTACAGAAGAATGTTTGGGCAGTTCTGAAGGTCCCCTGGACTGGGGAAAGGATGGACTTGGCTATTATCCTTGCGGGCAGAACGGTACAGACAGAGCTCCAGGATTTTAACCCAATTCTGTTCTCCAAAGGCAAGCAGATTCTGACTGTCCTATCAATTATTTTCAGGTTTCAAGGATTACATTGAAATACAAGAGGTAGCGCGTTAAGTGCATTTGCGATGTTTTATGACCATCACAAATATTTCCAGAATGGGTTCCTCATCCCAAAATAGAACCTCTGTACCCATTAAGTAATGACTCCCCTTTGCCCCCACTCCCCAGGCTCTGGTAATCTGTATTCTCTCTTTCTGTCATTATGAACTTGCCTGTTCCATCCAGCTCACGTAAGTGGAATCGGGCAGCCATGCTCCTTCCTTTGTCTCATTTCTCTGTATGCATCTAAACAACCACATCTGTGTGGGCTACTTACCGTTTCTTTGCCTGCTGGTGCAAATTTCCCACTGACGCCGCTTTTCTTTTGGACAGCGTGAATCCTTCCCATTGTTTCGCCCTGTAAATG
Source organism: Callorhinus ursinus (assembly GCF_003265705.2). Classification (NCBI taxonomy): domain Eukaryota; kingdom Metazoa; phylum Chordata; class Mammalia; order Carnivora; family Otariidae; genus Callorhinus; species Callorhinus ursinus. Next base: position 5,670,622 of record NW_027397122.1, on the reverse strand, counting down.
GCCATTGAGTTATCCCATCAGTTAGTGACTCCTCAGGGTTTTGATGGCCCTCAAGGATCAAGGTTACATAAGAAACCCCAAATTTGGGATGGTTCCCGTATCATAGCGTCTGAGTCTGAATTAACGGAGTGAAATCACGTGTCTCTCGGAGAGTCAGAGAACACACATTGGGTTTTTCCTGCACTAACTTCCCTACTGTTTCAAAGAATATTCCATCTATTAGCTCTGATGGGAGTGGGGCAGTTCCCCTTCTGAGGGTAAGCCCGTTGAACGCATACTTTTAAGCATTGCAAGCAGAGAGTTGCCATAGCATTGGGAAGAGTCTGTACCTACTTGGAAATATGGCATAAACTCCAATTTCCCCTCCCACTCACTAGTTTGTGCAACGGGCCATGTGCTTCCCTGGTCGTTTATTCTGAGAATCCATGCTGGCATGTATATAGCAGCTTTTTCCTGATATGTCTCATACAATGCCCCCGCTCTGTAACAGAATAACCTCGCAATCTGTGGTGACCAGACGATGGCCTGGGTACTTCTGTCCTCTTCTGTGCAGTTACAGGTTGTGAGCTATTTTGCAAGTGGATATTACATCTGCTGGTCTGGAGGCAAGGTCATGCCTTCCAGATTTAGAGAGTTGGTCTTGAGTCTCTCTTCCATTTGATTTCTTCCTTTAATTTGTTGGCAATGCTAACAGTGTTTAGGAAATAATATTTACTAACGTATCCCCTTCCTAAAATTCTCTCTTTGTTCACTTAGCCAGACCTCTTGGCCTCTATTTCTTCCAGAACCCACTGGTGCAGATCGTCCCCACGGTCCCCAGTCCCTCACCACCTCACGTCAGTGATGCATAAGCAAATTCCTAGCATTAGACTCCCATGATGCTTTCTTCTTCTTTCCATAGTTTTCACCAAAAATCGCCTTCACCAATATGACTCGTGGACCCGGGAGACCATCCTGCCACAGATACCAGACTGCGTTCCTACAAACGGTGCACTTGGCCAAGCAAACTCATGGGCTAACTTATAGATCAAGCTCAGGCTTAATGAATGATTCCAAGAGTACCAGCAAAATGCAGTTCAGGCGTGGGCAAGTCCCACACAGGCAGAAAGAGCCTTCACGTCGTCCCCTTTCTTCAGCTGGAACCCATCCTGCTTTTAGAACGACAGACAAGAGGGGCGCTTGGGGGGAGCTGCTCAGTCGGTTAAGCAGCGGACCCTTGATCTCCGCTCATGTCATGATCTTTTGGGTCGTGCAATCAAACCCTGCTTGGGGCTCTGCACTCCGATCCCTGCTTGGGTTTCTCTCTCCCCCTCTCCTTCTGCCCCTACCTCCCCCTCCCTGTGCACATGCTCGCTCTCTCTCTAAAATACAAAAATAAATCTTAAAAATAAAAATGACAAGAGCTAACAGGGCCAGTACAGTTGAAGTCATTTAGATTTGATTGGTAACACAGAAGTAAAGTCACATTATGTGACCAACTTCTGTTCATAAATTTATTGAACAAATTTACATATATAACAGATTTAGAGAGTCTACATTTACTTGAAACCAACAAGCTGACCATACCAGGTCAGATAAAAGTAATTTTTATATTGAAAAGACCCTGGTCAGTAATTTTTCTTCTAGCAAAACACCACTCCTGTATTCACTTTGTAGTGATTAGCTCTAGGTCAGCATTTACTTGGTTGATCCAAGAAGAAGGTGGGTGAATTACAGACCTACTGTTCACACTTCTGTTTTTTTTTTTTTAAAGATTTAATTTATTTATTTGACAGAGACAGCACACAAGCAGTGGGAGTGGCAGAGGGAGAAGCAGGCTTCCTGCGGAGCAGGGAGCCCGATGCGGGGCTCGATCCCAGGACCCTGGGATCATGACCTGAGCCGAAGGCAGACGCTTAATGAGTGAGCCTCCCAGGCGCCCCACACTTCTGTTTTAAGGTCTGGTAGAGCCTTAGCTATGTCGTATAGTAGGCATATGCCCCTTTTGGTAGAAAATTCCCCGTCGTTTTCTCAGCTGGTTGTACCAACTAGCACTAGCACCAGCAACAGTGTATGAGATTTCTTAATTTTCTACATCTTCAGCAACAAATGGGTATTGTCATTCATCCTAACGTTGATTATTCTGATGGTGTGTTACAGTGTGTCATTTTGGGTTTAATTTTATTTTCTCTTTTCTGCACTTTTTTGAACTGCTTGTTGAATCTGTTACCTATTTTTTTCTGTTAAGATATATGCCATTTAATTACAGACAGGAAGTCTTTTATTTATGTTCCTGATAAAAATCCCTTTCCATTTTACGTAAGGGAAATACCTTCCAAAATGCATGGCTTTTCTGTTACTTCCAATAATGCCTGTTGATGAACAGAAATCTTCAATGTTCATGAGTTATAATTTATCAGTAATTACCCTTACAATTTTGCAGGTGTTTTCCTGTTTTAAAAAGATTTGTTTGCCCCAGAATCAGGATGCTATTCTGCTAAGCTACCTTCTAGGAACTTTATGTTCTAGAAAATAAACATTTACATGTATACTCTGTTTATAATTGCATTGTGTATATAGTCTTAGGTTAGTGTCAAGGTCAAATTACTATTTTTCATATTGTTATCCACCTGATTCACCACCATTATTAAACAGACTGTCCTTCCCTCTTCTGCTCTGAAGTGTCACAGTGTCATTAATAAAATCACAATTGGGTGGATCTGTTTTTGGTATCTTATGGACCTATCAGAGTATTTGCTTAGCTATAGTCCAATATGACACTGCTTTGATTAATGTCACTTTGAGAAACACCTTGAAATTAGGGAGTGCAGGTATTCTAGTCTAGCATTATTCCTCTTCAGTATGGATTTGGCTAATTTTTGTTTTGTTTGTTTTTGCATTTTCATATGATTTTTTAGAAGCAGCTTCTCCATTTCCACTTTTAAAAAATCTGTTTTGTTTTCCATTGGAATATACTCGAATCTATAGGCTGATAGGAGAATATTAACATCTTTATAATATTTATCTTCTCATTTAAGAAGATGATGTATTTTTTCACTCTGTTTAGGCCCTTTAAAACTTTCTCAATAATATGTCAGCTAGTTGAATTTAAATAAAAATTAAAAAATAAATATTGCAATGTGTTCTTCTAAAAAAAATTTTCCTTAATAATCTTATATATTTTTCTGTGTAGAGATCTTGAATCTTCTCTGCAGCTTTATTCCTGGGAATGTGATGTTTCTTCATGAAGTTGTACATTGTACTATATAAAAGAGTTAATTTACAATTGCTGATCTCTAATAACATGGCTGAATCTAGTGACACAGCTAATTTCACATATTGATCCTCACTGTTTATCTAAAAATCTCTAAGAGTGTTGTTTCATGCTATTTGACTATAAATATAGTAATGTTTTATTTCTTCATTTAAAATCCTTATAAACCTAATTTCTGTTTCTTGTCTTATAGCACTGACTAGGAACTCCAATAAAAATGTTTAAATTAGGTGGCCATTCTTATTCAATGGGCATTCCATTCTCATTTGTGATTTCAAGGAGCAAGCTGTCCACACACTACCATTAAGTATGGGTACTCTAAGTTTGTCTGTGGTTATTCTTGTGGCAGGATGATTTCTAAGCTAACCCCCAAGATTCCCATCCCCGGGAAGCACATCCATTTAATCTCTTCCCTTCATGCATGGGTGGGGCCTGAGCCTATGATGGCTTCTCTCTAGCTTGTGTGTACCAGCCCACACTTGCACACCGTTCTGCCATCATTCCTGTTACTCTCTCTTTCTGTCAGCTTGCACTGATTCTCCTGATGCCAATCCCACACCCCAGGGTTTACTCTGGCTTTCCTTCTTGCATATCTGCAACTTCTCTAAAGTCAGAAACCTGAATCTCAGGACGCCTGGGTGGTTCAGTCGGTTAAGCACCTGCCTTCAGCTCAGGTGCTGATCCCGGGGTCCTGGGATCGAGTTCCACGTCCCTGTGTCCCTGTGTCCAGCTCCCTGCTCAGTGGGGAGTCTGCTTCTCCCTCTCCACTTTGTCTCTGCCCCCTGCTCATTCTCTCTCTCAAATCAATAAATAAAACCTTAAAAAAACCTTTCATCATCCCCGCTATATTTCCCTATTCATTCAATCCTAGCATGCAGTATTACTAACCTACACCCTCTTAAGAGGCAAATTTACGAACAAGAGTATAGTATTTCTATCTCATTCTTTTGTCTTTAGACTCAGAGTATCCAAGTCAACCTACATTCTTTTCCCCCCTTTTCTACAGTCCAGTTCTACCTTCATTTGAAATACGGTTAGGCTAACTTTTTTTTTTTTTTACTATCTTTTTTAGTATTATTTAGCAGTGTGATTCATCATGATTTGAGTTTTGTTTTGAAACCATAATTGAGGGTCAACTGCTAACACCAGACTGTGTTATTTTGGGAGATACACTGTCTAATGAAGCAGTGAACCATCACCAGGCGGGCAGCATTTACAACCACAACACACAGAAGGGAGACCAAAACCAAAGATTTATTTGAAAGAAAAGATTGCATTGAAGAGTTAACAGAGCAGCTGTTCAACATTTCGCATGTGAAGATCAGTGTTTTAGAGAGTCTTACACATAGCGTTTCTTTTCTATAATGCACTTGCCAACACATCAGGGAAAGACTGCATCGGGGATGCTTCCATGGAGGAGCTGGGTGGGCCTGCACACTCAGTCAGCCCTGTCACGACCATGGCTGCCTCTGAATGCACAGATGTGGCTAACAGGGCACTTCTTTCCGAGTATGTGTTATTTGAACTTGATGGCAAAATAAAGGGAAATTGATATTGTAGTTTTTTTTTTCAGCTTTGATTCTGACAAACACAACTAGCTCTAAACTACATAAGCTACAAAATATTACACTATCATCAAATGTGGTTTGGAGTTTAAGTGCTGTGCAGACAATTGTTGAAATGCCGTGGATATGTTGACAAGAACCGTTCTGGGTATTTACCCAGATCATGGAGCTTCCCTCAAAATGTGAATCAAGTTTTCCTGTCCCGGAGAAGGCCATTAATTTGATCATTATTTGATAATGTAGGCACTGATTATGAATAACTATTCTGAAGGCTGAGGCCTGATAGCAATCACTGGGAAAAATTCAGTTGAGAATTTTTTTTCTTAAAGACTTATTTCAGAGAGAAAGAGAGAGAGAGAGCATGTGCAAGCAGGGAGAGGGGTAGAGAGAGAGGAGTAAGAGGCAAACTCCCTGGAGCCCTTTGGCGGGTCTTGATCCCACGACACTGAGATCATGACCTGAGCTGGAATCAAGAGTCAGATGCTCAAAGACTGAGCCACCCAGTGCCCCTATTTTTTTTTTTTTTAAGATTTATTTATCTGCGAATGTTTGCACTACAGAATGTCCTATCAGTGCTCTGAGAGAGGAAACGAGTATAAACAAGTACATGAACAGCAGGACCTGCATGTGGTTGTATATCTTGGGCATTTTTTTTAAAAGATTTTATGTATTTATTATGTCAGAGAGAGAAAGAGAGCACAAGCAGGGGGAGCAGCAGAGGGAGAGAGAGAGGCAGACTCCCGTTGAGCAAGGAACCCGATGTGGGACACAATTCCAGGACCCTGGGATCATGGCTTGAACCAAAGGCGGATGCTCAACTGACTGAGCCACGCAGGCGTCCCTATCTTTGGCATTTTTAATAATCTGAATATATCCATGCCAGGAAAGAATGAAATGTTTTTCAATGAAAGATATAATTAAAAAGCAAACTTAAAAACGTGAAGAACAGAATTTCTACCCATTATTATGACAAGTTCTGGGATGTAACAATTTTGGCTCAACTAAATGATGATCTTCATGTTGAGTATCTATGGGAAATTATCAACAAACACTTTATAAATTTGATAAAATGTTTTGAATATTATTTTCCAACAATGGAAGATCTATAAACAAGAAATCATAGTTTTACGGTTATAAAGGAAAAATTATAGTTACATTTAAATGATCTTTCAATGATACAGAATCCATTTCTTTCATCAAAAACTTATTTAAATTTACCCATAATTATACAGGATGCTTTGCTTGAGTTAGCTACTAAGGTATTAAAAATGAATTTTGAAAATTTCTTTGTTTCCTTTTGAAGAATCCTTTGATTCATTTTGGATTAAAGTTAAAAATAAATGTCTTAGCCCTACAGAAACTGCTTTAAATATTTTTCCTTTTTCCATTCCTATCACTATACTTCTGAAAGACTGGTTTCTGTACCAAAAGTTTGATTACAATAAAACATAAACGTTTTAGGTGTTTATTGCATGCGTGAATAAAGTTTTGTCAATCCAAAATAGACAAGATTGGTCATCAAGCAAGAAGTTCGTCGGTCACATTAAAAACTTTAAATATTGATATATCAGTGTTTGTTAAAAACTCACCTATATGCAATGATATGGGAAATCAAATTTCAATTATAATTTTTATTTAGTTATTATTGAACAATCATAGGAAGTTGTGAGGGTTCATACACTTCTCTATATGGATCACTTAGTGTATTTTCAAGGAACAAAGTTTATAATTTTTGTGATTCTTTTTATTTACATAATTCTTTTTATTTTATATTGTACCTGGTTGGATTATATTTAATAAAAAGTAAACAGATTTTGGTGAACCAAGTTATAAAACTATCAGGGCATAGTTGGTGTATGTCTTTTAAGTTCTTTAGATCATTCTAGTAATTCATTTTATTTTATTTCACAAATGATCAATCTAGTACAGACTGCACGAAAAGGCAAAAGAAAATTAAAGCACAGAAAACCTATCTTTAGAGGTAGACAGTTTGAGAACATGAGGAAGGCCTCTTCCAGTCATGGCAGGACCCTACCAATCTGGCTCACGGGCTGGTGAAACCGACTTGCTCCCACAGCCACGATGGGCTAGGATCTATGGCCAAACTCTGACTCTGTCCAGGCTCTGGACAGTCATCACTGAGCGGTCCAGGCAAGAGGAAAGGAACTGGAGGAAAGGACCATCATCCGGGATGTCTGGGTGCCCCAGAGGACTTAGTCCCAGGACAGCCAATGACCACCTGGGAGACTTGGGGACCACTGGCACTCTCTGGGCTCTATGTCTGCCTTTGTGGAGGGTTCTAGCTTCTGTCTGCCCAATTGCTGCTCTGAGTTCATCAAGGATGGAATTTGTTCTGGAAGAGGAGAGCGGTGAAATCGAGGACAAACTAAATGATTAAGTCCAACTAAGTAGGACAAAATAATTTATTATCAGGAATTGGGAAAGTCAGGTTAAGTCTTTGCCTTTTTTTCCCCTAAATCTTAGCTTCTCTGGAAATGAGCTGATTAAAGGAGGTCTGTCATGGACTCTTTAACTCTGTAATATTTATTTCATCCTCCAAACAGCAACACTGGAGTCGGTGATGTAGGAAGAGTACATAACAAATATCTTCTGAAGAAGAGACCAGACTCGAAGCTTGTTTTTCTGCCTTTGTTCATGTCACCAGTTTATTCAGCCAGTTGACAATGTTGGGTTGTTGTTTTAATACTAATGACAGTGATAAGCAGGCTGAGTCACACCTAATACATAAAGTTAATTTAGTTATAAACCAGAGAATGCAAATGGACCTAAATTATTCTTTGCTTCTGGTGAAGAATCTACACTGTATTTTAATTTCTGCCTTCAAAAATGCTTTTAAGCTTGGTTGTGATTCATTTTATTGTGCCTTTTATATACTTCCAGGAATGGCATTTTCAGCTCCTATTTGAAATGGTAACTGATGGGGGAAATCATCCATGATAATGTGTGCTCCAGAAGGGAAATCCACCCAGCTATTGTTCCAGCTTCTTAAATCATGTTTTATCTAGCCTGATAAGAAGGCTAATTTACCTTGGAAAGAGCAAATGTGTTTGCTGCAAAGTGGGTTTCCTTTCACCAGGAAGATAAATGCCAGGCCAAGGAAGAGAGGTCTAGTTGTCTTATATTTTAATATCTAAATAGGGAAAAGTGAAGCATTATAAAATGACATTCCTCTAGAAAAAGGGGGTTGTCATTTACTCATCAAATATTCTTTTTTTAAAGATTTTATTTATTTATTTATTTGAGAGAGAGAGAATGAGAGAGAGAGAGAGCACATGAGAGGGGGGAGGGTCGGGGGGGGGAAGCAGACGCCCTGCTGAGCAGGGAGCCCGATGCGGGACTCGATCCTGGGACCCCAGGATCGTGACCCGAGCCAAAGGCAGTCGCTTAACCAACTGAGCCACCCAGGTGCCCATTTTACTCATCAAATATCCTTGAAAACCAACGCTATGTCAGAGACTGATCTTGGAGTTGCGTCTTTCAACTCTGAACTAAACAAAAGTCCCTGCCTGTGGCTCACGTTAAATCAAAATACGTCTTTGACATAAACAGCTGAGGGACCAATCACATCTTGGACCTCAGTTAACTCACCACAAACTAGACTAAGTGGCGTATTCCTCACTGCATTCTAAAACCACCTGGAAATGTGACAATGAGATATTAGGCACCTGATGTGAGTCAGGTGGTTTGCTCGCCTTCCTTCTCACCCTCATACAACCCCTCCAGGTGGGGAAGTACTATTGCTCTATCGGGGGGCATTATATCCAAGACGGAGAGAGCGATTTAATGAAATCACACAGCTTGTGGCAGACCTGGGGTTTTCATCCGAGTGTTGGGGTGATTTGGGAAAAGCTTATTATTCATGGAAACAGCATTTTTTAAAAAAAATTGTGGCTGGAATGCCTGCTGTTCATTTGTACCTGTAGTTCTAGAAGGTTCCAGGGCTTCCGGAAATGTGTGTCAATTGGCAGCTCTAGATTTTCTGGTCCATCTTTGGATGCGGATCGCTGTCCAGATCTGATGCACTTCTAGGTTGGAGTGAGAACATGTCCGACCCTGGAGAGCATATTGACAGAAATCTTGTTTCTGATTTATATGTGTTAAGTTTCCTTTTGTCTTTTATTTAAGAATAGAGATGTTTGTTGTCTTTCATGACTTAGTGAATAAATAGAACACACGAGGAGGTTTGCTTTCTTAATTAAGGCAAGGCTCATTAAAGTTTACATGTAAACATTTTCCTACATTAAAAAGTCTTTCAATTCATCTTTTGGGGGGTATAGTTTAGTCATTTGAGATTAAATTTTAGGTTTATGAAATCAAGAAAAGTGCATGCATTTTAGTACTGAAAAGTGAAGTCCAAACAAACTCTTCCAGATTTCCATGTTTCTTCTAAAGATTATAAGATTAAGAGAGTAGGGACCAAGGTTTTTTGTCTTAATTCTCTCATCTCCTACTTGTGAGATCTTATCTAAGAACTTATCATCCTGAGAAAATTAACTTTCTAAATCACCATCCTATTAAAAGACTATATAATAACCCTTGTAGCTATCAGTTTTGACAATAGAAAGTTTTAATAAAAGTCACCATAGTAAAACCAACATTTTCATATTATGATGACTTAATAATTAATCACTGAAACAAAATCTTTTATATTTATATAGGTCAATATGTGATTGAATCAATACGTGATGTTTATTATGACCATAATATTGAGAAAAAGTACATAAAAAGCATAAGAGAAAGTGTGCAAATGTCATTTTTTGGTCTCTGTATTAGAGTAGGTAGTAGTTACATACTCATTAGTATTAGTAGTAGTTACATACTCATGCTTTAATGAAGTGCTCACGTGACGATGTATAAAGAGTTTTGTGTAGAAACTTCTTTGAAACAGACCACCTCCCCTACACAGCCCAGAACTGAATGGCACTAACAACTGGGATGTGCTTATTCTCCTTTGTTGTTAACTCGCCAGTGCCACAGAAACCCGGTGTGAGAAGCAAACGAATCAAAGACCTATACTGTGTGAACTCCATAATGTGCAGTCTCCCTAAATTTTTCAAAATATTGTCACTTCTATGACCAGCGTGGCTGAAGCCACCTCTGTTCTACCCTATGTGTTTGCCAGTCTGGTGACTGGAAACTAGGTCCTTACAACAGATGTGTGTGCACATGTGTGTGAATACAAACATCTACGCATGAACCCACTTTGTGAGTACGGCATGTCCTATCAATTAGACATTGGTGATTGGTGACTTTAACATTTTGTTCTGGTTTCTCAAATTGTAGAAGATTCTCCATGGCTTCGTCTGATACTTAATTTGTGTGATAGATTGTAATGAATACATTGTGATGGGAAAGATGGGAGGAAAAGGAACCCAACATCATTGGACATCTCCTTATGGTCCACGCACTTTGCAAAGTCCTTCATAATCAGTTAGAATTTCATATGGTCGAGTTGATATTCAAATATTATGGATGAGAAAATCAAGCATAGAGCGGTTGAATAACATGTGAGGTAATCCGTGAGTGACTCTTGTTCTGATGTTTAAAAATATTTCTGGGAAAATTCAAGCTTTTATCCTGTATCTTCACCCGGCCTCAATAGATCATGAAGCCTCCATGCAACTGCTATCTGTTTGTGGTTATCCTCCATGACTTGATTATTTTTATAACTCTTAATGTGCAGTGAAGCAATAAGTACATAACCATGTGTATCATTTAGGAATGAGTCCATCTGCAAAAAAACAAAACAAACACTAAAGTGAAAGAAAACAAAACACCTAACAAAGGGTAAACACAAAGATTCATCGCCTTCTGCTGCCAGAAGTCTCCGTGCTGGGAGTCCAGCTCTTATGTATAGGTGGGATCCAGAAAACGTTAAATTTGGAAAAGACAGTGAAATGTTGGTTACCAGGACATGGAAGTACAAAGTTGTAACAAGTAGCAAATAAACCATCGAGATCTAATGCCCAATACAATTTAGAAAATAACACTGTGCTGTAATTACACGATGTGATATATGTCACTGTATAGGCAATCATATTACAACATATACATGTGCCAAAGTAATACATTGCATACCTCAAACTTACACAAAGTTACATGTCAAATTTATTTAATAATAATGAAAAAAAAATGAGGGCCAACGATGACATCGAGGTGCAGGGCATTTCTTATTTCCCTGTTCTGCTAAGCTATGTGCATGGCTTTCTTTCTTCTAGACACCGAATGATTGTTGGATGCCTCCATTCTAGACTCTTTAAGGAGGAAAGGGGACAGGGAGCAGAATTCATGATCGCAGAATGTGTCACTTCGGCGTGTGCCTTATTTTGAGCTGAAGACAAAGCCCAGTAGACTCCAGAAAAACATTTGATTGCCCCTCAACTGCCTAAAAGAATTTAGATAGGCAACCTGTACCAGAAAGAGAGCTTTACCAGAGAGAACGTTTTATATCAGAAAGACCTGTGCGATGTCTTCCTCCCCTTTGAAGCCCCAGAACTTACCCCCTTCTCCCTGGCTCAGGATGGCACATCAGCCTCAATTCCCTGATTATCTAGGAGCTTCTCTTGTATTTGTGGGGCTCCCATAGGTACAAAATTCAATTTCATTGTCTCCTGGCAATCTGTCTTTTTTTTAAATTTTTTTATTATTATGTTAATCACCATATATTACATCATTAGTTTTTCATGTAGTGTTCCATGATTCATTGTTTGTTCATAACACCCAGGGCTCCACGCAGAATGTGCCCTCTTTAATACCCGTCAGCAGGCTAACCCATCCCCCCCACCCTTCTCCCCTCTAGAACCCTCAGTCTGTTTTTCAGAGTCCATCGTCTCTCATGGTTCATCTCCCCCTCCGACTTACTCCTCTTCATTCTTCCCTTCCTGCTATTCTTCTTTTTTTTTTTATTAACATATATTGCATTATTTGTTTCAGAAGTACAGATCTGTGATTCAACAGTCTTGCACAATTCACAGCACTCACCATAGCACATACCCGCCCCCATGTCTATCACCCCGCCAACCCCATCCCTCCCCCCCCCCACCACTCCAGGAACCCTCAGTTTGTTTCCTGAGATGAAGAATTCCTCATATCAGTGAGGTCATATGATACATGTCTTTCTGGGATTGACTTATTTCACTCAGCATAACACCCTCCAGTTCCATCCACGTCGTTGCAAATGGCAAGATCTCATTCCTTTTGATGGCTGCATCATATTCCATTGTGTATATATACCACCTCTTCTTTATCCATTCATCTGTCGATGGACACCTTGGCTCTTTCGACAGTCTGGCTTTGTGGACATTGCTGCTATAAACATTGGGGTGCATGTACCCCTTCAGGTCCCTATATTTGTATCTTTGGGGTAAATACCCAGGAGTGCAATTGCTGGATTGTATAGTAGCTCTATTTTCAACTGTTTGAGGAACCTCCATACTGTTTTCCAGAGTGGTTGCACCAGCTTGCATTCCCACCAACAGTGTAGGAGGG
>NW_027397122.1:5643046-5657895 GCF_003265705.2 Callorhinus ursinus | reverse complement strand
CCTCTAGAACCCTCAGTCTGTTTTTCAGAGTCCATCGTCTCTCATGGTTCATCTCCCCCTCCGACTTACTCCTCTTCATTCTTCCCTTCCTGCTATTCTTCTTTTTTTTTTTATTAACATATATTGCATTATTTGTTTCAGAAGTACAGATCTGTGATTCAACAGTCTTGCACAATTCACAGCACTCACCATAGCACATACCCGCCCCAATGTCTATCACCCAGCCACCCCATCCCTCCCACCCCCCACCACTCCAGGAACCCTCAGTTTGTTTCCTGAGATGAAGAATTCCTCATATCAGTGAGGTCATATGATACATGTCTTTCTGGGATTGACTTATTTCACTCAGCATAACACCCTCCAGTTCCATCCACGTCGTTGCAAATGGCAAGATCTCATTCCTTTTGATGGCTGCATCATATTCCATTGTGTATATATACCACCTCTTCTTTATCCATTCATCTGTCGATGGACACCTTGGCTCTTTCGACAGTCTGGCTTTGTGGACATTGCTGCTATAAACATTGGGGTGCATGTACCCCTTCAGGTCCCTATATTTGTATCTTTGGGGTAAATACCCAGGAGTGCAATTGCTGGATTGTATAGTAGCTCTATTTTCAACTGTTTGAGGAACCTCCATACTGTTTTCCAGAGTGGTTGCACCAGCTTGCATTCCCACCAACAGTGTAGGAGGGCTCCCCTTTCTCCGCATCCCTGCCAACATCTGTCATTTCCTGACTTGTTAATTTTAGCCATTCTAACTGGTATGAGGTGGTATCACATTGAGGTTTTGATTTGGATTTCCCTGATGCTGAGAGATGTTGAGCACTTTTTCATGTGCCTGTTGGCCATTTGGATGTCTTCTTTGGAAAAATGTCTGTTCATGTCTTCTGCCCATTTCTTGAATGGATTATTTGTTCTTTGGGTGTTGAGTTGGATAAGTTCTTTATAGATTTGGGATACTAGCCCTTTATCTGATATGTCATTTACAAATATTTTCTCCCATTCTGTCGGCTGTCTTTTGGTTTTGTGGACTGTTTCTTTTGCTGTGCAAAAGCTTTTGATCTTGATGAAGCCCCAATAGTTAATTTTTGCCCTGGCTTCCCTTGCCTTTGGCGATGTTTCTAGGAAGAAGTTGCTGCGGCTGAGGTCGAAGAGGTTGCTGCCCGTGTTCTCCTTTAGGATGTTGATGGACTCCTGTCTCACGTTTAGGTCTTTCAACCACTTGGAGTCTATTTTTGTGTGTGGTGTAAGGAAATGGTCCAGTTTCATTCTTCTGCATGTGGCTGTCCAGTTTTCCCAACACCATTTGTTGAAGAGACTGTCTTTTTGCCACTGGACTTTCTTTCCTGCTTTGTCGAAAATGAGTTGACCATAGAGTTGAGGGTCCATTTCTGGGCTCTCGATTCTGTTCCATTGATCGATGTGTCTGTTTTTGTGCCAGTACCATACTGTCTCGATGATGACAGCTTTGTAATAGAGCTGGAAGTCCGGAATTGTGATGCTGCCAGCTTTGCTTTTCTTTTTCAACATTCCTCTGGCTATTCGGGGTCTCTTCTGCTTCCATACAAATATTAGGATTATTTGTTCCATTTCTTTGAAAAAAGTGGATGGTATTTTGATGGGGATTGCATTGAATGTGTAGATTGCTCTAGATAGCATTGACATCTTCACAATGTTGATTCTCCCAATCCATGAGCATGGAACGTTTTTCCATTTCTTTGTGTCTTCTTCAATTTCTTTCATGAGTATTTTATAGTTTTCTGAGTACAGATCCTTTGCCTCTTTGGTTAAATTTATTCCTCAGTATCTTATGGTTTTGGGTGCAATTGTAAATGGGATCGACTCCTTGATTTGTCTCTCTTCTGTCTTGTTGTTGGTGTATAGGAATGCCACTGATTCCTGTGCATTGATTTTATAGCCTGCTACTTTACTGAATTCCTGTATGAGTTCCAGCAGCTTTGGGGTGGAGTCTTTTGGGTTTTCCACATACAGTATCATATCATCTGCAAAGAGTGAGAGTTTGACTTCCTCTTTGCCGATTTGGATGCCTTTGATTTCTTTGTGTTGTCTGATTGCTGTGGCTAAGACTTCTAATACTATGTTGAAGAGCAGTGGTGATAGTGGACATCCCTGCCGCGTACCTGACCTTAGGGGAAAAGCTCTCAGCTTTTCCCATTGAGATTGATATTCGCTCTGGGGTTTTCATAGATGGCTTTTATGATATTGAGGTATGTACCCTCTATCCCTATACTCTGAAGAGTTTTGATCAAGAAAGGATGCTGTACTTTGTCAAATGCTCTTTCTGCATCTATTGAGAGGATCCTATGATTCTTGTTCTTTCTTTTGTTAATGTATTGTATCACGTTGATTGATTTCTGGATGTTCAACCAACCTTGCAGCCCAGGGATAAATCCCACTTGGTCATGGTGAATAATCCTTTTAATATACTGTTGGATCCTATTGGCTTGTATTTTGGTGAGAATTTTTGCATCCATGTTCATCAAGGATATTGGTCTGTAATTCTCCTTTTTGATGGGGTCTTTGTCTGGTTTGGGGATCAAGGTAATGGTGGCCTCATAAAATGAGTTTGGAAGTTTTCCTTCCATTTCTATTTTTTTGGAACAATTTCAGGAGAATAGGTATTAATTCTTCTTGACATGTCTGATAGAATTCCCCTGGGAAGCCATCTGGCCCTGGGCTTTTGTTTGTTGGGGGATTTTGGGTGACTGCTTCAATTTCCTTAGTGGTTATAGGTCTGTTCAGGTTTTCTATTTCTTCCTGGTTCAATTTTGGTTGTTGATACATCTCTAGGAACGCACCCATTTCTTCCAGGTTATCTATTTTGCTGGCATAGAGTTGTTTATAATATGTTCTTATAATTGTTTGTATGTCTTTGGTGTTGGTTGTGATCTCTCCTCTTTCATTCATGATTTTGTGGATTTGGGTCATTTCTCTTTTCTTTTTGATAAGTCTGCCCAGAGGTTTATCAATCTTGTTAATTCTTTCAAAGAACCAGCTCCTAGTTTCGTTGATCTGTTCTACTGTTCTTTTGGTTCCTAGTTCATTGATTTCTGCTCTGATCTTTAGTATTTCTCTTCTCCTGCTGGGTTTAGGCTTTATTTGCTGTTTTTTCTCTAGCTTCTTTAGGTGTAGGGTTAGGTTGTGTATTTGAGACCTTTCTTGTTTCTTGAGAAAGGCTTGTATTGCTATATACTTTCCCCTCAGGACTGCCTTTGCTGCAACCCAAAGATTTTGAACAGTTGTGTTTTCATTTT
This sequence comes from Callorhinus ursinus, assembly GCF_003265705.2. Lineage (NCBI taxonomy): Eukaryota > Metazoa > Chordata > Mammalia > Carnivora > Otariidae > Callorhinus > Callorhinus ursinus. The sequence continues at coordinate 5,654,617 of NW_027397122.1, read as the reverse complement.
CATTGGTTTCCATGAATTTTTTTTAATTCTTCTTTAATTTCCTGGTTCACCCATTCATTCTTTAGTAGGATGCTCTTTAGTCTCCCATGTATTTGAGTTCTTTCCGACTTTCCTCTTGTGATTGAGTTCTAGTTTCAAAGCGCTGTGGTCTGAAAATATGCAGGGAATGATCCCAATCTTTTGGTATCAGTTGAGACCTGATTTGTGACCTAGGATGTGATCAATTCTGGAGAATGTTCCATGGGCACTAGAGAAGAATGTGTATTTGGTTGCTTTGGAATGGAATGTTCTGAATAAGTCTGTGAAGTCCATCTGGTCCAGTGTGCCATTTAAAGTCTTTATTTCCTTGTTGATCTTTTGCTTAGATGATCTGTCCTTTTCAGTCAGGGGGGTGTTAAAGTCCCCCACTATTAGTGTATTGTTGTCAATGTGTTTCTTTGCTCTTGTTATTAATTGCCTTATATAATTGGCTGCTGCCATGTTATGGGCATAGATATTTACAATTGTTAGATCTTGTTGTTGGATAGACCCTTAAGTAGGATATAGTGTCCTTCTTCATCTCTTATTACAGTCTTTGTTTAAAATCTAATTTGTCTGATACAAGGATTGCCACCCCAGCTTTTTTTGGTGTCCATTATCAGGGTAAATGGTTTTCCACCCCTCACTTTCAATATGGGGGTGTCTTTGGTTCTAAAATGAGTCTCTTGCAGAGAGCATATCGATGAATCTTGTTTTTTAATCCAATCTGATAGCCTGTGTCTTTTGATTGGGGCATTGAGCCCATTTACATTCAGGGTAACTATTGAAATGTATGAATTTAGTGCCATTGTATTGCCTGTAAGGTGACTGTTACTGTGTATTGTCTGTGTTCCTTTCTGATCTATGCTGCTTTTAGGCTCTCTCTTTGCTTAGAGGACCCCTTTCAATATTTCTTGGAGGGCTGGTTTCGTGTTTGCAAATTCCTTTAGTTTTTTTTTGTGCTGGAAGCTTTTTATCTCTCCTTCTATTTTCAATGAGAGCCTAGCTGGATATAATATTCTTGGCTGCATATTTTTCTCGTTTAGTGCTCTGAAGATCTCATGCCAGTCCTTTCTGGCCTGCCAGGTCTCTGTGGATAGGTCTGTTGCCAATCTAATGTTTCTCCCATTATAGGTTACATATCTCTTCTCCTGAGCTGCGCTCAGGATTTTCTCTTTGTCTCCTAGACTCGTAAGTTTTACTCTTCAATGTCGGCGTGTTGACCTATTTTTATTGGTTTTGAGAGGGGTTCTCTGTGACTCCTGGATTTTGATGCCTGCTTCCTTCCTCACATTAGGGAAGTTCTCTGCTATAATTTGCTCCAATATACCTTCTGCCCCTCTCTCTCTTTCTTCTTCTTCTGGGATCCCAATTATTCTAATGTTTTTCGTCTTATTGTATCACTTATCTCTCGAATTCTGCCCTCGTGATCCTGTAGTTGTTTCTCTCTCTTTTTCTCAGCCTGTTCATTTTCCATCATTTGGTCTTCTATATCGCTGATTGTCTCTTCTGCCTCATTTATCCTAGCAGTTGGTGCCCGCATTTTTGATTGTACCTCATTAATAGCCTTTTTGATTTCGACTTGGTTAGATTTTAGTTCTTTTATTTCTCCAGAAAGGTTTCTCTAAAAACTTCCATGCTTTTTTCAAGCCCAGCTAGTATCTTTAAAGTCATGATTCTGAACTCTAGGTCCGACATCGTACTAATGTCCGTATTAAGTAGGTCCCTGGCTGAGGGTACTACCTCTTGTTCTTTTTGCTGAGGTGATTTTTTTCGTCTTGTCATTTTGTCCAGAGGGGAACAGATGAATGAGAGAACAAAATGCTAACAGGTTAACAACGTCCCCAGCAAATATACTCTATACAAATCAGAAAAGACGTGAAATCAGGGGAAAAGAAAGGGAAAGGAAGAAAAAAGAGAAAAAAAGAAAAAGAAGAAGATAAAAACAAACAAAAACAGAACAAAACAAAAAAAAAACAGAATATGATCAAATATGATCAGGCTAGTGTATAGATCAGTGCCACACACTAGATTTTGGGCATATTTTGGTCTGTTAGAAGAACGTGCCTCCTAAAATATAAAGGAAGAAAGACATATATGTACAAAATATGGGTTGATACATTGAAGATGACTGTAAAGATGAAAATTATAAAAGATTTTATAAAGGGAATTGATAAGATATGAAGTTGTTTCAAAAAAGAAAGAAGATTTAAAAATAAAAAGGAAAAGAAAAAAAAGGGAGAGAATGTGATCAGGCAGGAGACTAGACCAAAGCCATACACTAGTGATTTAGGGTATATTTTGATCTGTTAGAAGACACTGTATCTCAAAATTTTAAAAAGAGAACAACTTATATATATATATGCCAACAATAAGGGTAACTACTATGAAGGGATAAAATATGACTCTAAAAATGAAAAATAATAAATGTTTTTTTTAAAAGGGATTGATGAGATGTTGGTTGAAAAAGGGAAAAAGACAAATTCAAAAAAAAACAGTTAAGAAAAAAATTAACTTTGAAAAACGGATGAATCATGGTAAAAAAGCCATGAATTCTTTGTGCAGTAGTCCCGTAGCGTTGGAGTTCTCCCCTACTCCTTGATCGGTAAACTTGGTCTTGGCTTGCTGGCTGTTCCTGCTGATCTTCTGGGGGAGGGGCCTGTTGCCATGGTTCCCAAATGTCTTTGCCGGAGGCGGAATTGCCCCGCCCTTGTTGGTCTGGGCTAAGCAAGCTGCTCGGGTTTGCTCTCAGGAGCTTTTGTTCCCTGCAAGCTCTCCGTACAGCTTTGGAGGATGAGAGTGAAAATGGTGGCCTCCCAATCTCCGCCTGGAGGAGCCGAGAACTCAGGGCCCCGCTCCTCAGTGCGCCCCCAGAGAAAAGCAGTCACTCCCATGTCTCCGGTCTCCGGCCGCACTCCGTGCTCACCCGGCCTGTGACCGAGCGTTTCTATCTCCAGCATCTGACCCCATGTGGAGTCTCCAAACCCAGCAGATCCCTGCGGTGCGCTCCCGCGCTGCTCCTCCCGGGGGAGGAAGGGGAGTCTCCCCGGATCTGCCGCTTGTTGGGTCCCTGCTGGAGGAGCAGTGGCCCGACTGTCACCGATCACAGTTTATGGCCACCCCGAGCTGGGAGCCCGCGCCTCGGCTCCATCTCTGCAGCCAGCTTTCCCGCTCCGATCCCTGGGAGCTCTGCCGCACTCAGGCACCCCCGGTCTTTCTGCGACCCCAAGGGTCCTGAGACCACACTGTCCCGCGAGGTTTCCACCCCCCGCTTGGCCACTGGAGCGACGTCCCTCAGCGGAGCCGACTTCTAAAAGGTCCGATTTTGTGCTCCGCGGCTCTAGCACTTGCCAGAAGCGGCCGACGGAGGCCCCTCCCCCGCCGTCTATCCTCCCGAATATCGCCTCGGATTCACTTCTCTGCACGTCCTACCCTCCAGTAAGTGGTCGCTTCTCTGTTCAGAGTGTTGTTACTATTCTTATCTTTGATCTCCTGTTGAGTTCGTAGGTGTTCAGAATGGTTTGATCCCTATTCAGCTGAATTCCTGAGACCAGATGAAATCCAGGTCCCCGACTCCTCTGCCATCTTGCTCCGCCCCCCTCCTGGCAATCTGTCTTATGTGGATTTAATTATTAGGCCAACCGAAGAACCTAGAAGGGAAGAAAGAGAAAGTTTTTCTCCCCTAAAAGGGAAAGAAAGGTGCCAACATTGCATGTTGCCTGAGTCTGTCTGGATCACTGATTAGATCACAGGTCACAAATCTCTTCTAGTGGCAAGAGCATCTTAATACGTGAATATACTTAATTGGCTATATTGATATACTAACCCAAAACAGGATTCAGTCTTAAGGAAAAAAAAAAAAAAGAAGAAAGTATTTTGGCAGGAAATGAATAATATCTATGTCACTGAAAATTTCATCTCTAGTTGATGACCTAAAACATCTCCAGCCAAAGAATGTCCCCCAAAATATCACAGATGTTTAGATGTTGATTTGAGAGAACTTGAACTCAACTACAAGGGAAGCTAATCACTTGCCCGAAATCACGTGCAAGTGGTAATTTTAGCCCCCAAACAGGAATGTTGACATAAAAATGCTGGGGTTTAGATTTTAGCTCCCAGTTCACTTATTTTAAGTACTTTGATCTGATTAATTTTTGAATGCTAGTATTTTAAGTGGTCAGTCTATTTCCAACCATTCCATCTGTGGACGTATTCCGGGGAACCCATAAATATAGCCCGGTGTTACATCATAAACCACAAGACCTTGGGGCACTCGCTTGTGTGAGCAGTTAGAGTGGCTTTCCCTCTTTGAAAGTCAGCTCTCACTCACCTTCTCTTCCCCTGCTCCTGATTCCCTATATGGAGGCTCCAGCTGCCGGTCACCTGATAAACGATCAGTAACTACATTTCCACTGACAAGATTATTAGAAAGATAATCTAGAAATGCAGTCTAGAAACACTTGGATAAGAGATCTGTTATCTCCCTCAGTGGTTGAAAACTTCATTTTTACCCACATTTATAGCAATTGGAGCTAATGGACTAACATATTCAATCATAGGATCTTTCAAGTAAGATCAGGTTGGAGAACAGTATCTGGCCAATTTGCAGGTACCAGAACTATCAGATGGACTGGATAATGAAATCTATTATCTGGACCTTAAATCCAAGTCCTGTACCTTACTGCCTCACTGAAAACCAAGTGAATTTGGCTTTTCATGCACGTTCTTTTTCAGATGATTCTTACTTCTAGATTTTGAGATAACGGTATGCTGCCTTGATGCTTTTGTCTTTCTTTATTCACCTCCATGCATGCAAATACTTTTTAAATCTTTATGTGAATATTTAGAACACAGATTCTAGCTGGAAGGACCAGCACGCAATATCTCCTCTTCTTTTTTATTCCTCGTAGCCTCTGAGAGTCAAGTGGATGCGTGCAGCCCTCAGGTAAGATAAGGTCTCTCCTCTCCAAGTTGGGGTATGCCTTTCATATCTACTCTTTGAAGGACTCTTGGACACACATTCCTTGAATCGGTATTGGTTTGTCACCAAGCTGGGCTTTTGCTTCTCTGCATCATTCTGTGGCTAAACTCCTCCTTCGGGATCTGCCTCCCCTTTTGGATATGCCCATGTTTCTTGTATCTTAACTGCCTCTTTTTTTTCTGACATCATGACCCATCCCAGCGCAGAGCATGTTTTTCTTCGACACAAAGAAGAGGGGAGGTCCGAGGAGACCCTGACTGAGCCTCTTAAGAGCCTGTAGGACTCTATCAGTCTGTTCGCTGCACAGGACACTCGGGGCGCGGGGTGGGGGGGCAGGTTGCTTGGAAGTGGCAGCAGGGGAACACCACCCAGTCATGGTTCTGAAAATATCCTACCCATCAGTCTTTTTCCTGCCCCACTCTGGCCTACCACAATACCATCGCAGGCTTGTTTCCAGACAAAAAGTGTGTGTGTGTGTGTGTGTGTGTGTGTGTGTATTTGTTTGCTTTACTCTGCTTTTGAAGCTGACGCAGAACCCCATTTTGTAAGTTTGATGCTAACACTAACCCTCTCTTCACACACCAGCAGACCTATCTTCATTTTTAGTAAGGACGGAAAGTGGCGCCAAATCATGCTAGGATTGGGAGGGACTCAGGGTTGTAGAGAATTTTTGATTGCGAAAAGCAAAGGGTCTGATCTAGACACAAAAAGATCTGTTATCTCCTCATGCAAACCCTCCTGGGCAGTGAAATGTGCCTTTAGCAGGATGGATTTCCAGATTTTATCACAATTAAGGACAGTTACAACTGAGTGCACAGCATGTGACCACCAGATAAAAGTACATCATTAAGTGTTCCGGGTAGATTGGGTACTCTTACACATTTCTTGAGGGAGCTCCTTATGGACAGATACTTGACTTCATGCTGCATCTCTGATGTCTTGCTCTGTATTGAGACTGAGTGCATTCTGAATATATGATACGTTTTAGCACAGCGCTTAGAAGTACCACCCTGGCTTCCAGATGCGATGAAGACCAGACAATAAGAGATGGTGTTTCCCTCGTTCTTACCTGTAAGAGGAAAGCCTATTTACATCTGGTGTGCAGGTGAGCTTGGGAACCTTGGTGGGTGTCTGTATTTCCCTCCAATAAGATTGATAATCAGTTTACTTTTATGCAGAGTCCGTAAGAAAATAGTTCATGTATTTTCCCCCTCTGCAATGGAGTCTTTTGAGATCAACTTTGGAAGTAGCATCTTCAAGCCTTCTTTATTGCGCTCAAAAATTCATTTAAATTTCAGCTATATTAGAAAGACCTAGAGGCAAAATTTATGATTCTTTCTTCTCGTGTTTTTTTTTTTTTCTTTTTTCTTGAGGGGGTGAATGGGGAAAATTGCAATTGATATGACTGCATTAGAAATTTTCACTTCCAAAGCCAAAATGAAGGGTCTTCTATAGTAGGCTTTCTGCCCATGTCCTCCTGAATGGGGAAAGCCTCCATGGTCTTGACCACATGACTATTACTACCCCAGCCAAGAAACCCAGGGTTCTCTCCCCACCTTTACCTTCTGCTCCCAGCCACTTAGCTGGGTGAGTGCAGTGTTGTTGACATAAAGAGACCAGAGACCTCTTTCCTTGCTTTCACTTTGATTTGTTTGTTTTGGTGCTCTCTTTTGTTTTAATTGGAAACCTGGGAAGTCAGAGTCAGCTCTCATGGTGGTAGACAAGGAAAACCTTGGAAGCTATGGCACACACCAGAGCTCCCGGGACAACGTATCTCCTGCACACAGGGGAGCTCCTGCACACAGGGGAGCTCCTGCACACAGGGGAGCTCCTGCACACACGGGAGCTCCTGCACACACGGGAGCTCCTGCACACAGGGGAGATTCTGCACACACCGGAGCTTCTGCACACACAGGAGCTCCTGCACACACGGGATCTCCTGCACACATGTGAGCTTCTCCCATGCGGAGCAGCACCAGGCGCGGTGCAGAGCACCGAGGCGCATGCGCATCAGATCAGGGCCCCCGCGGGGCTTGGCAGCCTGCCGGCCTCCCCACCCATCAACTGTTAGTAGCGCTCTAGGGTAAAATGCAGGAATGACATCAAAATGGAAAGACCAAACTTTATAGAGTTTTCCTTTGCCTTGCACCATTCCCAATTTAAGAAAATAAGAATATCTAGAAAACAAGACCAAACAGAGAGAAAATAGTAGTTATCCCTGTTGGGTCTCTCCAGGGGATGGTGATCTTGTCGAGATACAGGCAGGGCGTGGGGCAGCCCAGCTGGGTGCCCGCAGAAGCCAAGAGTGAGGTGGGGGAACACCATGCCTGCACTCCCTACCTGGGCACCTGGGGGAGCAGTGTGCCGGGGAGGGGTCACAGGACTTGGCAGCTCTTGGGCTCTGAACCCCGAACGGTGGGCACGCCGAGAGCTGCGGGACCAGCGCCATGACAGTGCCTCAGGCTTCAACAAACACAGTTGGAGACCCCAGGGCTTCTACCTAAGCTGGGGGGGTTGGGGGGGGGGCGGGAACTAGCCAGGAATTTTCTCTGTCGTGTCCATTAGAATCACGATGCACAGACTTGCACCTTTACCCCCTTCGGCTGGTGAGTCTTGTGGATAAAATTGCAGCACGTCTCTGTTAAGATTTCTATTTTCTCAAGCTCCTGTTTGCTTTTTTTTTTTTTTTTTTCCGGCATTCTACTTAAAATGAACTCTAAAGAAAAAAAACACTAAACCATTATCTGAATGTGTTATAGATCCAATTGAACTTCTATTGAGGCAGATGGAGTTAAGCCAGAGGTAATTAACTTCAGCATAATCATGGTGTCGTAAGAAAAGAGAAATTCGTTGAGCAGTGGAAAATTGATTTTAACGAACTACACTTACCTGTGAGTTCCTGATCCCTGCCTTCCTCAGAAAAGGCTGGGTAATAATTTAGCTTCTTTGTTCTATGACCTTGCTTCTGGGGGCTGTGTTTCATTCATTGGCTTTTCAATAGGAACCTCCCCTTTTGGACCCATGGGACATGTAAGGTAGTTGTCAAGATGGGGTGGAGTAAGGGCGAGGCTTGGTATGAGGTGTAGGGGTTATGGTAGCAAAGAGGTCCCGTATGCTCATCTTCCCGGGGTATCAGTCCCAAGGCCAATAAGCTCTTGACCTATCGTTTCCAATTCTCTCTCCTTGGCTGCTCGTAAAGGGATAGAGGGAGGTCCCCAACTGAATTCCAGTTCTACTCTTATTTTCTAATGAAATACAAGACTGCGAGAACAGCTTTGACCCACAGGGGCCACTAAATATCAAACTTGGAGAAACAATTACCACAATGGGGACCCTCTTTCGCTAGTCAGACCTGAGGTCCTAATGGATGGTCAGTTACAACACTTTTGCACACAGGGAGTTCAAGTCCACTTGAATCGGTATTGGTTTCTCACCAAGCTGGGCTTTTGCTTAAGCATTTTTCCTGGACGCTTGATCCTGAACCAAAAGCCCCAATCAAATGGATGGTATCTTGAATCCAATAAAGATATATCATTACATCATAGCAATATATAATTAGATACTTCATTCTTTATTCCACTCATTGGGACCTTGATAATTTAATGCTCTGTATTTGAGCAGGTGATGTGTTGCCTGACTACCCACTGCTTTGTCTTATTCGGGCAGTCCGGTCCACTTAGAGGAATATTTGATGATTGACTTTAATAGAACGCAATGGTCCTAATGTGCCAAATATCTCTCATTTCTCCATTCTTAATCTACTCTCCGCCTTGTTCTCTTCCCTGAGAGGCTGACCTGAAGTTCATCACTGTTGGTCTCAGCAACTGGAAGGCCCAACATGGAAGCAGAGGGAAAGAGAAGAGGAAATCCAGATTCTTCTTCTTCTTCCAGCTCCCTCCCTGTAGAACTGGCTTTGGGTCTGGCAAGTGTTCCTTTCTTCTCTCCCTTGGGTGGCTCTATGAAATTCAAATGAAATGTGACTTTATAAAGATAGAAAACAATTCTAGGTGGAATCCAAAAGTGGAACACAAAAAGGCTTTAGAAAATAAAGTAGAGAGTTATCTTCATGAACTTCGGGAAGGCAAGGATTTCTTAGGATACAAAAACTATAACCCATATAGAAAGAGAATGAAGACTATGACTACATTAAAAGTAAAATCCTTCTGGGGCAACTGGGTGGCTCAGTGGGTTAAGCATCTGCCTTTGGCTCAGATCATGATCGTAGGGTCCTGGGATCCAGCCCTGCATCGGGCTCCCTGCTCAGCAGGGAGCTTGTGTCTCCCTCTCCTTCTGACTCTCCTCCCCACTTGTGCTCTGTCTCTCAAATAAATAAATAAAATGTTTTAAAAAATTAAAAAAATAACAGCAAAATTTGAATCCTTCTTAAACAGTAGATACAAATAAAGGAGAGAAAAACTAAGGCAAGTCTGATGAAAGATACACAAATGGCAGAGGACTGCAATCCTGAATACTTAATAATCAGGAAACAGCAACAACAAACAAAAGGTGCAATGAAAAATAGGCAGGAGAGGTGTCATTTTATAAAGCAGGATGTTTATATAGCCAATAAAAATTATTTTAAAGACTTTTTTTAAAGTAAAGCTCTATGCTCAAAGTGGGGCTTGAACTCAACCCCAGGATAAAGAGTGGCATGGGTACCTACTGAGTCAACCAGGTGCCCCTATTTTAAAAACTTCTGCTTCACCTCTTTAGTTATAAAGCCAATTAAAATTGAGCTCACAACAGGATAACACTATACACTCACCCAGATGGCTAAGGAAAAAAAAAAAAAAAAGCAACAATACTAAATGGTAAGTCAGTAGCTCAATGAGAATCCAGAATACTGTTGGTAGAACTGTAACTCGTATGGCGACTTTGGATAGCAGTTGGTCATTATTTTTTTTTAAGATTTTATTTATTTATTTATTTGGGGGAGAGAGAGAGAAGGAGCAGTGGAGCAGGAAGAGGGATAAGAAGATTGCACTGAGCACGGATCCCAACTCAAGGCTCAATCTCAGGACCCAGAGACCATGACCTAAGCCTAAGCAAAGAGTCAGAATCTTTTAACCAACTGAGCCACCTAAGCATCCCCATAGTTGGCCATTATTTACTGACTTTGAGCTTACATATATTATATGACCCGGTAATTTCAATCCTGAGGATTTTCAAAACAGAAGTACATGCACATGCACACCAAGAGAAATCAATAAGAATGTTCACAGGAACGTTAGTCTTATTAATCCAAAAAACTTGGAAACAACCTAAATGCACATCAGTGGTAGATTGGTCCTACAGATTGTGGTGCATTCGTCAACAGAATATTCCACAGCAATGAAAATCAATGAACCGAGAGTCATGCAACATAGAAGAATCTCACAAACAACTTTGAGTTGAAGAAGCTAAACACAAATCAATGGATGTAAAGCTATTCCAATTATGTAAATTCAAAGCAGGCCACAGAGATATGAGGTAGTGGTTTTATATGAGTGTTATTCTTTAAAAGAAAAAAGGTTAAAGATAAGCACAATGCTTATATGGAGGCTTGCACTTGGAGGTGATTTGGGGAGTTCATATGGATTCCACTTGGTCTTCAATTATAGCCCTGGAGCAAATTGTTGGAGACCAGAATGCCCCAGGATTTCGAAAAGTAAAACACATGATGGGAATTTCTACCCTGGCATTCACAGACCCTCCTGTTCATTCAGTCCTCACTACCTTCAAACAGTTCTGAACTCAGAGCCACTGTGTGGGCTGGGATCCTTACGACTGTCTTTCTCCAGACCTATCGAAATGTCCAGTATTGCCTGTAAACACTATGCTCAAAAAATTATCTGGTCTTTGCTTCACTCTTTCTGGGGACTCGGAAGTCCTATCTGCTAAAATACTTTCTCTCTTTTTTTAAAATTTTCTTTAATTTTTTTTATGGTTATGTTAATCACCATACATTACATCATTAGTTCTTGATGTAGTGTTCCATGATTCATTGCTTGTGCATAACACCCAAGCTCCACGCAGAATGTACCCTCTTTAATACCCATCACCAGGTTAACCCATCTCCCCACCCCCTTCCCCTCTAGAACCCTCAGTTTGTTTTTCAGAGTCCATCATCTCTCATGGTTCGTCTCCCCTTCCGATTTCCCCCCCTTCATTCTTCCCCTCCTGCTATCTTCTTTTTTTTTTCTTAACATATATTGAATTATTTGTTTCAGAGGTACAGATCTGTGATTCAACAGTCTTGCACAATTCACAGCGCTCACCATAGCACATACCCTCCCCAATGTCTATCACCCAGCCACCCCATCCCTCCCACCCCCCAGCACTCCAGCAACCCTCAGTTTGTTTCCTGAGATGAAGAATTCCTCATATCAGTGAGGTCACATGATACATGTCTTTCTCTGATTGACTTATTTCACTCAGCATAACACCCTCCAGTTCCATCCACATCGTTGCAAATGGCAAGATCTCATTCCTTTTGATGGCTGCATAATATTCCGTTGTGTATATATACCACTTCTTCTTTATCCGTTCATCTGTCGATGGACACCTTGGCTCTTTCCACAGTCTGGCTATTG
>NW_027397122.1:5575667-5642646 GCF_003265705.2 Callorhinus ursinus | reverse complement strand
CACTCCAGCAACCCTCAGTTTGTTTCCTGAGATGAAGAATTCCTCATATCAGTGAGGTCACATGATACATGTCTTTCTCTGATTGACTTATTTCACTCAGCATAACACCCTCCAGTTCCATCCACATCGTTGCAAATGGCAAGATCTCATTCCTTTTGATGGCTGCATAATATTCCGTTGTGTATATATACCACTTCTTCTTTATCCGTTCATCTGTCGATGGACACCTTGGCTCTTTCCACAGTCTGGCTATTGTGGACATTGCTGCTATAAACATTGGGGTGCATTTACCTCTTCGGGTCCCTACATTTGTATCTTTGGGGTAAATACCCAGTAGTGCAATTGCTGGATCGTATGGTAGCTCTATTTTCAACTTTTTGAGGAACCTCCCTACTGTTTTCCAGAGTGGTTGCACCAGCTTGCATTCCCACCAACAGTGTAGGACGGTTCCCCTTTCTCCGCATCCCCACCAACACCTGTTGTTTCCTGACTTGTTAATTTTAGCCATTCTGACGGGTGTGAGGTGGTATCTCATTGAAGTTTTGATTTGGTAAAATGCTTTCTCTTGTCTGAACTATTTTCACTCTTTCTTTCGCTCCCCCATACTTGCTCAACATTCAGTGCCATGCCAAGTTCTTGCCATGAAAAATCACCTGTGCTCATGTGCAGTGTTCACCTGATCTCTGTCTCTCATCCTTAAAGCTGTATAGTATCGGTTGTCCAAACATCGTGGGCGAATACACATAAATACTTCTTTATTACATAAAGTTTTGCATGGGTGACTTTTGAACATCTATGCTTCTCTCCTCAAGGGACTGAAGGCTGCACAAAGATATGAGTCTTGTCTTGTATTTCTCCTCTGTCATGTGTTTCACTTAGAGTTACACTGAATATTATGTTAGATAATAAAGTGTTTAACAATTATTGATGGAGAAATGTCCATGAATTTCTGATAATTAACTATGATTAATTTTGAGAACCAGTGTCCCTCACAGTGGAAAAAATTAGGATCGTATTCAATGAGATTTTTTTTTTTTTACCCCTCTAATAATGTATTTCCAAGTTCTAATCAAGCTATTTTGAAATAAAGGTCTATATGAGTTTAACAAATAATTTTGGAATATGGTTTCATACTGTTCATTACAGAGTACTTTTGACAAGTGACATTATGTGGCTTTAAAAATCTTCCTAAGTACTTCCTATTTCCAGTGAGTTGTTAAAGAAAAAAAATTCAGTAAGCATATTTCAAGTAATATATTCTCTCCTTTGCTCCTGCCAAGCCTCCTATAAATAGAAAACTCAGAATATTTCTGCCAATTTCCTGTATCCGTGCTTTCCACTAGCAAAATTCTCTTGCAAGAGTAGATTAAACTATTTTTCTTGAGTGTTGGCATTTGAGGTTGAGTCAGCATAATTACTCTGAATTTTCCCCCAAATAACCTTTCCTTTAGAAAACAAATTCAAAGCATGCAATCTGTGCTAGTCCGTGTGGACTCTATTGATGGACACAAGGATCTTCCTCTGAGCCCCAAGTTGGGGGACGATGATGCAGACTGACCTCTTCTGGAGTTGGTCCACTATGGTCACCAGTGTGCAGAGCAGAGTTCCCTTCCTGCCTGGGGATGATGTTTCAGAAATGAGGTGGCCTCATTCATAAGAAGAAGCCTGACAATATTGGGCAACTCTATTCTCTAGGGAAATTCCAGGGCCACTAAAGGAATTTCCCCATTCTGCACTCCGGTTCTAACTGGTGGACTTCCTTTGTCTGCCGTACTATTCCTCCCAGAACAATTCAACCTGGTGTGTGAACAAACACAGGATCATTTCAGTGACACTTTTCTGAAGAGCAGACCTGTTTCAAAGAAGTACTAACCTATGATTTCATATTTTCTATTAAAATTTTTATATTCTGCCTTCTAAGTCACTCTTTTGTAATAGCCCTCAGAGATTAAAGAAAGAAAACAATATAAGCTGAAAATAACCTTACCATGTATTGAATGTAATCCTCACAAAAAAAAAAAAACACCTAACTAGGCTCTGTTTTCTCCTTTTAACTAATGAACAAAATAAGCCTGAAGGAAGACAAGGCGTCTTTAACAGAAACTACTTAATAATTTGTGTTAAGTTAGACACAAATGTATGTTGTCTGATGTAAAAACTCGGACTCTTCCCCACACATTTTCTTTTTTATTTTTTTAAGATTTTATTTATTTATTTGAGAGAGAGAGAAATCACAAGCAGGGGGAGGGGCACAGGGAGAGGAAGAAGTAGACTCTGTTGAGCAGGGACCCCAATGCGGGGCTTGATCCCAGGACCCCGAGATCATGACTTGAGCTGAAGGCAGACGCTTAACCAAATGAGCCACCCAGGCATCCCCACACATTTTCTTTAGAAGGGGTAGCAGATGACTAGTTTAGTATTACATGGGGACAGAAGAAGATATAATGAAGAGCTGGAGGGTGGCCAACACTGGACTTAGAAAAGATTTTAGTGAAATTATTTATTTTTTTCAAAATAATAGGAATTCCTAACATAGAGCTATAATATTTTTAGTAAAGCAGCTGCAATACTTTCAGATTATGGGAAAGACAAAAAAAAAAAAAGAAAGAGAAAAAAGGGTTTAGTAACAAAAATAGCAAAATGTTCTGGAGTAATTGTTGTGGTGTAGCATTTACTGTGACTAAAAAACAAACCAATAGGAGGTATAGCAAAAAAATAAGTAAGAGATCTGGGATGTATGAAAACCCAAATAGTGAAAGGACAGAAAGATATCTACATCTTAAGTTGTAATAAAAAATGTGAATGTTAATGTATTGACTCAACACAGACAAATTCTTTATATCAACAGAATATCGATGGGAACCTGAAAGCCAAATTTGATTCCGCGCTAAAAAGCAGGGGTTTGAAAGGAAGGACATTCACGAGTTTGTTTGAAGGAGATGGAGCATCAGTTGCGCTTTATGATAATAAATAATAAATAAAAGCTGTTTACTTTGTCCAAGGTGACCTCTCCCCTTTTTTAAATCACTTCTGATGACGCAATGATGGCGTGTGCCCCAACAGAAGTCGGGCAGGGTGGGCATTTGAGTGGGGGCTGCTTAGGTGATCGCATTAAATCTTCCAGAGAGACATTCTCTTCTCCTTCAATGGACTTTGGTTTCGTCTTTCCATCTAAGAGACTCTGGGAGTCTAGGGGAGTGAATTAAGAACTCCATTAGGCCATAGCGCTGACAGTCTGCAAACCAGCCGTTTGATGGTCATGCAGTGTTCCGTCCACATGCAGTGTTTCAACCTCCTTTGTGCCTGATGGTTGTTACTGTGTTGTCTTTTGTCTGCCCTGCAAGATCCACACTCTGCTCTGTGTGCTGGAGGCTGACACTACGGTCTGTTTCAACAACACTTCCTGAACCATGGGCTCCAGTTGGCACCGGCAAGAGACTGGAGCTGGAGGAGAGAGTTGGGGTATTTACTCCACCCGCACCCTCCCTTCCTAGAGAGACTTCCCAGAGTCTTTTTTCCTCCACAAAAGGCCACCTTCTCTTGCTTACAGCTACAGCTCTCACCCTGTTCTGGTAACTACCCCTTCCCCTTGTCACTTCAGCTCTGAGGAATATAGAGGTTTCTTCTGTAGCTTTTCTCAGTCACTTGGACATCTCCTGTTGGTTTCCCTTGACCCCTTTCTTAACCTGGAAAATATTCCCTTCATTAAAGCCCTTTCTGGTTATATCTGTTAGTGTGCTTTGCCTTTCTAGCATAACCCTACACCTGTAGTAATGACTTTAATTCCCAATTCTTTATTAGTTCATTAGTTGATTTGACACACATTTTTTTTAAAGTTTTTTTAATTTATTTGACAGAGAGAGACAACAAGAGAGGGAACACAAGCAGGGGAGTGGGAGAGGGAGAAACAGGCTTCCTGCGGAGCCAGGAGCCCAATGCCGGGCTAGATCCCAGGACCCTGGGATCATGACCTGAGCCGAAAGCAGACGATTAATGACTGAGCCTCCCAGGCGCCCTGATTTGACACACAATTATCAACCAAAGGCTATCTATGAGACTATATACTTAAGACAGTAATAATATGGAAAAGTAAACCACTACTGTTGTAGCTAATATTTATTGAGCATATCCCAGGTGCCAGATATTTTTCTAAGCACATTATTTGTGTAACTCAGTGAATCATGTCAATAACCCTACCCCAGGCAAGGCTAGGTATGTCACATTAAAAAAGGAAGTCCCAAACCTCTGAGACATGATTACAGCAAAGATTTTTATTTTATTTTATTTTATTTTATTTTATTTTATTTTATTTTATTTTATTTTATTTTATTATTTTATTTTATTTTATTTTATTTTTTATTCTATTCTATTTATTTATTTTTAAAAATTTTATTTATTTTAGAGAGTGAGTCAACAAGAGACTGAACATGAGTGGAGGGAGGGGGTAGAGGGAGAGGGAGAAGCAGACTCCCCGCTGAGCAAGGACCCCGATGCGGGACTCAATCCCAGGACTCCAGGATCTTGACCTGAGCCGAAGGCAGACGCTTAACCCACTGACCCACCCAGGTGTCCCCAAAGATTTATTTTAGTAATGTCATAATTCTCTTTTTAAAAAAGTTCTCAACACAGAAGTATACATCATTTGCACACACACACACACACACACACACACACATTCTAACTCCATAGTCATGATCTGGACTCTGTCAAATTTTGAGTGCCTTAGCTCAGACTGATGTGAGAAAGTATCATAAACTGGATGGCTTATAGACAAAAAACATTTATTTCTCACAATTCTGGAGACTGGGAAGTCTAAGATCAAGGCTCCGGCAGATGCAGTGTCTGGGGATAACCTGCTTCTTGGTTCATCTTCCCACTGAGTGTTCACATGGCAGAAGGGGGAAGAAATCTCTCTGGAGTCTCATATGAGGGCACTAATCCCATTACGAGGACTCTGCCCTGAGGCCCTAATCACTTCACAGAGACCCCATCTCCTAATACTATTACATTGAGGATTTCAGCATAGGAGTTTGGGGAAGGGGGGAGATGCTTAGTCCATAATACTGAGTTTAAGTTAAGAAGTAAAAGTAAAAGTAAAAGTAAAAGTAAAACATGACTATTGTAAAGAAACTATAGATATATAGACTTTTTTAAATCACAAGGTTATATTTATATATATAATATATGCAATATATATGTAATATACATATAATATATGTAATATATATCACAAGGTTATATATAATATATGTAATATACATGAAATATATAATATATGTAATATATATCACAACGTCATATATATGTAATATATATCACAAGATTATGTATATAATATATGTAATATATAGGTAACATATATATCACAAGATTATGTATGTAATATATATGTAATATATATCACAAGGTTATATATATATGTAATCTATATATAATCTATATGTAATCTACATAATATGTGTAATATATACACACACACATTCTGAGAGAATGGACTCCTATTTGTGATTTATGACAAATGCTCTAAGCCTGCTTTGTATTGAGCCTGTGTTGGAATGTGTCTATTAAAATCTCTGAGATAATTATTACTGACCTTAAGGCAATCCTTCAAAATAAAAGTGTAGCCATACCTCCAGGTAGCATAGACATTAATTTAATAATATTCTTTCCTCACCACATTAGGTTGATTTAAGGTAGGAAATAAAATATTGCTTCAGGCAAATACCTAAAGTCAATTTTGTGAATGACCAACCCTCAGTGTTCATAAGACACAGGAGATTGAACAGGGAATAAAAATTTAGAGATGGACACGCAATAAAAGTTTTTAAAAGGAACTGTGGCTCAAGTAGGCTAAAATAAAACCTTGGAGTAAGAATTCAGAATGTTCACATGAAAACCCAAAAGAAAAAAGGGGAATAAAAAAGGCATATCTGAAACTTCTAGATCTAATGAATATGATTGTTTCTAGATTTGAAGTAAAGAATGAAGATGGCAGTAATTCTGGAAAAAAAACCATCTAATCTCTAATATTTCTGGAAGCCATTCAAAGAGCTAAAGGAGTTTTACATTTGCACTATAAATTGCCACTAATTTATGAATTTTAGACTTCAGAAGAGGAGATTTTACAAAGCAATCCATGCTATCAATTAGACAGAATTTTGATATGTGGTGTCAAGTCCCACTGGCAGAAAAACTGGCGGACGGGTGGGAACCTGTCAAAGAAATTTTATTTGAAAAAATAATAACATCCATTTTATTTATCAGGGTGGTGTTAGCATAACATAAATAATTTTTATGGTAAGAAATGGTTCAACGGAGGTGCCTGGGTGGCTCAGTAGAGTTGAGCGCCCGACTCTTGGTTTCAGCTCAGGTCATGACCTCAGGGTCGTGAAATCCAGCCCCACGATGGACACCTCGCTCATCGGGGAGTCTACTTGAGGATTCTCTCTCCCTCTCCCTCTGCCCCCCTCCTTGGGTCTCTCTCTCTCCTTCTCAAAATAAATAAATAAAATCTTAAAAAAAAAAAGAAATGGGGGCGCCTGGGTGGCTCAGTTGGTTAAGCATCTGCCTTCAGCTCAGGTCATGATCCCAGGGTCCTGGGATCGAATCCCGCATCGGGCTCCCTGCTCAGTGGGGGAGTCTGCTTCTCCCTCTGCTCCTTCCCCCTGCTCATGCTCTCTCTCTCTCAAAAATAAATAAATAAAAATACTTAAAAAAAAGAAATGGTTCAACCTATGTTTTATTTTCAGATTAAACAAGGGGTTAAGAACAGTGACTTTATGTAGAGACACTCAATAAGAATTATTTTTTGTTACTGTCACCAGTCCCAGAACTATCATCATCATGTCAGCAAGACATTTCTGGGGTAACAAGAAATAAAGCATCCCTGGCATCCTACGTTCCCCCTGGAACTGGTGCTGAGTGGGTGTCTGTAAATCATTATCTCCAACAAGTTCTCTCATTTGGTTGAGTTCAGAAAGTGTATGTTGTGAACGACCAGTGGAAACGTTTGAGACTTTAGAAAGATCCTAAATAGGAAATTCCCATGGTTCCAAGCCACTCCGGCTCTACACCCGCAGCGCCGTCCACCTGGGCTCACTTCTGTACTCTGTCTTGCCTACCAATTCCCATTCATCCTCAGGATGCCGATTAGATGTAATCTCCAGGCTGTCCTCTCCCACTTAAGAGTCCCTCCCTGTGCCTACCTACCACTCGCTCGCTGTCATTCCTTCTAATCCAGTGCCTGACTCTGTGCATATAAAATTTTTCCACGAATTGTTCCCTCCACTCTATGTTCCTCACACATAAAAAGTGTAAGGGGCATGATTTTTGCCTCTCCATCCCCAGCACCTAATTCAGAATGGAAAACAGTAAGTATTCATTGTGGAAATTTGTTCAGGGCTTAGCTATTAACACAAAGTGAAGATCATCCTACTAAGCCCTAGTAGGAGACATAATTTTACTTCCTCAAACACAACACTTGTATTTATTTTTCACCTAAAAATACTTTGTAACCTTAAGAATATCAAGCAGATTTGTCCTCAACTGCCCCTCCCAGACCTTGAATCACCTGTCATGTCCTATTGATTACACATCTGAAATATTTCACATGTATTCCCTCCTCCCCATTTTCTCTGCACTGACTTGGTTTAAGAACTTCTAAACTGGGTTCTTACTTTCCTAAAAGCCTCCTGATTAGTCTTCTTTAAGCATGGATTTTTCCCTTTTCCATACTGCTGCCAGGGTAATTTTTCAAAGTAATGAAGTAATTCTATCACTCCCGGAATCAAAGTCATCCCACGGAGACTCAGTGACTTTGAGGTGAAGTCCAAAGCCCTTAGAGCTTCAATAATTTTCCGACTGAAACGTGAACAATTCTTTTCGATCCCTGACACCCTGGTCCTTGGGCACGTGGTAGGCAGTTCAGGTGTATTTCTCATTAGTTACCCCAACAGCCACACGGAGTGGGGACCCATGCTGTCCCGTGACTGCCTCTCTGCACTAAACATTTCATTGAAGAAATCCATCAATTTTTCCTAGATGACATAACGCTTTCGATTTGTTTCCTGAATGGTTATGGAATTTGAAAACACCTCGTTAAAAAAAATAATTGATTTCGCCAACGAATCTCTCAAATCTTTTTGCCTACAGATTAAAGACTTTTCAATATTTTCCATGTATTTTGTCTTTAAGTATGACATATCTTCCCTCTGCTTTGTCTGCTTCCAGAACTCTATATAAAAATATCCTCTCTCTCTCTCTCTCTTTCTCCATATTCATTTTGCCTCATATTTTTATACTTTTGTAATTTTCTTTAATGTTCTCTGACAAGTTTTGGAGCATTTATTTTAATATACAGGCTAGAATTTCTTCATTGTCTAGTCTGGTCAACACTGCCACCATTACTTAAATTCACTCAGTGATCATATTTCCCCCTGCCAAGGACATATTCTTAAGTTGTTTCTTAACCTTTTAACAATTCCTTCAGATCTCAGTGCTCTGTCTTTAGTTAGTTTTATTTATTCATTTTTATCGAGGTATAACAGGTTCAGGGGTACAATATAGTGATTCAACATTTGTATACATTGCAAAATGATTACCATGATGAGTCTAGTTACCAATTGTTCCCATACAAAGCTAATACAATATCATTGACCATATTCCCTATGCTGTGCATGATCTCCCCATGACATTTATTTTATAATGGTTCTCCTTGATCCTTGATATATATATATATATATATATGTGTATATATATTCCACATCTTCTTTATCCATTCATCTGTAGATGGCTAGTTAGTTTGTTTTTCATTCTTGGCTACTGTAAATAGTGCTGCAATGAACATAGGGGTACATATATCTTTTCAAATTAATGTTTTTGTTTTCTTTGAATACATACCCAGTGGTGGAATTGCTTGATCCTGTGGTAGTTGTATTTTTAATTTTTTTAGGAATCTCCATAGTGTTTTTTGTAGTGGCTGCACCGATTTACATTCCCACCAACAGCGCACAAAGGTTCCCTTTTCTCTGCATCCTCACCAAAACGTTATTTTTCACCTTTTGACAATAGCCATTCTGACAGGTGTAAGGTAATAGCTCATTGTGGCTTTGATTTGCATTTCCCTGATGATTAATGATGTTGAGCAACATTTCATGTACTTGTTGGTCATTTTTTTGGAAAATTTCTATTCAGATCTTCTGTCCATTTTTTGATTGGATTGTCTGGTGTTTTTGTTATTGAGTTGTATGAGTTCTTTATATATTTTGGACATTAATCTCTTATTAGATATATAATTTGGACATATCTTCTTCCATTCATTAGTTTGCCCTATTTTTTTTTTTGTTTTTTGGGTTTTTTTTTTTTTTGATGATTTCCTTTGCCATGCAGAAGCTTTCATAGTCCCATTAGTCGATTTTCCCTTTTTGTTTCCCTTGCCTTTATAGTCAGTTCCCTAAAAAGCATTGTTAAGTCCAATGTCAAGGAGCTTACTGCCTACATTTTTTTTTCTAGGAGTTTTATGGTCTCAGGTCATATATTTACCTCTTTCATCTATTTTGTATTAATTTTTGTATGTGGTGTATGATGGTGGCCCAGTTTTATTTTTTTGTATACAATTGTCCAGTTTTCCCAACACCATTTATTAAAGAGATTGTCATTTCCCTGTTTTGTATTCTTGCCTCATTTGTCATAAATTAACTGATATATGTGTAAGTTTCTCTTCCACTGTTCTATGTGCCTATTTTTATGCTGATTCCGTACTCTTTGGATTACTATGGGCTTTGTGGTATAATTTGAAACAAGGGAGCATGATACCTCTAGCTTTATTTTTCTTTCTCAAGATTGTTTTGTCTTTTCAGTTTCTTTTGTGGTTCTGTACAAGTTTTGAAATTATTTGTTATAGTTCTGTGGAAAATGTCATTTGAATTTGTAGATTGCTTTGAGTAGTATGGACATTTAAATAATATTAACTCTTTCAATTCATGAGCATGGAATATCTTGTCATTTATTTGTGTCTTCTTTAATTTCTTTCGTCAGTGTCTTATAGTTTTCAGTGTATAAGTTTTTCACCTCTGTAGTTAAATTTATTCCTAGGTATTTTATTCTTTTTGATGCAATTGTAAATGGGATTATTCTCTCGTGTTCTCTTTCGATAGTGCATTATTAGTGCCTAGAAATACAATAGACTTTTGTATATTAATTTTGTATCCTGCAACTCTACTAAATTCATTTATACTTCTAACAGTTTTTTGGTGGAGTCTTTAGGGTTTTCTATATAGTATTATGTCATCTGCGACTACTGACAGTTTTATTTCCTTCTTTCCAATTTGTGTGCCTTTTATTTCTTCTTTTTGCCTAATTGCTGTGGCCGGTTCTTCCAATATTATGTGGAATGAAAGTGGGGGAGAACAAGCATCTCTGCCTTGTTCTTGATCTTAGAGGAAAGCTTTTAGATTTCCAACATTGAGTATGATGTTAACCATGAGCTTGTCATATATGGCCTTTATTATGTTGAGGTATGTTCCCTCTATAGCCATTTTGTTGAGAATTACTGTCATAATTAGATGTTGAGTTTTGTCAAATACTTTCTCTGTGTCTATTGAGATGATTACATCATTTTTTAATCTTTTGTTTTGTAAATGTGGTGTACCACAATGATTGATTTGCAGATGTTGAACCATCCTTGCATCCCTGGAATAAATCCTTCTTGATCAATAAATCCTTCTTTGATCCTTTTAATGCATTGTTGAATTTGTTTTGGTAATATTTTCTTGAAGATTTTTGCATCTATGTTCATCAGGGCATTGACCGCTAATCTTCTTTTTCTGTGGTGCCCTTGTCTAGTTTTGGTATCAATGTAATGCTGACCTCATTACAGGAGTTTGGAAATATTTTTTCTCTTCCATTTTTTGGAAGAGTTTCAAAAGGACAGGTGTTGAATCTTCTTTGAGTGTTTGGTAGAATTCACCAATGAAACCATCTAGT
The DNA here is from genome assembly GCF_003265705.2 of Callorhinus ursinus. Lineage (NCBI taxonomy): Eukaryota > Metazoa > Chordata > Mammalia > Carnivora > Otariidae > Callorhinus > Callorhinus ursinus. Next base: position 5,631,663 of record NW_027397122.1, on the reverse strand, counting down.
CCTAAGCTTTTTGTTGTTGTTGTTGTTGTTTATTACTAACTTAATCTCCTTACTAGTAATCAATCTACTTAAATTTTTTATTTCCTCATGATTTGGTCTTGGACGACTATAACTTATTAGGAATTTATCCATTTCTTCTAGGTTGTCCAATTTGTTGGTGTATAGTTGTTCCTAGTATTCTCTTATGATCCTTTGTATTTCTATGATATCAGTTGTAACTTCTCTTTCACTTCAGATTTTATTTATTTGAGCCTCCTTTTTTTCTTGGTGAGTCTAATTTTATCTTTTAAAAAAAAACAGCTCTTAGCTTCATTATACTTTTTATTGTCTTTTGGTCTTTATTTCATTCATTTCCACTCTGATCTTTATTCTTTCCTTTCTTCTACTCAATTTGGACATCATTTGTTCTTCTTCTAGTTCTCAAAGTTTCACCCAAAATCCCGCATTTGGTGCAGTGACACACAATTGGGAGGGATCTTACCAGCGTGGTGCTTCTCCTGGAGGAGTGAGGGGTTTGTGCCCCACATGAAGAACCCTAATCCCCGGGATCTGCATGGAAGAGACAAGCCCCTAAACTGTTTTTCACTGGGTCTCGGGGTGAGTGAGACCACGTATGAGCCCTTTAAAGGGGAATCTCAGGTTTCTATAACACTTTGGGTTCCATAGACATCAGGCCTTTTGCTTTTTTAAGCTAGATGTTTTGTTACCTGCCAGGATGTGGTCCTTTTATCCTTTGTTGTAGAGAAGCAGTCCATCTAGTTTTCAGATCATTCTCAGAGGAAAATGGCCCATATATAGCTGTACCTCTGGTGCAGTCTGGGAAGGGGTGAGTTCAGGGACTTTCTATACCACCATCTTACACCTTCTTCCTCCACGCTGCTTTCTAATACAAGGGCAGCATTTTCTTTAGTATTTCTGATGATACCAACTTACAGTGAATTCTGATTTTTAATTGAGTTGTTCTTCACCTATTTTTCTAGGAGGGATATTAATACTCATTTTGTATTTGGTATTTGTTGAAGGAAAACAATGCCATTTCACCCGTCCATGTGGAGGGACTTCTCTAGAGCAGGGTGTCTCAATATTAACTCTACTGACATCTTGGACTGGGTAATTATTTGCTGGAGGGGTTGTCCTGTGCATTGTCAGATGTGTAGCAATATCCCTGTTCTTTGCCCGCTAGATGCCACTAGTATTGTTCCTCCATAGTTGTGACAACCAAAAATGTCTCCAGATGTTGCCACCTTTTCTGGGGGAAAGGAGCAAAATCACCACTATTGAGAAACAGTGCTCTTAATCAAACCTTGATATAATGAAATATTCTTTACCCTCATTGAGTTATTTTACTGAATTGGGAAGAATCGCCTGGATTCAGTGTTGCAACATGTACCTTTAGGGGATCCCTGAAGTCAGAAATCACCTTTCTCAGCCCTACAGGGTAGACCAGGCTCCCAGCCAGGAAGCCTGCAACCTGGTGGCCTTTTGGCTATTTTCAGCCAACCCCCTCACTAAAGCTTTCACTGGTAAGAACATGACGTTGTATTCTCCATGTATCTGACATCATCAGTTTTGAGGTTGACCCGTGGACCCCAGCAATCTCCTTCTTTTGAATTGCTCTGTCTTTGCGTATAGCTGGTCTATGGTTTTCCATCTTTAATGAAATCCTTTTAATGTTGGCCAATATCATAGTTGAGATGGTGTGTATTCATCATGGTGAACCACCATGTGGTTCTCAAGTCAATGATCAGATTGACTCAAGCGCTCATCCCTTTGGAGACTGAGAGTAAGTGGTCATGGGGGGAAGCCAGGCAGTCGGCAGAACCGAATATCGTACCAAATGTGCTCTTTTCTTAAATCCCACGGCAGTTCCACATGTTTCTGTTCCAAATAATCCGTCTAGAATCAATTCTCCTAAAGCCCAGTCTCATCTGAAGATCTAGTTGCCCAGGGACTAATCCTCCTAAAATCTAACACTTCAACCCTTTGCGAAAAAAATGCCTGTTTTATGTTTTATGAAGGTGGTTTTGATGCTTTATCTACTTTTTAACCTTTTAAAGAATTATTAGTCAGTTGATTTAAGACTTTATTTCATAATGTCAAGTTCTTGCTTTACATTTGTCTGGTAATGATGTTTCAGACACCATTTTGTGTTTAAAATCTAGTATTTCTAGTATTTTTTTCAAATTATAAATAGTAAAAATAAAGGAGTGGCATTTAGTAAAAATATGGCTCAGCCCTCTCACTTATTAATTTTTGCTGTCAAAGAGTCAGAGCCTTGCTAAATAAAGTCCACTGGTAATTTAACTAATAAATATAGAAATTAGGAAAAGTTACAGATGGAAAAAACAGCAAAAAAGAGGCTTGTACATTTTGACAAAACATATATTATAAATGCAGTTAAAAATCATCCAATGTATTATTTGCCATTTTTAAGTATTTTATATGAGCTAAATACAGAAAAAGATATTATTTTACACCCAACAAGAGAAGAGTGAAATAATTTCATGTCATCCAAATGATGGGTGATTACGAAGGGATTAAATCATTTTTCTAATGGCTAATAATATCATGAACATTGTATTTAGACTTCTTATTACCATCCATACGCCATGGCTCATAATAGAGTGGTGCCTAAACCATAAGAACATTATCTTAATTTTTTTTTTACATTTTTTTAAAGATTTTATTTATTTATTTGAGAGAAAGAATGAGAGAGAGAGAGCAGGAGGGGGGGGAGGTCAGATGGAGAAGCAGACTCCCCGCTGAGCAGGGAGCCCGATGGGGGACTTGATGGGGGACTCGATCCCGGGACTCCAGCATCATGACCTGAGCCGAAGGCAGTCGCTTAACCAACTGAGCCACCCAGGCGCCCCGAGAACATTATCCTAATTTGCCCTCAAAGAGAACAAGTGTGATCTGGCAGTGTGGTGAGCTGTACAGTCATCTGTAAATGGCAAGAAAGTCATAATACACACAAAAGTAAAATAGAGCTTTGAAAAATATAAGGAAATACATATGAAAACTAAATCAAAAGAGCCACTATGATTTAATAGAAGTTAAAGCCATTGTGAAGCAGAGCAAGGAAGATGGATCTGGCTGCGGAAAAAGGGAAAGAGTTCGGGATCCACAGTGAAGCTACAGTAATTTAGATCATGGTGAAGGGGCACAGGGATGGCCAGAGAGATGACTGAGCATGTACGTGGCTGGGGGGGGGTTTCGTCCCACCGCACAACCCATTCCGTCTCATTGCTAAATTCTTTCTTCTTCTTCATCTCCAAATATTCGATTCTCCAGTCCTGAGGGCACCGGACCTCTTCTGATCTTTATTTATAATTATTCCTTGGACGGTTCCTTCATTTTGTTCTATTTCCGTGCTAATGCGTTTCTCCCTTGTAACTCCAATGCTGCTATTGTCCAGGACCTCCTGACGTCAGCAACCAGCCATTGCCTCCACTCTTCACTTGTGTGTCTAATAAGGATATAAAAAACATATCCCAATAAGCTCCTGATTGGCACCTCCAAACTCCTTTCTCACCTCCAGATTTTCCTTTCACAATAAATGGACACATTTATTCATCCATGTGCACAAGCCAAAATCCCTAGGATTTGTCCTCAATTTTTGTCTCATGCAATTGGAAAGCAGTAGCTAAACTGAATGAATTAGATCAATGTACATGAACATGTACAGTGCTTACATAAATAATTTGAATTTTAAAAATACAGAGGATTTCTACAATGCTACAAATGTCCACAGTCTTTAAAACACACTATTAATAATATATAGTATCTTAAGAGCATCAATATGCAGTTTAAAAAAGAACAATTTTCCACCATGAAGAGAGAAAACTGAGGCTGGGTTTGAATGAAACTTTAAATATATCTATGGTTTAGCTTCTTAAAGATAATCTAAATCAAACATGGCAAAATGTGACTATGTATTCAGTTGGCGTGTTTCTAATGTTACCTTCTGTTCTTTTATCTCGCTTTCGGTAATATATTGCATGATGTAAATAAAGAACGGGGAGCAAAGAGAAAGCATTGCCACAGATGCCCCATTCTCTAGGTTCTGTAAGGTCTTCCAAGGAATGAACTTTGCAGAACTAAAAGGTTTTCTGAGGACAGGCAAATAAACCCAGAATGGGATTGTTTGTTTATTTAATGGTTGGCAATGTTATAAATATTTCACTGAACACCACTCAGGGAGGAATCGTTCTGAATGCACAATAAAAATCAAACAAGAAATACGACGGAGGAAAATGTGCACTAGATAAACCCATGTCTGCCATTTTCCAGTCATATATCAAGGTAGCCATGGCAGTGGGCCATTTGCCGAAGAGGAAAAAGTGGTCGGCTCTCAGGTTAGACAAAGGTGCATTTTTGTCCTTGGTTTGCCTATGGGTAAGTCATTTTACTGTTTAACCCTCCTGGCTTATATTTAGTGGGCACTTTTAAAGATTTTATTTATGTATGTATTTTAAAGAGAGAGAGAGAACATGAGCAGAGGGATGGGCGGAGGGAGAGAGAGAGAGAATCTCAAACAGACTCTGTGCTGAACATGGAGCCCAACACGGGGCTCAATCCCAACTCTGAGATCATGACCCAAGCTGAAATCAGGAGTCCCATGCTTAGCTGACTGAGCCACCCAGGCGCCCCAGTGGACACTTTTAAATTCTCTATTAGCACAAGACTTAAATGATAGTAGATCATCAAAAAAAAAGAAAATGCCGATTTTTCTATTTTGGGTAATTTTCTTTTTAAATGCAGTCCCCTCCTATTTAATTTCCTGCAGGAGATCAGGACACTTATTTTGAGCAGCCTGGAACTGTGGCAGGCGACAGCTAACAGACCACCTTGTCGGTCCATTAACTGTAACTCATTTGGAGAAATAATTGATAGCAGGACATCTACCCAGCATTATCGTCACGGACTTTGTCTTCTTTCTTTCAGAATTTACTTGCAACATGTAACCCTTCTTGGAAGAAATACGTCTGGCTGAAGTAGCATTGCAGAAAGGATGTTTAGCTGGTTTTCTCATTTTGGGCGCCACAACTGTGATCCGCTTGGGTTTAGGTCAGTGTTCATCACAACTCCTGCAGGCATTAGGAAGTTGAAAAAATAAGTTGTGTGGTATGAATACACCCGTGTGACTGAGTGAAATTAATACAGATTATTATAGATCTGATTAAGAAGTACACACATACGGTAATTGCAAAGGCTGTTTCTCAAGGGTCTACCATAAACTTTTTGATTAGTATTTTAATCAAGGCAATTAGCATCAGCTGATATAAAAATAAGATGCTGCAACAGCTTAATACAGCCAAGTTTCTATCTCATTCGTGTTCCACTGATGTGTGTTGGTAGCTCTGGTCGGTGACTGTCAGATCTAGTCCCTTCCACTCTGTCCTGCTGCCATGTTGAAAAGGAGACGGTCCAAGGATGGAGGGGTGGGGACGGGAGATTTACCAGGATGGGAAGCATGGAAGCTGCGTCCTACCTAGAGCCTCACGTGGGCTCCATTCACCTCTGGCTTCCAGCTGGGGTCAACTGATAGGAAGCACTGACAGGATATCAGAAGTCAGGAGGAGAGATCACCCATTCATTTATTCCTCTCCAGCCACCTCCAAGCAGGAAATGATTTGTTAGTGGCAGCTCCAGTTCCATGCCTATGGTTTGCACAGCTTTCAATGTCCCTGTTCCCTTCATTCCTCAGGGCTGGGTGACGGTGGCTCTCTACTCATCCATTCCTTACACCTTCCCATCACCTGTTGGCATCCTAGCCTTGCCCACATCTCTGTAAGTAGCCCATTCATTAGAGTCTCTTCAACAACATTTGAGATGCATCAACACCGTGCTGGGTACAGTCGGCTACCTCACTTTCACTCATGTGCTATCATCCAGAACATATTTAGATGGTCCCGCCTAAGAGGCTAGACATGTCATCCCTGGCACCCCGGGGAAAATGGCACTGGGTTCCTGAGCATCTCGCCAGTCTCTGCTTCAGCCTGCCATTGCAAAGGGTCCCACGGGGGCCATTGGTGTCATAGTGTATTAACATAACTTAACTCTGCAGTTAAGGTGTTGGTGACCAAATACATTTGAGAAATGTTGAGCTAAGGAAGCTTGAACTGTTTCTAATATTTTAATCAAAAACCAGCAGAAACGTAATGTGCTAATGTGCAGGAAGCAGTCTCCAAGACTGAAATGTTGTCTGCATATTTTCACTCTGGGAACCCATATTTCTCAGGAAGCAGCTGATATGACTGAAGCTCTTTCCCGGGAAGTCAGTTTTAGAAACGCTGTTGTGGTTCTTTCTCAGTAAGCAGCTGGTGGGTCTATCAGTAACTTTGTCTCAGGGAATATTTTCTGAGCTGGTCACATCAGGTTTCTCTTTTTCCAATCTCTGCCTTATTTCTCTCGTGTGTGGTATACTATTCTTGTCCTACATCCTCCTCACTGGCCCCTTGTAATGTTTCATTTTTCAGCACATGCAAAAGGTTCATTCTTTTATCTTTCTTTTTTTTTTTGTGGAGTTCTCACATACAATTTACCATGTCTAATAATTAAAATAACTAATATAAAAATGTCTTACAATGTAGAGTCTTTTGAGCACAATCAAATCTTTTTTTTTAAGATTTTATTTATTTATTTGACAGAGAGAAACACAGTGAGAGAGGGAACACAAGCAGGGGGAGTGGGAGAGGGAGAAGCAGGCTTCCCGCTGAGCAGGGAGCCCGATGCGGGGCTCGATCCCAGGACGCTGGGATCATGACCTGAGCCAAATGCAGACGCTTAACGACTGAGCCACCCAGGTGCTCCTATTTTGAGCACAATCAAATCTTCCTTTGATATCTCAGTGGACATTTTGGATACCCATTGTCTTCATTCTATCAATATTGATTGTAACACACAAAATTCAGATGAAATTAATTCTAGATTTTTAATGTTTTCATGACAATGAGTTTCTATGGTTGAGTTTACATTAATAACATCTGGAACAGACTCATGGGGTTTAAACAGTTTGATCTTCAAAAATATGTGTAGTCTTCAGAACAACAGTTTGAAAAAGGTTCATTCTTAATTCTTATGTTTGCAACTTCTTAGATTTACGTTCAACATAACCTTTATCGGTGACAATGGATTCGCCCAATATGCTCAGCAAATCCTGCTCCTCGTCATCAGTTATTGACTCATCATTTGTAGACCACCAAGATGAAGACAGTGGGGGTGAATATAATCATTTTAAAATCATGTGTTTACCACTTTCCCAACCTCATCTGGGAGTTCATCCCCTTAAAGTCTTCCCGAAGAGTTCAGAGAGTCAAGGATCAGAATCAGAAAAGGCATCAAAATGCCTATTTCGATCAGGTACTTTGCGTCATCATACAAGTATTATCTCTTTTAACACCTCAATAAACCTCATAGGGTAGGTTCTAGTATTGCTTCCATGCTACGGGCATCACTAATCAAGGCTTACTGACATTGAAGAAATCACCCTAGTAACATTGCTAATCAGTAACAGAGGGAGGGTTTAACAACAACAAAATAAATAAAATAAAATAAAATAAAATAAAATAAAATTATTGCTGCCCCGATGGTGCCATGGGAGAAGGGTGGGCTGATGCAATCGGGGGACAGAAGGAATTTTTTTTTTAAAACTTACAGGAGACAATGTTCTTATCTCAGGACTGAAAGCACAGTGTGAAAAAGAGAAGCAATGGGAAGAAAATGAACTCTTGCAACAGACAAAACAAAACTTTAAATAACATTCTCAGAACAACATAGAAGCCAAATAAGCAGTTATGTCGAAGAACCAATTAGAGATACGGACTTTGATAAATATAAATATTGAAATGAAGTGCTCAAAGTATGAGTTGAATAGCAAAATGGATTTGCTAAAATAAAATCAGTAAGCTACCAGACAAGGTCAAAAACTCTACCAGAATTCATTAGTAATGGATAAAGGACAAAGAGAGAAAAGCTAACAGCCAGGAGAGGCAAAAAATACAAGCATTTTTGCATGTAAAAGAAATTACAGAATGTATGAAACACATAAGAACTCAAACCGAAAGCACACATAAAGTTCAAACAGAAGAGATAAAGGAACACAGAAATACCATCAGATATAATTAAATTTTAAAATAGAAAAAAATACGAAATTTCAGAGAATGAAGATGTCACAAAAAATGTAAAATAAAAAAAATTACTCAAAGCTTAGAACAGACACTGAGACGGGATATCAGCACGAGTGAAATATATGGGAGTGATGGTGAGGAGCAGGGCAGGAGACAGAGAAAAGGGAAAGAAAGCCCATCGAGATTATTGATGCAACAATAATTGTCTTGTGAAGTTGGAGACAACTGTATTGAGTGGACAAGTGATTCCACCGCCAGGTATTTAAGCAAGAGAAAGGAAAGTTTCTGTGCACAAAATATTTGTTCATAGCAGCTTTCTTTATAAAAGCCCAAACTGGGAAAGACCAAAGACTAAATGTCCGGTCATCAGATGGAATGACTAATTGTAGTCTATGGAATAATGGGTTGAAAAGGTCAAAAGAACATATTGATTACAGATACACACAATATATGGATGCTGGTCCAAAGCATTCTGCTGAGTTAAAGGAGAACCTGGAGGGTACACAGCACATAGGGCCACACAGTGAGCTCAAGAGGAGAGAAAGAGAGAGAGAGAGACAGAAAGCGTGAAGGCCTGGGGTTCTGCCTTTATTGGGGTCCAGAGTGAGGGCCTAGGGTTTTGTGGGTTCACTTCTTATTGGTGAATTTCTTTACTTATTTTTAAGGTTTTATATATTTAATTTGAGAGAGAGAAAGAAAATGTGAGTGGGGGGAGGGGCAGAGGGAGAGGGAGGGAGAGAATCTCAAGCAGACTCCCCACTGAGTGTGGAGCCCGGTGCTTGGAGCTCAATCCCAGGACCCTGAGATCATGACCTGAGCTGAAATCAAGAGTCAGATGGACCACCCAGGCACCCCTTTATTGGCACATTTAAAACACAAGAGCAAGAATTGGGGAATTAGAAAACGAAAAGTGGGGTCACCCAAATGGATCTGTGACTCAGGTCACCCAGGGCTTTCCACTAGAGGACTTCATGCTGGGGTGGCCTGGCTCCTGGCTAGTAGTTTAGCTACTAGCATTCGAGAAGGATGTCTTTGATGTGTCTGCCTCAGCAATCAGAAAGCTTAATGTCCGGCACTTACATTACAGTAAAAAAGCTCACTGTCCTAGGCAGTTAACCTTTACTCTTTCCCCTCTGTCTATATGTCTATGAAGTCCATGCAGGATTCTATAAAGCAGTCTGAGAACTATTATTTTCTCCATTTTACAGAGGAAGACGCTGCAGCAAAGCGAAATGGAGACATTTGCCCATGGCATACATCGAATGTGTGTCACGGCTGGGACAGCACCCAGTATCTGTCTCTAGCCCTGTGCCAGCAAGCGCTACATGAAGGTGAGAATTGTTTTTAAGTCAATCTGGGACCACAGAGGGGGGAAAAAATAAAAATAAAAATAAAACAAAACAAAAAAACTTTATTCCACTACAGAAGGTTGAGAGAAAGTTTCGGAGAGAAAGTGGCCTGTGAGCTTTTTTCTTTTTTTTTTAATGTCAAGTTTAATTTTCAAGTTAAATGAATCCTATTGCTCCAAGTCCTAGACTCAGTATTCTGAAAAAACCCAGGCACTCCGTGAAGTGTCTGCAGGGGCAGCTCAGGGAGGGGTTCCAACTGTGGGGTGGGGGGGTGCTTTGACCAGAACACTCTGCTCTAGCCTGTTTGATAAATGCGGATTCCTTGTAAGACGTGCTTGGAAAACAAGATTCCAGTGCATTTGCAGAAGAATTGTTGGGACCCACACAGCCATTTCAGGATGGAAGGGAACAGGCTAAGAGTTTCAGGGGTCCCGGTAACCACCGTCTAAGAAAATAAACCTTATTAATTCCACCCTCTGAGCGAAGACTGACCTCAGATGAAATAAAAACCCCAATCAAGTGTTTTAATCCAAACCAGGTAAGCAGTCCATTTTTTTCAGTGAGAAATTTATTTTTTTTATTGTTTTTAAAGATTTTTCTTATAGAGAGAGCACAAGTAAGCAGAGAGGCAGGCAGAGAGGGAGAAGCAGGCTCTCTGCTGAGCAGGGAGCCCGACGCGGGGCTCGATCCCAGGACCCCAGGATCATGACCTGAGCCGAAGGCAGCCGCTTAACCGACTGAGCCACCCAGGCGCCCCCGGTGAGAAATTTAAAAATACATATATAGTGTCTCTTTAATGCACCATGTAATTTCTGCTTGTCTTTTCCAGTTTTAAAAGAAGCGACGCACGTATGTGGCTGAGATCTGGAGAAATCATCATTGCCTGGGAACTGTGCCGGGTAAGGTGCAAGGATTTCGTTTTGCCGAATGATGATCTCAAGGCAACCAAACGGCCTGAGTCAAAAAAACTGCCGAGGGGCGCCTGGGGGGCTCAGTTGGTGAAGCATCTGCCTTCAGGTCATGATCCCAGGACTCTGGGATCGAGCCCCACGACCGGCTCTCTGCTCAGTGGAGAGCCGGCTTCTCCCTCTCCCTCTGCCTGCCACTCTCCCTGCTTGTGCTCTGTCTCTATCTCTGTTAAATAAAAAAATCTTAAAAAAAAACCCAAAAAACAAAAACAAAAAACACTGCTGAACATGATGATGTTTACAGAAAAAAAAAATGACCATTCTCTTCGTTTATATGACTCATTCGAATCACCTAATATTTTGCCTTACCTAATTTCAGTTTGAAGCGCACAGCAAATTTCAAAGTCCGGGATGTCTGTTTCTTTGCATTTTTCATATTAGACAAATATAGACAAATAAAACAGCGAAACCGACGACTACATTCAGGTTAAGGAGCCAAGCTCACCCCAAGTTTGATTCCTTCTGCTGTTACTACCACCTCCCGGCAAAGCACACGCAGTTCCTGAGTCCTAAAGCGCATTCTGAAATAGACGCCGAGATCCTCATTGCAAACGTGAGCAGGTGGACGGCGCAAGCAGTTAACGTGATTTTCCTCGGGAACCCTGTCTAGTGACCGAACTGGGATTCAGATTCTGGTTTACTGGGACCTGGGGCCACCTTTCTGGCCGGTACAGACTCCACTGTTTATTTTCAAACCCGGCAGACATTCACATTCGTGTCTTGCGTTCAAGGCACGGTTCGGTATATCTTACTATTGGACCAACCTTTATTTTCGCATTTAGCTGGGAGGACGTCAAAGTTGCCGTTGAGAAGAAATAAAAGAAGAATCAAGGCAGACAGACCTTTGTCTGAGAGCCTGTATTGTGCCTTTCTCCAGAGGTCCAGCTGAGCTGACAGCTGACCCAGTGGGTGCTGGGGTGGAACATACCCAAACTTCACTTAATACCACCACCGTTTACCTGCAGGGAACATAAAAATGCGCTCAGTGGAGATGTCGCTGCTGTCACTTCCCTGCATCATCCCAAGCACCACCCCGACTGTCCTGCAGCCAGAACTTAATGGCTCAGAAAAACCCAAGCAAGTTCGAAAGTATCACATATCCCTGTTTGCATCCAGGACAGTCAGTTGAGACAGCAAAAGATTGGATTTTCTTTCTGGTTGAGTTCTTGGTGATATTTTTGTAAGTGCTAATCATGCTTCAAGGCCAAACGCAAAAGTCTTCTTTGTTTTGATGTCCTCCTTGATCCCCCATGGCAGAATTAATTGATCCCTCTGTGTTTTTATAGCTCTTTGTTTATATCTCTGCAACGAAAGCTTCAAAGGAATTCCCAAGCCTTTGAGTCAAAGCTGCTGATCAGACCGTGGGAAGGCAGATGGAGGGAGAGAGGCTTACGGAGAGAGCTTTTGTGGGGAAAGGTGGGCTTACTGCCACCCCACCTTCGGACTCCTTTTCATACAGCAGGTGGAGTAAGGGGGGGGGTGGCAGCAAATTAGGGAAAATACGGCAGAATGCAATTCGGTGTGCACCAGGTAAGCAGTCCATTTCCCTGAGAGGGCTTCACGGCTTCCTGTTTCGTGGAGATAGGCAGTCGAACCAAACCAGGGGAGGCAAGGTTCCAGAGGGATGGGAGTGAGGTGTGGCCCCTCCAACACGCATGTTCGTGGGTGCAGAAGGCTCCCAGCTTAGCAGGGTAGGGGCTCCAGGCAAGGGCAAGGATAAAGCCACACACGTGTCCTGGGAGCATGGGGTCTTGCAGGAACCTGAGATGCAAAGACAGGAGACATTTGCTTCACACCTCAAGGGCCCCCGTCCTGTCTACATTCCAAGGTGAGGAACTGGGCGTTGCTCACTCTCCTGGCATCCACACTTGGACAGCGAGTTCACTATCATTTGCAAGAGTGTAAACGGGGAATCTGGGCTTTCGTTCCGGGTTTCAGCTGTAGCACTACAATTCTAGCCGAGTGATCTGAACATAATGCTACTTTATTCTCTGAGCCCCTATTTTATCATTTGTAAAGATGGGATAACGTTTCACATTAGCTTTATTCTGTGTGTGTGTGTGTGTGTGTGTGTGTGGTGAAAACACTTAAAATCTACTGTCTTGGCAAATTTCAAGTTTGCATTACTGCATTATGAACTCGAGTCACCCGGCTGTATGTTGAATCCCCAGAGCTTACTTCTCTTATAACTGGAGCTTTGTACCCTTTGAGCAGCCAATGTTCCCCGTCTCTCCCACCCCCACGCCCATCAACCACCATTCTACTCTGTTTCTCCAAGTTGGATTTTTTTAGATTCCACGTATAAATGATACCACGCAGTGTCTTTTTTTGTATCTAGTTTAGTCCATTTGGCAAAATAAATCAACTTTGCTTCAGATCTCCAAATTTTATACTTTTTCCAGGTACAGCCAGAGCCTCCCCAGAGACAGCCCCACCCAGAAATGGTTCTCTTCTTTCCCCATGAACACCTTGCTTCCTTATGCCGTAAACTCCGTACATATTACCTTTTTGTGTATTTTAAGTTTACATAAATAACACTGCATGTAATATTTTACAAATTGCTTCGATGGATATCATGTTCTGAGATTTATCCACGTTGATACATGTAAAGCATGTTTTTTCATTTTCATTTGGGTGTGGTTCTCCACTGTTATAAATAGAACCTATAGTAATGGTCAGTTTGCATTTTTCCATATTTTTATTTTTATATACAGTACTGCACTGAACAGCCGCATACATTTGGAGAGCACACGGGAGTTTCTCTATAGAACATTTAAAATGAAACAAGGAGGTAAAGACCATGCTTTTCATTTCTCCAGGTGTAGCAGATCTGCTCTTCAGAAACACCTGCATAGTTTCAGCTCAGACCCATTAGTTGTGACTCCGACACTTTCATCAAGAAAGGAGCCGAACAGACTGAAAACCAGTGACTCTCCCAGACCTGTGACACAGCAGAGGTTGCCGGACAAATGGCCACCCAGCAGTCTACAGGGACAGGCGAGTATGGGCTATACAGTCTGCACCAGCTCCCCTGGAGCGCAGTTGGTGGAACTGTAGACTGAGCAAAATACTTCGGTGGCCATTTTGCCGAGTAGCTGGAGGAGGCGTATGGACTAGCATGAAAGACAGAAACTGCTGGGGCCCCCACACGCTCATGGGCTTCCCCTCCGGGAACCCTCAAAGTCCTCACCAAACAACACAACAAAATTCCCTCTTGTCTCTGGGGAAGAGCAACCATTGCAAAACAAGTCCAGAGGATTCCCTGTAGCAAAGACTTGGGAGGAGCCTGATCTCACCTCGGGAAGGGACAGTGACCCAACTCCAGACCCTGCTGCATTCCCAACTTTCCTAAGGGGGAGAAGAAACACAGCCCGATACAGACCTGCTGAAGTCAAAGTGTGATGGCAGGATTATAGAAGAAAATGTTTCAAGGGAAGCCTGACCCGAGCTGGAGCTCTTATGGAAATGCAAAAGCCACTCGGGAGGCAAACACAGGACATTGAAGGGATTCACAGCCTCTGGTACCTACAGCTATGGGGAAATTCAAACACAGCTCGAGGGTGGAGACTTTGGAGCCCTCATACGCAGCCGTGGGGGATGCAAATTTGTGGTGCTGCTGTTGAAACAGTCCAGAAGCTTCTCAAAGGATGAGGCAGAGAGTTTGCAGCAATTCCACTCCTAGGCGCACGCACAGAAGAATTGAGAACATATGTCCCCACAAACCTGTACCAGAGTGTTCACAGCAGTACTGTTCAAAATGGCCCCAAACAAGGAAGCAACCCAAATGCCCCCCAAACAGCACACACGAAATGTGCCCATCCGTACAATGGAGCTGTACAGAGGAAAGAAGTTCTGACACCTGCTACAGCACAGACAGACCTCAAGGACACCATGATATGGGAACAAAGCCCCTCGCGGAAGACCACACACTGTACGATTCCACTCCACGAAACGTCCAGGATGGGCAACTTCCTAGAGACAGACAGCAGAGACTGTGGTTGTCGGGGCTTCTGGCGATCTTGTGGTGACCTTGTGGGGGGCAGGGGAGTCTAAAGCACTGACAAAACGTTGTAAACTCGAGAGGTCCACCTTGCTCCGAGTGTACTAAAAAACAACTTGCTTTTTTTTTTTTTTTAAGATTTATTTATTTATTTATTTTAGAGCGAGAGAGACAGAGCAGGGGAAGGCGCAGAGGAAGAGGGAGAGAGACTGTCAAGCAGACTCCGTGCTGAGCGTGGAGGCTGTTTTGGATTCTCTCTCTCACTGCCCCTCCCCACTCTTGCTCTCTCTCTCTCTCTCTCAAAATAAATAAATAAATACATCTTTAAAAAAATTCAGTCCCTTAGGAGACAGAACAATTATAAATATGTATGCACTTAACAACAGAGCCTCCATATAAGCTGCACAAAGCAATGATTTTGAAGAGAGCACGCCAGTTGTCAGTGAGAATTGGACATCTCGATGCCCCACTCTTAATCATGGGTGGAAAAAGTAGCGGAAGGCCAACAAAGACACAGAGGACTCAAAACACACTATTAACCACTTAACCCACATTATCCATCGAGTACTCCACCCGACAGTCGTGGGACACACATTCCACTCAAGTGCATTCTGTATTGTTGCTTTTATTTTATGAAAAAACTAATTTTAAATCTACGTGACACTCAGCTAAAAACAAAATTTTAGTAAAGGAGTCCTGATGGTCTCGTTTGCACAATCACGACCACCGCCCTTTGGCCTTCGAATTTCAAGAAGGGCACCTGCAAGGGCTTTGTATTTGCATGTTTCTGTGTCCACGCATAGGAACGGAGTCCGCATCCATTGCCAGACGCTCTTCAATGAGTCAACCATCCAGTGTCTTCAGCTGGTCACTCTTTGGTAAAGAAATTACCTTCACCAACATTCCACCCCTGGGTCTCCTGCCATTTTCTATGATGGAACATATGTTAGGCTGTAAAACAAGTGTCAATACATTTTTTTAAAAGATTCACATTGTGTAACGTGTGTTTTCCAGCCACAGTGGGATGGAATTGAAAATCCACAGCAGAAGAAAGGTTGGGAAATCATAGTAAGTGGAAATGAAACATTTTGTTACTAAATAACTGATGAGTTTAATCGTTTTGGTGAAATGACTATTGAAAATTTGCCCATATGAAAATGGGGGTTTCTTTGTGGCTTCTCATCACAGAGTTGGGAGAGTTCCTTTTATCTTTTGGGTGCATCTCTTTTCAGAGAGATGATTTGCAAGCATTTTGTCTCAGGTCTGTGCCTTGACTTTTCCTTTCTTCATCATGGGCTTTGAAATGTAAAAGACCTTAGGTTTGATGAGGTTTAAGTTATCAAATTATCCTCTTACGGATTGTGTTTTATGATAATGAATCTCAGAACACTTTGCCCTTCCCATTATCCTGAAGATTTTCTCATATTCTGCTCTCGGAGAAGTTTTATAGTTTTATCACCTAAGTATAGATCGATTTGGGTTTCAATTTTTGTATGGTGGTATAGAGTGAAACAAAGATTTCAAAATTCTCTGCTTTGTTTTGTTTGGGGGGATTTTTTTTTGTCTGTCGATATCCAATGGTTCCACCAAGTTTTGTTGAAAAGTTATCCAATATAACCAATATAATATCCTATAAATATTGAATTGTTTTAGTATTTTTGTCAAAAATTGATTGATCATAAATGTAGGGATTTGTTTCTGGCCTTACATTTCTGTCCCATTAAGATGCATGTCTGTACACATGTCAATTAACACATTGTTTTGAGTACTGTTGATTTAAATTTTGAAATTGGGTACTTTCTCAATATCAGAAATTGCAATCCAAATGTTTTTCAATTTGGGGGGCTAGTCTAGATCCTTCACATTTCCATATAAATTTAAAATCAACTTTTGATAAAGATTGCCTTGAATTTATCAATCAATCTGAGAAGAATTGCCATCTTGAGAGTGTTAGTCTCTCAACCTATGAACATCAAGGGTCTCTCCATTTATTTACACCTTCTGTAATTTCTCTCAATGCTATTTTGTAGTTTGTGCTATACCAATTTTACACTTCTTTTGTTAAATGTATTCGTATCTACCTTTATTATTTTTGATACTTTTATAAAAGGAAGTGTCTTTTTTAAGATTTATTTATTTGAGAGAGAGAAAGACAGCAAGCAAGGGGAGGGGCAAAGAGAGAGAGAGGGAGGGAGGGAATCTCAAGCAAACTCCCCACTGAGCATGGAGCCTGACTTGGGGCTCGATCTCACGACCCTGAGATCATGACCTGAGTCCGATGCTCAACCAACTGAGCCATCCAGGAGCCCTAGGAAGTATCTTCTTAATTTCGTTTTGGATATTTTGTTACTAGTATATAGAAATACAATTGATTTTTTGCATTGATACTGTATCCTGCTAAATGAGTTTATTAGTTCTAATATTTGATTCCTTGGGATTTTCTTTTTTTTTAAAGATTTTATTTATTTATTTGACACAGAGAGAGCACAAGCAGGGGGAGTGGCAGGCAGAGGGAGAGGGAGAAGCACGCTCCCCTCTGAGCAAGGAGCCCGATGTGGGGCTTGATCCTGGGACTCCAGGATCATTCATGACCTGAGCTGAAGGCAGCCGCTTAACCAACTGAGCCACCCAGGTGCCCTCCTAAGGATTTTCTTAATGCAGGGTTGTGTCATCTGTGAATAATGATAATTTTTACTACTTTCTTTCTTTTTTTTTTTTTACTACTTTATTTCTAATCAGGGTGTTTTTAATTTTATTTTATTTTTGCTGGCCCTATTGCACTATCTAGAATGTCCAAACTATGTTGGGTAGAAGCAGCAAAAGCAGACATCCTTACCTTGTTTCCCATCACAAGAGCAAAGTATTCAAGTCTTTCATCCTGAAATATAGTAGCTGTAGGTTTTTGTGTAGCCCCTTCATTGGTTCGAGTGTTCCTTTTTAATATGAATTTTTGAGAGTTTTATCATGAATGGGTGAAGGCTTAGTTTGTGCTTTTTGCACATTTGTGAAAATGACTAAATTGCTTTTGTTCTTTATTCAAGTAATATAGTTTTGGAATGTCTAACCAACATTGAATTCCCTAGATAATCCAACTAAATCATAATATAAAATCATTTTTACAGGTTACTAGCTTCCATTACTAACAGTTTTTTTTAAAGGGATTTTTATGTTTATATTTACGAGAAATATTTTTCTGTCAATCTCATGATTTCTTTGACTTTGGAATCAGTATAGTATCATCTTGATATCTGAATTTGCAAAGCATTCATTCTTCCTATTATTTTCTTGAAGAATTTGTGAAATATTGGGAATATTTATTCCTAATTATTATTCCAAACATGAATTGACCAGGGAGGCTATCTGGAACTGGGCTTTTTGGGGTCATCTACTCAGTGTCTTTTTTTTTCCTTTTTCTTTTTTAATTTCTTCCCAGTAAGACCACCAGATCTGGTTTTAGGGTGAACCCCAACCTCTCCACAGACCTACTTATTTGGAAGTCTCTCTAGTCCTCTTTGGAACTGAACAGACTGTGAGTGAGGGTGAAATGATTTGGGGCCAATAAGATGTGAGAAGTTTCCTACTGCGGGATCTGGGAGAGATCTTCCTCATTTGTTAGAATTTCTATTAGCAAGTCTCTTTTCTCTGACATACTTTGTGTAAAAGTGAGGGACAGAAATTCTGTAGCCTCGTCTCTACCAGCCATAAAGTTAAACTGAGTAAAAATAGACAAGACTAAATCATTAAAGAAAATGCAATCAAAATCAAATAAATCAATGAAATTTCTGTCTCCTTTGAAAATCTAGTTAACAGTGAGGCATTCCATCCTTATTTTTTTAAAACAGTGCTGTGACAGATTTTTCTTGCAGGAGAAAAGAAACTATTATAACAATATAAAAGAAATACAAATTGTAATCTGACCGTATATGAAGGAATGAACAGTTCGAAGGCAAAATTTTCAAGACAAAATTAGGAGTCTTGATAATCCAGATACAGAAATTATGAAGATTATTAGTCTTTGTAATTTGAAAACTATGGTGGAATTCAAGGTAAAATGTTGAGAGACAGAGGGCAGTTTCCTTGTTTTCTTCTTTTTCTCTCATAAATCACTCCCAAGCCTCAGGGAGAGGCTGCGGATGGTAGAAAAAGTCATGGTTATTGATTGAACCCTCTGGGTCACTCCTGTGTCCACAGAAGGGGACCATTTTCTGTTGAGCCTGCCAATGAGGCTGCACTGACCAGATTGCCTCCCCAACCCCCAGCCCCTGCGACTACTCAAACCACCACCACGTGGAACATGGCACCACACACAGCACTGTAGACTCACCATTCAGCAGAGGACGGTGAAGATGCTGAATGCCAGACCAATGAATCATGCAAAAGTCAGTGGACACTGGTGTGCCTTGCAGTTAAGGGAGCCCACGTGACACAAGGCATGTCCCCCAGCCATTCCTGGCTGTAGACCACACCTCATCTTTGACCCCCACACCCCACTGGTACCTCACCACTGTGGACCCTTCGTCAGATTACTTGCCCTCTTGTGCCAGTCTGGTCAGCTGACTCCAACCACACCACTGCGGCCCTAGTCTGTCATGTTTTCAGTTTTCCAGGCCATCTAACGTCCGACAATAGTGCGATATTTATCATGAAAGCCATTCAAAAATGAGCTGATAGTTGAGTACTTGATGGCCTTTTCATGTTCCTTGCCATTCACAGTTAGCTGGTGTTACTGAATTTTGGGATGACCTGCTCAAAAATCAACTCAAAAAGATCTCACAAATCATCTCCCTCCTTTCTCCCAGTCCACACATCCAAGAGTGGCTTTGGTCATTGGTCATTGACTGGAGTCAACCTGTCACCAGAAAGGGATGATACCCTCTTGGCTGCTTCCTGAGTAGGTATCAGGATAAAAAGGGTAGGGGGTTGATAGAAACTTATTTTGAAAATTTAGGATTCCACTTCAGCCATTCCCAGCAATGATGTATCTGACTTTTCCCTAATGTCAGCCCAGGCCAACCTGGTTGTCAGCCTCTAGGTAACACCTGGCACAAGAAGACCTTAACGATCAAAATATAATTCTAATCAGATTTTTAAAAACATCTCCCTATTCCTCTTGTTCATGGCCCTTCCAGGTGACAGGTCCAAGGCTGAGTTTGGGGGTGATTGGGGAAAAGGTTAAAAAGTTACAGCTCCTGGAAAGGGATGTCTATGTCCAGATTTTGTGGAGAACAATAACACCAGCTCTTGTGGGAGAAACACCATAGAGCCCAGGATTTATAGAGGAAGAACAATGTCTTCAGAGTTGTCCCCTGGAGACTTTCTCCCATGAGAGAAGACCCTGTGCTACTCTAAGGAATGGCTACAGATGCCCCACCTTTAGCTGATGTTGCAGGTGCCCTCCCAGATATCTCAGACTGTGATCTGATCCATATCCCTTAACTTCATCAAAAAGTCTATTGGAGGGACACCTGGTTGGCTCAGTCAGTAGAGCATGTGACTCTTGATCTCAGGGTTGTGAGTTCAAGTCCTAAGTTAGGCATGGACCCTACTTAAAAAACAAAACAAAACAAAAAAGAAACAGTATGGAGGTTCCTCAAGAAGTTGAAAATAGAGCTACCCTATGACCCAGCAATTACGCTACTGGGTATTTACCCCAAAAATACAAATGTAGTGATCAGAAGGGGCACCTACACCCCAATGTTTATAGCAGCAATTTCCACAATAGCCAAACTGTGGAAAGAGCCCAGATGTCCATCAACAGATGAATGGATAAAGATGTGGTGTAGATATACAATGGAATATTATGCAGCCACCAAAAAAAAAAAATCTTGCCATTTGCGATGATGTGGGTGAAACTAGAGGGTATTATGCTAAGCGAAATAAGTCAGAGAAAGACAATTATCATATGATCTCACTGATATGTGGAATTTAAGAAACAAAACAGAGGATCATAGAGGAAGAGAGGAAAAAAATAAAACAAGATGAAATCTGAGAGGGAGACAGACCATAAGAGACTCTTAATCAGAGGGAACAAATTGAGGGGTGGAGGGAGGGGGTAACTGCGTGATGTGTGGACATTAAGGAGGGCACATGATGTAATGAGCACTGGGTGTTACATAAGACTGATGAGTCACTGACCTCTACCTCTGAAAATAATACCACATTATATGTTAATTAATTGAATTTAAATAAAAATTTAGAAAAAGACAGATGGGGTGGCCCCCTCCTGCACATAGGAACCCCGGTGCCTGCAGCCCCCACCCATCCCCTGAGGGCTGGTGTTTCTGTGGTAGATGAACGCCTCCTGCCCGATGCCACCCATAGACACACCGGACGGGTTGGACTGCTTCCTTCTGGCTGCCCCTTGCCTTTTTTTTTTTAACCTTAAAATTTTTTATTGTTATGTTAATCACCATACAGTACATCATTACTTCTTGATGCAGTGTTCCATGATTCATTGTTTGTGCATAACACCCAGTGCTCCATGCAGAACGTGCCCTCCTCAATACCCATCACCAGGCTAACCCGTCCCCCCACACCCCTCCCCTCTAGAACCCTCAGTTTGTTTTTCAGAGTCCATCATCTCTCCTGGTTCGTCTCCCACTCCAACTTACTCCCCTTCATTCTTCCCCTCCTGCTATCTTCTTCTTTTGCTTTTTTCTTAACATATGTTGCATTATTTGTTTCAGAAGTACAGATCTGTGATTCAACAGTCTTACACAATTCACAGCGCTCACCGTAGCACATACCCTCCCCAATGTCTATCACCCAGCCACCCCTCCCTCCCACCCCCCACCACTCCAGCAACCCTCAGTTTGTTTCCTGAGATGAAGAATTCCTCATATCAGTGAGGTCATACGATACATGTCTTTCTCTGATTGACTTATTTCACTCAGCATAACACCCTCCAGTTCCATCCACGTCGTAGCAAATGGCAAGATCTCATTCCTTTTGATGGCTGCATAATATTCCATTGTGTATATATACCACCTCTTCTTTATCCATTCATCTGTCGACGGACATCTTGGCTCTTTCCACAGTTTGGCTATTGTGGACATTGCTGCTATAAACATTGGGGTGCACGTACCCCTTCGGATCCCTACATTTGTATCTTTGGGGTAAATACCCAGTAGTGCAATTGCTGGATCGTATGGTAGCTCTATTTTCAACTGTTTGAGGCACCTCCCTACTGTTTTCCAGAGTGGTTGCACCAGCTTGCATTCCCACCAACAGTGTAGGAGGGTTCCCCTTTCTCCGCATCCCCGCCAACATCTGTCGTTTCCTTACTTGTTAATTCTAGCCATTCTGACGGGTATGAGGTGGTATCTCATTGAGGTTTTGATTTGGATTTCCCTGATGCCGAGCGACGTTGAGCACTTTTTCATGTGTCTGTTGGCCATTTGGATGTCTTCTTTGGAAAAATGTCTGTTCATGTCTTCTGCCCATTTCTTGATTGGATTATTTGTTCTTTGGGTGTTGAGTTGGATAAGTTCTTTATAGATTTTGGATAGTAGCCCTTTATCTGATATGTCATCTGCAAATATTTTCTCCCATTCTGTCGGTTGTCTTTTGGTTTTGTAGACTGTTTCTTTTGCTGTGCAAAAGCTTTTGATCTTGATGAAGCCCCAGTAGTTCATTTTTGCTCTGGCTTCCCTTGCCTTTGGCCATGTTTCTAGGAAGAAGTTGCTGCGGCTGAGGTCAAAGAGGTTGCTGCCTGTGTTCTCCTTCAGGATTTTGATGGACTCCTGTCTCATGTTTAGGTCCTTCAACCATTTGGAGTCTATTTTTGTGTGTGGTGTAAGGATATGGTCCAGTTTCATTCTTCTGCATGTGGCTGTCCAGTTTTCCCAACACCATTTGTTGAAGAAACTGTCTTTTTGCCGCTGGACATTCTTTCCTGCTTTGTCAAAGACGAGTTGACCATAGAGTTGAGGGTCCATTTCTGGGCTCTCTGTTCTGTTCCATTGATCGATGTGTCTGTTTTTGTGCCAGTACCATACTGTCTTGATGATGACAGCTTTGTAATAGAGCTGGAAGTCCGGAATTGTGATGCTGCCAGCTTTGCTTTTCTTTTTCAACATTCCTCTGGCTATTCGGGGTCTCTTCTGGTTCCATACAAATTTTAGGATTATTTGTTCCATTTCTTTGAGAAAAGTGGATGGTATTTCGATGGCGATTGCATTGAATGTGTAGATTGCTCTAGGTAGCATTGACATCTTCACAATGTTGGTTCTCCCAATCCATGAGCATGGAACGTTTTTCCATTTCTTTGTGTCTTCTTCAATTTCTTTCATGAGTATTTTATAGTTTTCTGAGTACAGATCCTTTGCTTCTTTGGTTAGATTTATTCCTAGGTGTCTTATGGTTTTGGGTGCAATTGTAAATGGGATCGACTCCTTAATTTGTCTCTCTTCTGTCTTGTTGTTGGTGTATAGGAATGCCAGTGAATTCTGTGCATTGATTTTCTCTCCTGCCACTTTACTGAATTCCTGTATGAGTTCTAGCAGTTTTGGGGTGTTGTCTTTTGGGTTTTCCACATAAAGTATCATATCACCTCTGGCTGCCCCTTTCTAAAAACACAAGAACTATTCCCAATTATTATTGATATGAATGAATTCATATAATCAATATAAATTAATAAAATGAACTGGAAACCCAGAGGTTTACTAGCTGGCCGGGAGACCACAATGGGGGCACTGCCAAGCTGTGGTCACACTTGTGGAGACAATATCCAGCATCAATCACTTCCACACACCATGTGCTCCCTGTGACTTTATTCCGCGTGTGAAAGCCAGCCTATAATGTGCCTGTCTTCCAGAAACACAGGGATTTGCACCTCAGGGAGGGTCATCAAAGAAGCTTAGGTGTTTAAGTAAATACCAATGGTAGGTCACATAGCCCTGAGATAATGAGACAACTCTGTCCAAGTGAGGCTGTCTTGGTCACTGAGACTGATAAGGGCTTCCAGGATAGCTGACCTTTTCCCTGTGGACAGTTTTCCCTATAATGAGAATCATATAGTCACTTTAGCTAACGTGATTAATTGTGCCACTCGGCTCTGCACAGCAGTCGGGTCAGCCTCACCCTACTAGCCAGGGTCTACAGACAGTGGGATTGCCCTGGACTTCTTCCTTGACATCCAGGATACAGTCTTTGCATTTACCAATATACCCTTGTGCCACACCAAGTGGAAAGGTCAACCCAGACGTTTAAAAAGGAAGCGACCGGGTTTCAAAGGCAGATTCTGAGCATTTGGGGAGCATATATGCAGCCTGGGGACATAGTTGAGACCAATATTGTAGGTGAGCTTTATTCTGCTGCTGGAAGTCCTTGTGCAAGTGCTACATGCAACACACTGAACAGATTTGGCCTTACTCTGTGTTGGTCAAATGAATCAAAGTGTCAGAGGAAATGGACCACTCTTAGAAAAATTCACCAGCAGCCAAGATGGCGCAAAGCTAAGTGCTGGGTATTTGGGGGCGATCATTCTTCCAGGTCTCACATTTCTGTAGCGCTTGTGAGCAGAGACAGGACCAGGTCTTTCTTCTACATAATCTCATCAAGGTCGGTTGTTTCACAAACAGCCTTGGAAGATAGCCTCTCCTGTGGCAGAAGAAAGTGGCTTTGTCACTGTCGTAAAAATAATGTCTCCCTCAGGGGCAAAGTTCAGATGATTTTTCTAGGTGTGAGATTTAGTTTTCTGAAGCTCCACGTTCCTCACCTGTGAGAGAAACAAACCCACTGCATGCACAGCACCCGCCTGGGCTGCACCGCACACGTGTGACCTGGACAAGGGAACCTGGCTGGGATACAGCACTGAGGCACCTGCTGTGTTATGAAGAAAAGTGCTTTGTCTCTGACTCTGGACCGTGGGTGTCCTCCCAGCATCCAAGCACTTGTGGGGGCTGAACTTGGTAACTCGCAAGTAGGGGAGCTCAGATCCTCCCCAACATCAGTCGGCAAGAAAGCAGGGGTTAGCTCATTCCCCAGGTGGAGAAACAGGCCTGCAGAGATGAATGGCTTGATTAAGGTAAGGAGGCTTTTATCCACCACCACATAGCAAGCTCCCAGTCCACCACCCATTTGAATGAGGCCTCCTCCCCAACGTTCATGGCTCCCTTTCCTACCCCCACAGCCTTGGTTTGATTTTGCCTTCTTATTTTACTCCACTATAACATTTACAAAAGGTAGCATGTGTATTTCCATTTTATAACAGACTTGGATGACGCCATTTACTTATTTATGCTTTTCAGTGACAACTAGTATTCCATGTGAGGTAACTTTTTTTTTTTTTAGTCGGTTCCATGCCCAACAGGGAGCCCAGTGCAGAGCTTGAACTTACGACCCTAAGATCAAGACCTAAGCTGAGATGAAGAGTCAGCCACCCAGGTGTCCCATATATTAACTTCTTAATAGCTTGTTAGGCTGATGAACAAATATATATGGACAGTATATGATATAAACCAATAATAAACTATCTTATTTGACCCTATGAAATAGCTTTTGAGATCTTTCTACCTGGTTTCTGAGAGGTTGTACCACCTGGTGAGTTTGAGGCATCACCAGAGAGGGGGGTCGGGATCTAGCATTTCTTTCAAGACCAAACTCCCCGGGTCCTTGTTTTGCAGACCTAAATGGTTCTTGACTGCCCCATTCTTGAGCTGCAAAGTGAACAGCCACGTTTCCCAACATGTAGCTGGTAGAAAAGCTTCGTAATGTTTTCTATGTTACAACTACACTCAGCGGAATGAGGCACACAGTGAAAATGCCACATGTGATTCACTGATAGCTGGCCACTATATCTACGCCCCAGAAATGTGCCCTGGGCTCATGGCACAGTAACAGGTGCACATTCCCGCCAGACATTGCCGCTGTCTTTCTCATGTCAAAACATCTCATTGTGTCAAGACAAAGTCTTCCCTTTCTCCTGTAAACGTGAGGTGTCGCCTGTCCTCTTGAGTAACCTGTTCACCCGTGTGACAGACAAGTGCCTGCTTTTGAGTGTGTGTTCCCAGGGGGTCACGGACCAGAGCACCCTCACTGTCTTTGTGTCCTGTCTCTATCAATTGTATCTGCCTCCATTCCGGATGTCCTCCTCAGGTTCCTCCATTATGACCTGCAGCATTCTGGTGAAGGTTTGCCTGCTGTGCATTAATCATGAGTTTTATTTTCTGTATTTTATGATGTTTTGACATCATAAAATGTTTCGACATCTTCAAAAGCAGGCTGACCAAGGAGACTCCGGCCCTCCCAAGGCTACCCATTCTTAGCAAAGGGCTCTAAGGAGCATGTCTTAAGTAAGCAAACCAACCAACCCTGAGTTTATAACACTGAAGATCCCCTTTATCTAAATCCCACACACCAAGCCCCTATTCCCCCTGCTCCGAATCACCCCAGGACCACTAGGCAACTAGAGACCATCCCACAGTGCAGTCCTCTGTAGTCTCTCAAAGTAGCTCATTCCTCTGCCTTATTTTGCCCTTTGTGAGCGAATCCCAATAAAGGCTTTGGAGTAGGCTTTCCCTTTGCTCCTCCTTGTGCTTCTTAAGCAAAACCTGATGCTTCCCCGGGGAATATAAGTAATAAAAATAGCCCTAGACTTTTTTTTTTTTAAGATTTTGTTTTTTTTTTTTTAAGATTTTATTTATTTGAGAGAGAGAGAGAGAGAGCACATGAGAGGGGGGAGGGTCAGAGGGAGAAGCAGACTCCCCGCCGCGCAGGGAGCCCGATGTGGGACTCGATCCCGGGACTCCAGGATCATGACCTGAGCCGAAGGCAGCCGCCCAACCAACTGAGCCACCCAGGCGCCGAGCCCTAGACTTTCTGAGTAGTTACTCAGTCACTTCGATAAATCAAATCTTGTGGCTACAAATGAGACATGCAGTCTCTCCAGGAGGAGGTGAGGAGTCGTGCAATGCAGTGTCTTTCCATATCAATGGTGTAAATATTTCCTAGAGGCCATTGCATCCTACCAATGTGATATCGCTGAAGGTGGGAAGAGATGCACACAATCGGCTCTGGTCTCCAGCAAACCACTGCCACGGATTAGGTTAGACATCGCCTCTTTCCGGAAACCTTCACTACATACCTGACATCACTACTCTTAAAACCTGGTACACAGCCTTTTTTTTTCTTTTTTTTTTAAAGATGTAATTAATTAATTTATTTAGAGAGAGAGCAAGGGCAGGGGTAGAGGAAGAGAGAGAGAGAGAATCTCAAGCAGACTCCGCACTGAGCGTGGAGCCCGATGTGGGGCTCAATCTCATGACCCTGAGATCATGACCTGAGCAGAAATCAAGAGTCGGACACTTAACTGGCTGAACCACCCAGGCGCCTCACATATCCTTCTTAAATATGTCACACATGTGCTGTATTGCATTTTCCCAATTAAAATAAACAGAAAGTACTTGATCCATATTCATTGAATCAAAGACCATGCCCTATTCATATTTTGCATAATCAATATTAAGCCGGGTGCATGGCATAGGGAGTTTATTCCGTAAAGACTCTTATACAAACATAAATGACTACTCTGGCAAATATTTTCTGAGCTCTTCTTATATGCAGGGACTCCGCTAAAGCTTAGGTTATGGAAACGAAAAAGACACAGTAGCTTTCTTCAAGAATAACGTGAACATGTCGATGGGCAAGGCATCTGCATCAACACAAAAACATAAAAGTTCAAAGAATGCTTGTTTGGGAGATAAAGCAGTGAAAGACATCAGATGGAGTGGTAGTAGGCAAGGTTACACCTCAGAAAGTCTCATGTGTCATGCCCAGGAGTTTCGGCTGCACGTGGCAGGTGCTGTCAGTCATCACACAATAAACAATGACATGGCATGTGATATGGGATATGGGCTTCTATGATGTCACCCACCAGGTGGTCTGAATGCCTTCCTGTTATGCTTTATTGCCTAATGTTTGGACATTTCTGTAGAGGGTGGGGAAATCGTGTTAAGCGAACTATAAATTTAGGTATAAAGGATGATCGTAACTGGGAACTGCCTACTTTTCTTTCAAACAATTCTAACATATACGGAACCATTATTTGTTCAAGAGAAGGAAGAGACGGGCTAAGATGATGTGGTTTGCGGGAAGAGGGAGCCTTCGGGGGAAAGTTATAAAAGCACCCATGCGGGGATCTTGGTGCCCCACTTCGAATGTTTCTAGTCGTATGCCTCCAACCATCATCATCCTCTCAGTGCATTCTAACACTAAACTATCAAGTGCAGGGAAAATGTAAATTGTGAAGTCAGGAGATCCAACGTGTATCCTAACTTTATCACATACAGAGCTTTTGTTTTTCTCCTCTTTAAGATGGGAATCACAGTACCTACTCCATAAGACAGTAGTGCTAATTAAAGGAAGACAGATACGAAAGCCCATATTAAGTTCCAATTGTTTAAAAATATAACCTACTTGGGGCACTTGTGTGGTTCAGTAGGTTAAGCATCTGACTCTTGGTTTTGGCTCAGGTCACCATCTCAAGGTTCTGGAATAGAACCCTGAGTCGGGCTCGGCGCTCAGCAGGGAGTCTGCTTGAGATTCTCACTCTCCTCCCCCTCTGCCCCTCCCCCCACCCCGCTCACACACTCTCTCTCTAAAATATATGTATCTAAAAGTACATATATATATATATATTTATATATAAATGAAGGTAGGTGATATATATATTGCTAATTGGTGGGTCCTAAATCTCTGGACGAATTCTCATTTTGAGTCAAGACATGGGTTCTAGGTCTCTCTTTGAACATCAATCCCTGATTCATTTATTCATTCATTCAAGCATTCATGCATTTACTCAACAAGTGTTTATTGGCGGCTCCACTATTTATCAAGCACAGCAGACTACAATGATAAAGAAGACAGTGTCTCTATCCCAATAAGTATAAATGAAGTGTGGGTGTAAGCGCAGGGTAGCAGACACTGAAAAATAATTGTACAGAAGATGATCTATTTACATGTGTGCTAAGGCCTAGGAAATAACAAATACCTTTCAATCTCTCTCTGATTTTCTCTGAGAATATGATCTTCTTCACTGTCTTTATCTTCTGAAAGTCCAGCTTCGGTGATCACCCTTTTGGACGTGGTTGCTTTGTAGCAAAACTCCAGAAAACCACACCCATTTCTTGTGTTCTGGCATCGTGTATCAGTCCTTGTGTTCTTGACCTTCCACAGCAGTGCGTAAGGCTCTGGTCATGCCAGGGCCCAGAACAAAGAACCAGACGGAGAGGTACTGCCTTCCACCCAGGCCAAGGTCCTCCTAGAGGATCCTTCTCTGTGCGATCTCTGCATACAACTCCCTGAGATGCTGCTTGACGCTGGAAAAAAAATCCCACAAATTCTGAGGTCACCCACCTCTGTGATTAGATTCCAACAGCCACTGATCCTAGCCTGGAATGACCCTGAGATTCAACTTGAAAAATACTTGACTATAAAGGCCCTTTCCTGCCCAGATTTCCCTATAGCTAGCTCCCCCTGATCCACATTTATCCCAGTTTTTTCTGTACCTCCTGGTGTGGTTTCCTAGCATGCTAGATGTAGCAAACAAGATTATGTTTCAAGATTCACCTTTATCAAAATCTGTAGGTTTCCCAGTGAGTGGTCTCAGCCGAGCATATTTAAGAGGGCTCATGAATTTTTCCATCAATTATGACCAAAGAAGTGTTGGGAAAAAAATTAAGAAAGTATAACTATTTCATTTTAACTTAAAAACCTCTCCTCAGCTTTTATTCTTTTGTTTTGTTTTGTTTTGTTTTGTTTTAAAAAGGCTTTATTGAGGGGCGCCTGGGTGGCTCAGTTGGTTAAGCATCTGCCTTCGGCTCAGGTCATGATCTCAGGGTCCTGGGATCGAGTCCCGCATCGGGCTCCTTGTTCAGTGCCGAGTCTGCTCTTCCCTCGGCCCTGCTTGTGTGCTTGTTCTCTCTCTCTCTCAAATAAATAAATAAAATCTTTTAAAAAAGGCTTTATTGAAATACAATTTATACCATGTAATTCACTCATTTAAAGTGTATACTTCATTTGTTTTTAGTGTATTCACAGATAGTTACACCCATCGTTACAGTCAATTTTAGAACATTGTCACTGCCACAGAAGGCAACCTTCATTTACGCTTTACTCATCACCCCACCACCCTCCATCCAGCCCTAAGCAACCACGAATCTACACAGTGTCTGTTCATTTCCTCCTTCTGAACATTTCATATGAATGGAATGATATAAAATATGGTCTTTTGTGACTGGTTTCTTTCGTCTAGCATCATGTTTTCAAGACTCATTCATATTTTAGCATGAATCAGAACTTCATTTCTTTTTATGGCTGAATAATATTCCATTGTATAGATCTATCAGATTTCGTTTAGCCATTTGTTATTCGATGAGCACTTAAATTGTGTTTATCATTAGGCCCATGTGACTGCACTATTTTACATAACCACCAAAACCGCGTGAGGGTTTCAGTTTCTCTGCACCCTTGTCCACACTAGCCACTATCTGACTTTTTCCATTGGAAACATCATGATGGGTGTGAAGTGGGATTTCATAAAAACATCCCTGAAAAGCATTTAACTCTTACCAAAATTTTAGTCTTTAGTGCTTTTCTCTAAATGGAAATTAGGGAATCCAATTAACGTATGGGAAGCACAGCCTGGAGAGATGAATGCCAATCCCAGGGTCAAAGATTAACAGCTTTGAAATAGTCTTCGGACACCCGCTGAATCCTTTTTTTCCCTGCATTTCTCTTTTATGAAGGAATAGGGTTTTTGATAAAGAACTTGATTGATAAACACACGAAATCCACTAGTGATATAAACGAGTCATTTCCCTATGGATAATAAGTATAGACAATCTAATTCAGATCCAAAAAATTTATCAGCTTTATGTCTTCCTAGAAGGAACCAAGGAGATATACATTCGGTATCAATAAATTATATTCTCAGTGAAGTCTCTCCCCATTCATCAAACTCCCCGTGCTTGGCAATGTAGCTTTTATTTGAATCGGTGCAGCTTTGCCTGGCAGTTATATTAGTGATTGAGTTACAGACCTTCACAGAACCTCAGAGTTCACAGAGGCCAAACTCCTTATTTTACAAATGATGCTGTTGAGGTCTGGAGATGGTAAATGGCTGACAAGATCACACACTAGAGACAAAGATAAAAGCTGAAATCCCACTCTGGTCTTTTCCCTACACCACTGCTTTGAGTGTTTTGCAAATCCTCAAGTGAGGAGAATATTCTGAACACAAATGTTCACCTCTGCACTTCACCTCTCTGCTCTCCTCCACAGAAACACACCCAAGAGGAGTCACAAAATCAGAAGACTTAGTTCAAAATGTTTGAAAGCTTTGTGACCTTTGGACAGTTCTTTAAACTCTAGAAGCATTGGTTCTCCAAATTATAAAATGAGGAGAATTGCGCAAAGAGTAAATCAAATAGAGAGAGCAAAGAGTAAACTCAGTAACTTAGAAGAACAGCCATGTTAGGACATGGCAGATATCAAGCAACCAAGAAATATTACTGTGACTCAATGGCATGGCTTAAATATTATACTTCTCTATGAAAATTCAAAGTTTCATAGCTGCTGTGTTTTTATAATAAGGTAAATGTTATTTAAGTACTTCTCATTTATGATCAGAGAACTTTTGATACAAATTAGGACCTACCACATACTCTATTTTATGAGAGCTTATCTATACCCTAAATCCCTCCCATTCCAATATATGGGCCCCTTTTTCTGTGATTAAGTAAGCCATCAATAGCTGCTTCTTTACCAAAACCATATCCCTTTCCATTTATTTTCCTAAAAACTTTTGGGGGCAAATTAGTTGCCATACTGTAATGACAATCATCTAATCTAAACTTTTATGTTTAGAGAAGAAATGCCACCAAGAGATGGGACAACATGAAAAAAGTTACTTGGGTACTTAAAAACTTAGGTAGGACTAGAAGCCAGAGCCCAATATCTCACTTAAAAATCATACAACTTCTTACCACTAATCTATCACTGTGTCTGTATAAAAATATCGACCGCCTTACAAGTAATTTCTAACCATTGCTTCTTTTTTGGCAATAACCTGAAAATATAAAGGTAGCACTTCTTAAATGAAATTCTGACATGTCTGTTCAAGGAAATGAGCATCTCTTTATTACTGATTTGTTTAGCAGGCATTATTTCAATTATTAATATGAGGAAGGGAAAGGGTTAAGAAACGATGGCAGAGATCATGTGTGACATATTATTCTGAATAGAAGGAACTTTTTTTTTTTGCCAAAATCATGCATTATAAAATGTGAATTTAGCTTAAACTAATGGAGCATAGGAGAGGCAAAAAAAAAAAAAAGATAAATGTGAAGTAATTTTTAGTGTAGAGAATCTCACTTTGAGTTTTTATCAAGACTTGTTCTAGATCAATGTCAAAGTGAATAAAGCACAGGTGTTCTTTCTGTACCACTATCCTTTTCTGAATTCTTTAAACAAGGCCTTAGGAAGTGTCCATCAAGTATCAAGTATTGCAATAAGCACAAAGTACGGAATGAAAAGCAAGCCAGTGTCCTTGGTCCATGCTCTCAGTGTTCTTAAGGTATGTTGAAACCAGTTCTAAGCAAATGATTAAGAATCGTTGCCATATTATAATTTGGCATGTGCTACAAAGTAAGGGAAAATGTTTGCTGAGGAAAGGGGTGAGGATGAGGGGTATGGTTAGGGAACAATTTCCTTGGGGAGGTGAGCACTGAGGTCTGAATGATGATGGGGAAGGTGTCCAGGTTTTCCAGTGGATGGGGGTAGACTGTTGGACGGTGGGAAGTAGATTGGGAGAACGATTCCTGGAAGAGCAAACAACATGCACAAAGACCTTTTGACAGAGGAAACATAGGGGGTACAAGGAATTGAAAAAAGGAAATGTGAGAGCCACACAGAGTAGGGAGAAAGGAGGAAGACGGAAGAAGTGGTGCTGGAGAGATCAGTAGACTGGGGGCTAGAAATAACTGCCTGGGTCACGGTAGGGGACTTTGTCCTTACCTGTTCAGTGAGAGCCTATGGAAGTATTTCACTGTGGCCAGTGACGTGGAGCTTAATCAGATGTGCACTGAAAATACTTCGGCTACAACCTAGAGTATGAAGTTGTAATCCAGATGAGCAATGATGATATCTTGGAACAGGATGACATTAGAGGTGGCTAAAAAATAAAAATGGATGGATTTGAGTCTAGACATGAGGTTGATTTGGATCTGGACATGAGGAGTGAGGGAAGAGCAGGTGCCAAGTCTGAAACCGGGGTATCTGTCTTTTGTAGGTGGCAGAATGGTGGTGCCATCACTGTCTACAGTAGAAGTCCGGAGAAGTGCGTCTTTGGATTTCAGCACACAGAGTATGAGATGCATTTTTTTGTATTTAAGAGAGGACAGGCAGCTCAATATAGTCTTGAGCCCAGAGTAGGACTTAAACTTGGTTTTAGAATTACACCCTTAGTGGTTTGGACAATTAAGAGGTTATGGAAACTGTGGGGGGCCTGGTTATTCCCAGGGAAAGATTATTAAGAAATAGGATTTAAAACAACTATAATCAAAATGTAAACATTGCCAATATGTAACATCCATCTAAATGAAAATTAGTTTTCCAAAGGAATAAAGAACAATGGGTCAGAGATGGAATAAATCCAAGATAATAGGGAGCCATTGGGTTCATAACAAAACCAGTTTAAAAACAAGGGAGTGGCCAATAATGCCACCTACTCTTGAGTAACAAATTGTAAACTAAAACCTCGCCACTAAATTACAACTTTGAGGAGAGTGGAGTGATCAGATTAACACATTCTGGAATCACTTTCAAGAATTTTGATTGTGACGAAGAAGAGAGGCAGAGTAATAGTTCAAAACAGAGGACAGTGACCAGGAAGGAGACTGATGGGAAGGTGGTAAAATATTATTAATGGTCTTTTCCTTGATTTTTTGAGCAGATTAAATGTGTTATCTACCCCAGGAAAATTCATCTAATTTGCTCAACTGTCGCTCAGTATAATTGTTTAAAATATTTTATATGGAATGGTTTTAATCATGAAAATATGCAATGCAAAAAAAAAAACACAAAAAAACTGAAGTTACTTGTTTGGGATGAGAAAGGTCGAGTGCTCACCAAATGTCAGCATTTGGCAGAGAGTGGGCCAGGGTGCAGCAGCATGTGCCATGGGTCTGTTTTCTACCAGAGCTACTCTGTCCACTGCTGTTTTACCTCTGCGTAGGCAAAAAGTGGGGGCAGACTTATAACGGAAGGCAGAGCTCCTGGATGCCATGTTGTTCAGAGGACCCGACAAAAGGCCCCCAGGGATTCCAGAAGTCCAGAGGAAATGGAGTTCTATTGGTGGGGGTGGGGGGTTGGGGGGGTAGGGGGAAGAGATACCCCCAGTCCAGCTTGTTCTTTGCCAAACCAACATTAAAAGGGTGTATGGAGCATTCAGTGGACAATCTTACTTGTCTTTCTATATTGGGTGAATTTGTATATAGAAAAATAATTGAAAGTCAATACATAAACTTATTTGTAATTTAAATAGAAATAAAATATATTACCTTCACTAAGATCTTTGTCAGTTTGGGCTGAGTGGCTTGCAAACACAGAAATTTCTTTCTCACAGTTTGGAGGCTGGAAGGTCCAAGATGGAGGCAAGGGTGAGCTCCATGGTTCAGATGAGAGCTCTCTTCCTGATTCATGGACAACTGTCTTTTTGGTTGTGTTCTCATGTGGTGTAAGGGGGCAAGGAAACTCCCTGGGGTCTCTTTTATATAAGACAGCACTAATCCTGTTCATGAGGGCTCTTCTCTTGTGACCTAATCGCCTCCCAAAGACCCCAGACAATCGTTTCCTGATAGCAGAAAGAAACTACTGAGACCAGTAATAGCTATACACATTCTGTGGGGAACTGTGTGTCTAGAATTGTAGACATGCACCGCTTAGGAACTTTTAAAGGAAGACTAACTGACCACAGCAGAGGTAAGAGATCAAAAAGAATTTCCCTATGGGAAGTATTTGACTCTTAGGAAGCTAAGCTTTCTATAAGGACAGCAACACGAAGCTATTCACACAAGTTCTTTGGCTATGAAAGAATTACATTTTCATTTGTGTATTTATTCATTTACTGTTTACTGAGCATCTTTGTGTCGTCACTGGCTTGGCTCTGGGTAAAGAGAATGAGGAGTGGTTCTTCCATTTATTTGTTTACCACAGGCACCCCAAAACACAAACTGATATAATAAAATGATGTGGAGAGAATTTTGTAGTGGAGAGAGAAAGGAGGAAAGGAGCATGATAGATTTTATGTAGGTTGGGCAGTGGATGATTCTTAATGAAAAATGACTTGAGTGTGGAAACAGGATAGCCAAGTAGAGGCTGAAACTCGGAACAAGGTGATATTTGAAGTAGAACCCATGGTCAAAGATTTAGGTGCAAAGATCACTGGAGTAGAATAATAAGGGACTACATAGCCGAGACCAGCATCTTGGAAACATCCATGGTCCCTGAGGCCAAAATGATGGGCCATGCTATAATTCTGGACAATTTTTTTTGTTTTTAATTTTTTAATTTTGGGGGTAAATATAATTTATATACAATAAATTTTCCCTATGTCCTGCTCATACCAAACATGTCTTTCATCAGAAACAAGGATTAAGAATTATATAGCATCTGTTCAAGCTCTCACACTTAATCATCTTGAAATGTGTATAATTTGTATGAAAATATATACTCTGCTCTTGAGACACCTACAGAAATGATGGTGTAAATTAAAACATGCCAATTTGTTAATATGAATTACTGTACCTCACTATAAGTGCTATTCCCTTTCTTAAAGTGTGAATTGTTGATAAAATTGGAATATTAACTCACGTACCACACAAAGACATCGGAAACAAATTAGAGCCCAAGGAAAGAAAACTTGTGATAAAACAGCTTTTAAAACAATCTTATGATCATAGACAGGCCATCGGAACTAACGAAGACCCAATTTGCAAATTGTATGTTCCCGAGAATGCTGGGTCTAGCACATCCGTCTTCTCTTTCCTGGTTGTCACCTGTATTAATTTGCGATGGCAGCCATCACAAAATAGCATACACAGAGTGGTAAAAAAACTGAAATGCGTTGTCTCACAATCTGGACTAGAAGTAGTCCAACATCAAGGGGTCAGCAGGGTTGGTTCCTTCTGAGGGCAGTGACAAAGAAACCCTGCTCCGTCCTACCTTCTGGTGGTGGCTGGCCTTGGGGTACCTTGCCTTGTAGAAGCACCACCAGGTATTAACCTTCATCTCCAGAAGGTGTGCTCCCTGCACGCACGTCTGTGTCCACATTGCCCCTGATTGATAAAGACAACAGTCATATTGCGTTAGAGAGCTAGCCTACTCCAGTATGAGCTCAGTCTAACAGAACTAATCATATCGGCAAAGAATCTGTTTGCAAACAAGGTCACATTCTGATGTAAGAGGCACTGGGGGGTTAGAACTTCAACATGAATTTGGGGGGACATAACTGTACCATAACACTCTGCCCTAAGCCCCCCCCAAAACCCATGTGCCTCTCACATGCAAAATACACTCAACCCATGTGAGCATCCCTGAAAGTTTTAACACATTCCAGCTCCAACTCGGAGTCCCAAATCTCACCTCAATATCACTGAAATCGCTGAGACCTGAGGTCTGATTCATCTTGAATTCCTCTCCAGCTGTGAAGCTGTGAAACCAGACAAGGGGTGTGCTTCCAAAATGCAGTGGTGGGTCAGGCCCGGGGGAGACATTCCCACTCCAGAAGGGAGAAGTCAGAAAGGAAGAAAGGGATCGTGGATACCAAGGAAATCCAAAACACAACAGGGCAAATCCCATTTAAGGCCTGAGAATGATTTGCTTTGGCTCCATAGTCTGTGCTCCAGGCCCAGCAGGGTGGTGGCTGTACCCCCTTGGCCCACGCCTTCAGCCCATGGTGACTGTGGGAGTCCAACAGCCTCTCTATCCATGGATCTGCCCTAAAGTCATTTTTTCTTCATTTTATATCCTTTTTGCCCCACTCAATCCAGGCAGGCTGACAGTGTGGCTGCTGGTATAAAATTCTAAAAACAACTCATTGGCCTCTTGTGCAGTTCAAAACAGGCCAAATCATCGGACAAGACTGGATATTTCCTGGGTAACAGCCTCTCTGCGTCTGGCTTCTGCTGAGATGCTTGATTGGATCCATGAGTCACACAGCTAATCTCTTTAGCACACGGCTGTCCGGCCCCATCCTTGGCCTTGTTTCCAGAGCACACTGTCAGGATAGACTGAGAATCTTCCAAATTGTCTACTTTCCAGAAAACACTAGGGCACAGTACAGGAAAGGTCTCTGCCATTTTATAACAAGAATGGCTTTTCCTCTAGTTTCCATAATATGTTCTTCATTTCTGTCTTAGCTCTCGTCAGAAGCACATCTCACACCCATGTTTCTGCTCGTAATCTCCTCCAGGCATTCAAAGCTTTTTTTTCCTTATCAAGCACCTCAAAACTCTTCCAGTCTACACCCACTACCCAATTCTAAAGCTGTTCCCACACAGTTTAGTATCTGTTTCAACAACTCCCCACTTCCTAGTACCAAAATCTGGATGGCCATCATGGAAAAAAAATCATGAACTTCATGTCTGTGTTGTATTTAGTCTTTTAGGAATGAAATGTAGCTATTGGTGGCACAGACTACACCAGAAATGACCACAAACCAGTTGGCAATGAACATAGTTGGTGTTGTAATAAATTCTATGTCATCGATTTATAGGACTTCCTACCCCACCTTTTCCAAATGCCAAAATTATATTCAAAGTATGCACAGTGACCGAGCCCTATCATGCTCAAGTTTAAGGAATACACCTGCAGGATTCTTCTCTAAGTACTGAATACATTTTTTAAAATAAGTGTCTTTTGAAGTGATATTGCACATACCATCCTGGATCAATAGCTGAATTGTTTCTACATCTCAAGTTCCTAATTTGTTTCTCTGGCTTAAGAAACTGTTTTGTCTTTGATTAATGTGCTTCTTTGTTCCCAGCAAAATATCACAGGATCCAGTGACATCCTCGAGCATAATTACCCTCTAATTCCAGTTACATTTATTGACACACCTGGTGCTCTTTGGGGAAGCCAGAATAATAGAGACGAACAAATTCAAAAGTCAGTAGGCTATGCTGGGCTCCTGGGTACTAAAAGTCAGAGATCATTTCAGAACTTGCTTATCCACAACGCACTTGAATAGGTGAGGACACGAGGCAAGTGGCCTGGCAGGCGGGGTCCATGATAAAGGTGGGGGGCGGGGCCTGGAAACCAGCTATTGTGATTGGGTGTGAAAACAGAAATGGGGTTTCATGAGGGTAAAGAAATCTTGTTTCAAGGGCACCTGGGTGACTCAGTCGATTGAGCATCGGATTCTTAGCTTCTGTTCAAGTCATGACCTCAGGGTTGTGAGATGGAGTCCCGTGTTGGGTTCTACTCTCAGCGGGATGTCTGCTTGGGATTCTCTCTCTCCCTCTCTATAAAATAAAAAAATAACTCTTTAAAAAAAAAATCTTGTTCCAGAATTAAAGGATCAAGAGTCATGACAGCAAATCCAAAATCTATGAAACGTTATCACACAATTATTACAAACCAACACCCTCGAGCTATTTTTTAAGTACAGTAAAGCCCTGACATATTTAAACTGAAAAAGTGTTTAAAAAATCAAAATATATTCAATAATCTGTGTGTGAAATGTTTATAGTGCTATTTACTCATGTGCAATTTATTTTATCTTGCAATGTATAAAAATGTTTGATAAATGGATAGATTAAAAAGGCTGCAGGTGATAAGACAAGTCAGGTTAACAATAGGGTCTGGGTGGCTCAGTCGGTTAAGCCTTGGACTCTTGATGTTGGCTCAGGTCATGATCCCAGGATCATGGGATCACATGCTCCCCCCCCAAACCCCTCGGTCTCTGCGCACTAAGCCTGGAGCCTGCTTGAGATTCTCTCTCTCTCTCTCTCTCCCCCCTCTGTCCCTCCCCTTCTGCTCTCTCTAAAAAAAAAAAATCTTAAAAAAATAATAGGGTCTAGGTGATAGATATATGGATTTTAGATAAAAAATTATTTAAACTTTTGGGTAAGTTTGAATATTTTTTATTTAAAAAAAAAAGGCTGAAAAAGTAAGCAGGTATAGCCTGCTCCTTTCAGACTGATTCGGATGTAGCTTAGTTAGGGATTGGCTAAATTCCCTGGAATGGTCTCATCTCTCTTTCCAAATGGGAATGGGGCTTAAATTTGTTTGGGATTAGGAAGATCTCATCCTGCAGGGCCAAAGACGAGCCTCATAAGTAAGGTCCCTTGCTCATTACACCTGCTGCCTGTGCATCTGGAGTGGCCGACTCTGTCTTCTGTCTCTCCTTCATTCCGTGGAGGAGGGCACATCAGGACCTCACCCGGGAAGCACCCCAGGGTGTGAACCAGCCGAGGGAGACCAAGGAAAGGGAAGGATAAATCCCGAGTTGTCCAGTGACCTCTGTGTGGGGAGGGGTGGCAACTATGTCAAACACTCAGGGACCATTGGTGTGCATGGGGGGGTGCACCCTGAAAATGCTGGGGGCTTTGATGCACTTGTTGGAGGAACTGTGCCCCGAAGCAAGGCTGTGTGGCGGGCTGGCCACCCATGCCCTGCTAGACGCTGAAGTTTAAAAAGTTAGAAGATCTGAGCCATCTTTAAAGAATGAAATCTTGCCGTTCGCAAGAACGTGGATGGAGCTAGAGAGTACTATGCTAGGCGAAAGAAGTCAGTCAGAGAGAGACACATTTTTTATGATTTCACTCACATATGGAATTTAAGGAACAAAACAGATGAACCTAGGGGAAGGGAAGGAAACTTAAAATAAGATTAAAAACAGACAGAGAAGCAAACCTGTAGAGACTCTTAACTCCAGGGAACAAACTGAAAGTTGCCTGAGGGGAGGGCTGTGGGGGGACGGGGTAACTGGGGGTTGGGCATGAAGGAGGGCACGCCATGTAATTAAGGAGCACTGGGTATTATGTGCAACTGACGAATCACTGCATTCTACCCCAGCACTAATAATACACTATATGTTAACTAACCTGAATTTAAATAATAAATAAATAAATTAATTATTTAAAAAATAAATAAAAGGTAGAAGAGCTGCGATTAAGGAAAGATGGGGGGATGTCAGGGTGTCCCCCACTCTTCTGGCTTCAGAACTGGCAGACAAGGCAGGACACACACCGAAGAGGGGAGCATGCCATTCTGCAAAGCTAGGAGATCACAAGCCACCGTGAATGAAGGCATGCTAAGCCCGCTTAGATGCTAAAAGGTGGAATGCCCGAGAAAGTGAGCAAGGGGAAGATGCTCTGGTGATCACAGAGAGACAGACAGAGTGCCCCATGCTGTGTGATCTCTAATAAACACAAAGGGAAATTTTAAATAGTAATTGCCCTAGGCTTCTGATAATAGAGAAATACACGCCCAAAGCAAGGAGAAAACGTGCTTGCTTTCTGTGTCTTCACTTGTAAATCTTCTATCTTTGGAATGTAAACCCTGCCGGAGCTAAAACTCTGCCCAGGGTTGCCTGAATCAGAAGGAAAAAAAAAAAAAAAAAAGAGGCGGGGGGGGGGGGGGGGGGGGGGGGGGGGGGGGGGGGATGCTTTTTGGGAAAATACGGAAGCTACCTTCCCCAGAGTCCATCTAGGGCTCCCTAAGATTGCTGGTCAAGGGCAAATACAAATGCTAAAATTCTTCTCCACAAACGTTAGTAAAAAGCTGTAGCTTTGTGAGTGGGTAACCTTGACTCATTCTATCTGCCAGAGACAGAGTTTGGGATTCAGCTGTATTCATAAACCAGTGAGTTTCACATTGTCCTATTTGATTCATCGCTAAAGTTTCGGAATGGAATCGACGGGGTGCCTGTGGGTTTAGGAATGTCTTTGGATATATGTTGTGTATAGTGATGTTTTTCTATCTCTGGAGGATGTTTCAAAATTAATTTGTAAAAAAAAAGATCTCTTTAACTGGCTTAAAGAGAAGTAAGTTTAATATCAATAGTATACTTATGTAAAAAGGAAACTTTCTTCTGCTAAAAGGACAAAGTTTCCTTGAACTACTGGTATCTTCTTGATAAAATTATGAAAGGGTTTTTCCTTACCTTTTAGGTAAGCTGCTTAGAAAACAAAGATCCTGTGTTTTATCAAAATAATTTCCTGTGCTACGTGTTGTCTTCCTCAGATCTTTGATCACTTATGACAAGTGAGTCTCTAGTAAAAGAGCTAAGTTTTTTTTATCACAAAGCAACCTTCTGCATTTGCCTGAAAGATATTTTGTGGTCTTTTTAGTTAAAGAGAAAATTAAGTACTTTCATAAAAATCTGTGATCTTATTTAGTCGAACTTTGATATTTTTGATATACTTCTTTAAAAATCGAATTCTAAATGAAGTCTTTCCAACCTTTGAACTACCCTGTGATTTTCCTGGAACTTCTCAAAGGACTTGTTCTCTCTCCCTATAAAAGGAAGATGTTACACTAATCAGGCTTATTTGGTAAGCTAAATGTCACAGGAAGCATTCTCGAAGAAGTGATGTGAAGATTTCTTTAGCATGTATATTGGTATGGAAGTTATTAATATATGTGTTCCAGGAATTGTACAAAATTCCTGAGAATCTGACATGCCCTGATGTAATGTTATCAGTCATAACTCTAATTATTATTTTTAAAAGGGTGTCATAGAAATAACCAAACTCCCTTGTCGATTGCATTATAATGAACTCTCATCAGCTCTTCAACAATGGTCTTTTGTCAGTTACCGATAGTTATTGTTTCCTGCAAAACTGTTTCATCTTCAAGGAGGTTCATGAAAAAGGTTCTGACAGGTTTTTGAGTCACATCAATTTCCCTTCGTGTAGGAGGGGAAACAAAGAACCATTCATGAGCTCCCCACAGTCAAGGGGAAAGCTGCATGGTAAGTCCAGATGATAGCCCAGCACCTGTGCCTGTTCTCCTTCCCCACATCAATAAAAGGGGCCCTTTACATGTGATGATATAATGTTAACATGGGAAAACTTGGCTCTGATGCGGGACACCACGCAGGCTTTGCTTGTGCATCTTCGAAGGGGAAGCTGGGCAGTAAGTCTACAGAATATTTAAGCCAATGCACCACAAGGTTTTGGGGAGTCTTAAAGTGTTTGGGTAAGACGTGCATTGTCGCAGAAGCTGGGATGGACAAGGCGCAAACCTATTTAATCCTTTAGACTATGAAAGAGGGGCCAGCTTTTATGGAGATCTGGGGGTTCTGGAGGACTTCTCTTCTGCACCAGGCACAGTCCGTCCCTCCGTTACAGCACCTGGAAAAGAAAGGGCACATGTGAGGCTGGGGATCAGAGCAGCAAGCTGATTTTGAGAAGACAGAAATACTAGTGAAGCAGAATAAAGCTCTTGGCGTCTTCCACGCCGGGTTGCTATTTGAAGTAGATGTATCTGTGGCCCCAGAAGGTATGGCCTGTGCGTTGAGCATTGTGATAGAGTCAACAGAAGGAGACGGGATTTTGTCCTCAGCTCTGGAAAGAGGCAGAAATCTGATCTTACCACGTAGATCGAGAGCTCCTAAGAGTGTCCACAGTGCTTCTGATGAGGGAACGGAGAGCTAGCTGAGGACAGGAGAAGCTGAGATCACCATCCTGCAAGACTGAAGTCTCGCTCAGTTTACAAAAGTCTTAGCAATTTACAAGAACAAAGCATTTCTATCAATGGCCTAGCTTCTAGAAGGGAATGTAGATACAATTAAATGTCCTGTAATTTGCAGCCCATTGACAGGTACTTGAAGTGGGCAGAATGTAATGTTCCTCCAGGAAGCTCCCAACGATCTTACTGCCAATGCCTTGCTAGAAGGAGAAACAACCCTAACTTGACAATGGCAAGGCCTCTGGTATCCTGTGAGTCTTCTTTAAAAAAACCTCCCTTTTTCCTTGCCTCCCCCAACTCCCAAGTATCTAATCAGCCACCCCTCACAACCCCGGGGGGCAGCGGCTCTTTCTGCCTCCAGGTCCTGTGCTTTAATAAACCACCATTTTGCTCCAAAGACATCTCAAGAATTCTTTCTTGGTTGTCAGCTCCGGATCTCACCTATATTCCAGAACGACATCACTTCTCTGGGTAGAGCCTCTAAGAAAGGAACAGGATGCCATAGCAAGAATTGCCCCTCTTCTCAAGGAGTGTATTATCATGAGTAAGCCCCTGGGAGGTCAGGATATATGGGAAGACATTTGGGTCAGCTTGCAGGGGTCTGAGGTGGTCCTCACTGTTTTCCATGTCTCAGCTCATGAGGCACTGACAGCCCCAAGCTGATGCCCTAGCCTGGGTACGAGCCCTAGCCACTGCTTTTCAGTAGATACAGCAGATTCGTTGTACAGGAAGAGGGGCCGCCCCGGTGCTGGGGTGGAACAGCATATTGCCAAAAGATGCTGATTTTGCCTTCGAAATACAGTGACTGGGTTAACGCAGTAACAGCATGTCCTCTGGGTCCCCCCCCCTTTTTTTGGTTAAAGATTTATTTATTTGAGACAAAGAGAGAGAGAGAAAGAGGGGGGGAGGGGCAGAGTCAGAGGAAGAGAAAAAATCCCACGCAGACTCCCTGTTGAGCATGGAGCCTGTGGAGGAGCTGCATCTCACAACCCTGAGATCATGACCTGAGCCGAAACCAAAAGTCGGACACTTACCTGACTGACCCACCCAGGCTCCTCTGTCCTGTGTGTTCTAAACACCACCCAAGGCAACTGCCAAAGGAGCCTGGGGCCATCCAGAGTTCCCAACAAGTAAGGGACTGACAAATTGATTTTATTGGCCCCCTTCCTCTGAGTGAGGCTTCTAAATATGCTCTGGTTCCTGTGGACACTGCATCTGGCCTCACCCAAGCTTCACCCCGTCACCCTGCAAACCAGGCTTTCACCATTAGGGGACTAAAGAAGCTGAGTACCATGTATGGATACCCTCATCAACTAGACAGTGATGGGGGGGGTCACATTTCAGAGGTGATGACATGCAATACTGGGCAAAAAACACATATATTGA
The DNA here is from genome assembly GCF_003265705.2 of Callorhinus ursinus. Lineage (NCBI taxonomy): Eukaryota > Metazoa > Chordata > Mammalia > Carnivora > Otariidae > Callorhinus > Callorhinus ursinus. Next base: position 5,588,132 of record NW_027397122.1, on the reverse strand, counting down.
ACTGAGGTTCTGTCCCCCCTATAACTCTCAAGCAGTAGGATTGGTGGCAAGGAAAAACAGAATATTAAAGCAGCAGATTACATTAGTAGCAGATAAAACCACCATAGATCAATGCACTACAGTATTGTCCCAGAACTTTCATACATTGGGGTCCCAGGCGTTCATAGATTTGCATGATCACCTAGCAAGGCCTGTTGCCCCATATGCCAGCCTGAGGACCCCTGCTGAGTCACCCAAAGCTGTAAAGGTGTGGAAGTCCCAGGAGACAGGACTCTCACCACGGATCAGTGTTCTATGCTGCTGAGAGCACTAAGCCCCATCATACCGGGGAGAGGAATTATAAATTCCTGGAATTTGCAATGGGACCTCCCACCAGTTTGGCCACTAAACAAGCCCTCTCCATGTGAGCGGAACCCCTTGCTGACTGCTCAGGGCACATTGTGGAAAAGGAGCAAGGGTAGGTCACAGGGGTGGAGGGTTGGTGGAGGTCACCCAGAGGACACGGTCACCAGTTGCCCTATAAGCTAGACTTGGGCAATGGGGGTGCCTCCCTCTGTCTCCTGTGCTTGGAATGTTATGTTCAGCCCACCATTCCCACAGTGGGAGCTGTTTCCAAGGACACAGTCTGGAGAGGGTAATGTGTTGTGGAGAACATCTGGATGGCATACATGATGAGACCCAATGAAGGATTCTGTATACACTTGTAAAATTCTGGCAGGAAGGTGAGGAGATGTACCTGTCTTGTGGCCACCCAAGACAAGCATCATTAAGTAAGTTCCCTTGGCTTTTCAAACTGCCGCTAACCAATCTAGAATCTTCTGCCTCATTCTTCAGTCTCTCCTTGCCCTCCACGGTATGGGGGCCAACTTGTGAACCAACAAGGACTAGATGTAGCAGCTAAAGCTATAAAAAGCCCAGAAGAAATATGAGTAAAACTCTGTGACCCGAGGCAATGTCTTAGATATGACACCACATGCACAAGTAACAAAAACACAAAATAAGATACTTTGGAATTCATGAAATTGAAGAGCTTCAGAGAATCCAAGGACACCATCAAGAAAGTGAAAATACAGTTCAAAGAAACAAAGAATATATTTCCAAGTAATGTATCTGATGAAGATCTAGTTTGCAAATATATACAGCACATTAAAATCCAACAGTTAAAAGACAAATAATTAAAAATGCTCAACATCATTTATCATTAGGAAAATGCAAATCGAAACCACCATAAAATGCCACATAAAATCCACTAGGGCGGCTATAATGAAAAACAGAGATAGTAACAAGTGTTGACAAGAATGTGTAGGAATTGGGGTCCTCATGTATTCACAGTGAGGATGTAAAATGGTGCAGCCATTGTGGAAAACGTAGGCAAGCTCCCCTCAAACTTAAACAAGTTACCAAATAACCCTGAAATCCATTTCTAGGTATATATCTGAGAAAACTAAAATCATAGTCACCCAGGAAAGCAGCAGTATTATTCCTAGTAGTAAAAATGTGGGAATAACCCAAACTTATACCAACCGGTGGATGGATAAACAAATGTACGATAGCCACACAATGGAATATTATTAAGCCATGATAAAGAAAAAAAATGGAGGGCTAAGCCATGCTCCAACATGGGTGAACAGTGACAACATGATGTTCAGTCACAAAGGCCACCTATTATATGAGTCCATCTGCTGGAAATGTCCAGAAGAGGCAAATCTATAGAGACAGAGAGCCAAGTAATGGTTGTATAGCACAGTGATGGTGGAAGGGCCAGGAGAGAGGATCTGCATTTTTTTTGAAGGAAGAGCAAGGATATAAATCTTCAAAATATTTCTCATTCAACATTATTGTTTTTCTGATTATTGAGAGCAAAGCATACTTCTGCATCACTTTTTGCTTGTTATAAGGGCGAGTTAATGGATGTAATCCCTTTTGTTCCATTTTTTTTTCTTTGAACCAAACTGAGTTTCATGCAAAATACAAGTTATTTGCAAGTAGATGTTTTTAACAGGAAAGGTTTCTTCCTTTGCAATTTCAAGGAGGCTTACTGTGCATACTTACATAATCAACATCCATGTCAAGAAATTTACATTAAAAATCATTTTGTCCAGGATTTGTGAATTGGAGATTTAGCTCTGTTTATCTTTACCCAGTTTAGATGCTGTGAATGAACATTTGATGGAATGTGACCTATATTTTAACGTAGTACATTAAGTCAATGTTTCCTGTTCTCTTGTACATCCTACCTTCCTAAAATCAAATAAAGTTTCCTAATGCCTTTTTTTCTTATCAGTTCTCCCAAACTTCACCTACCAAGCACCCCACAATACTGCTGAATTCTGTCTACCTTATCCTGTTAACACCCTACCTTATTAGTGATCAGCCAGTATTTGTGGGTTTGAAACACCCTTTTTTCTCTATGCTGTGAACACAACTTCACTGAAAACCAACTTTTTGTTGTTCTGCTTTAAGGTTTCCCCAATTGGTTTTGAATAACCCCAAGACCACTAGATCTTCCCCTACCTCAATTATGAAAATACCTCGGTATATTTCCCCCAATTAGTCACCACCCATGATTTTAGAACAAAAATGCAAGTTTTCCCCCAGCAAACTTTTTATCTATCGTTTTGATACTGGGAGTAGTAACGAGAATTAAATATTACAAGTTTTTTAATATTTTATATCAGCAATTTTTATTGAGTTATGCATCACTTGATATTAAATTCACTATTTTTGGTATATTCACTATGTTGTGTGACAATTACCTACCTAATTCTCCAAAAAAGAAACCCCCTGCATAATAACAATTAGTCCAAATACTCCCTTTTCCCCAGCCCCTGGCAACCACAGGTCTTTTTATCTCGACGGATTTGCCATTTTGGACATTTCTTATAAATGGAATCATACTCTATGTAACCTTTTGTATATGTGTTCTTTCAGTTAACGTGTTTCCAAGGTTCATCCATGTCCTAGCACATACTAGTTCTTATTTGCTTTTATGGTTCACTAACATTCCATTGCATGGGTATATCACATTTTATTTATCTATTCATCAACTCGTGAACATTTGGATTGCTTCCAGTTTTCATCCATTGTAAATAATGCTGCTATGAGCATCCGTGTACAGGTTTTTCTGTAAACATATGGTTTCAGTTCTCTCTGATACAACCTAGGAGTGATGCTGCTGGGTCATATGGTAATTCTGTGTTTAACTTCATGAAGAACTACCAAACTGTTATCATAACAGCTGCATAATTTTACATTCTCATTGGGGCACCTGGGTGGCTCAGTCGGTGAAGTGTCTGACTCTTGATTTCAGCTCAGGTCATGATCTCATGGGTCACGGGATCGAGCCCCATGTTGGGCTCTGCACTCAGCAGGGAGTCTGCTTGAGATTCTCTCCCTTTGCCCTTCCCCCCATGCATGTGCACGTGCATGTGTAGGCACGCGTGCGCTCTCTCTCTCTCTCAAATAAATAAATAAATCTTAAAAAATCTCATCAGCAGTGTTGGAGTGTTCCAATTTCTCCACATCCTTGCCAATACACTGTTATCTTGCTTTTTGATCATAACCATCCAGGTAGGTGTTATGTAGTATCTTATTATGGTTTTGATTGCATTTTCCAAATGATTAATGATTTGAACATCTTTTCAAAATGTGTTTATTGAGTATTATTTTAATGTATATCTTCTTCAGAGTAATGTCTATTCAAATCTTTTCCCCACTTTGTATTTGGTTTATTTGTCTTTTATTGCGGAGTGTTAAGAGTTCTTTATGGGTTCTGATTGCTGGACCCTTGTGAGACATAGAGTGTGAAAATGTTTTCTCCCACTCTGTGGTTGTCTCTTCACTTTATTGATATTGTTCTCTGACCATAAAAGAATTTTCTTTGTTTTGATAAATTCTAATATATCTATTTTTTAATTGCTTGTAGGTCTTTTTATGAAATATTTAAAAATCTGATATCCATACATTTTTCTTTGTAAGAATCTTACAATTTTGGCTCTTATATTTGGACATTTTATCCATCTTTAATTCATTTTTGCACCTTGTGTGAGGTAGGGGTCTGCTGTGTGTGTGTTAGTGTGTATGTATGCAGTCGTCCCAGCACCATTTATTGAAAAGACTGTTCTTTCCCCATTGAATGGTCTTGACACCTTTGTTGAAATTGAATTGATAGTATGTATGGACTTATTTCTGGACACAAAAATCTATTCCAGTAATCTACACCTATGTCCTTAAGCCAGTAACGCACTCTTTTACCCAGCTTACTGCAACTTCGTATTATTTTAAAATCAGGAAATGTGAGTTCTGGAACTTGGTTCTTTTTCAAGATTGTTTTGGCTATTTTATGTTCCTTGAAATTCCATAGAAATTTCAGGATCAACATTTCAGCTGTTGCAAAAAAGAAAACAGGATGTTGACCAGCATTTCACTGAATATCTAGATCACTTTGGGGAGCATGCCCTCTTGACAATATTAAATATTAAATATTTGTGAACCGGAACATCTTTCAGTCATCTTCCTTAATTTCTGATGTTTTGTAGTTTCCACTGCACAAGTCTTATACTTGTCTCGTTAAATTTATTCCTAAGGGTTTTGTATTTTTTATGCTATTATAAATGCAGTTTTTTTAATAATTTAAGTTTTGAGAGTTCATTACTAGTATTTTTAGAAATAGAACTGATTTTTGTTTATTGCTTTTGTGGCCTACAACCTCGCTCAACTCAGTAGCTCTAATCATAGTCTTTAGAAGACTCACTCGTCATTTCTAATTTAAAATCATGCCATGTGCCAAACAAAAACCCCACGGCAAACACCTAAAAAAAAATCATGTCATGTGTGACGAAAGATAATTTTACTTCTTTCTGTCCAAACTGATGTTCTTACTTTCATTTCTGGCCTACTGCTCATGATTAGAACCTAGTACAATGTTTAGTAAAAATGGTGAGAGTGGACATTGTTATTCTATTCCTGATCCTAGAGGGGAAATTTTCAGTTTTTACCCATTAAGTATAGTGTTAGCTGTGGGTTTTTCATTGATGTCTGTGATCAGGTTGAGAAAGTTCCATTCTATTCCTAGTTTGTCGAGCATTTTTACCTTTTGAAGGTGTCAGATTTTGTCAAAAGCCTTATTTTGTGTCTGGGGAGGTGATCTTTTTCTCCCACTTCATTCTGTTAAGATGGCGTATTATATTTATTATTTCCATATGCTGAACCACCTAGAATTCCTAGAATAAATCCCACTTGGTCATGGTATATAATCTTTTTAATATACTAATGGATTCAGTTTGCTAGTCTTTTGTTGAGAAGTTGTACATCTATATTCATTAGACATATTTGTCTATACTTAATTTTTGTAGAGTGTCTTTGTCTGACTTCAGTGCAGGGTAATGTTGGCATAGTAGAATGAGACAGAAAGTATCCCATCCTCTTCCATTTTTTTGAAAAATCATTGGTAAGATCAATGTTAATTCTTCCTTAAGTATTTGGTGGAATTCACCAGTGAAGTCACAGATCCTGGGCTTTTCTTCATTTGAGGTATTACGATTACGTATTAAATCTCTGCTTGTTGTAGTTTCTATCGAGATTTTCTGTTCTACTTGACTCACTTTTGGTAGTTTGTGTACTTGAGGGATTTTTTTCTGTTTTATTTGGGTTATATAATCTGTTCAATTTAATTGCTCAGAGTATTCCTTTATGTTGCTTTTTATTTCTTTTTTTGTTTTTAAAGATTTTGTTTATTTATCTGACAGAGGGAGACATAGCAAGAGAGGGAACACAAGCAGGGGGAGCGGGAGAGGGAGAAGCAGGCTTCCCGCCGAGCAGGGAGCCCAATGCGGGGCTCGATCCCAGGACCCTGAGATCATGACCTCAGCCGAAGGCAGATGCTTAACGACTGAGCCACCCAGGCGTCCCTGCTTTTTATTTCTGAAAGGATAATAGTAATGTCCCCACTTTCAGTCATGATTTTGCTAATTTGAGTCTTTTCTGATTTTTCCCTCTTGGGTAAATCTTGTTCAAGGTCAATTAATATTGCTGATCTTTTCAAAGAATCCACTTTTGCTTTTATTTATTTTTTCTATTGTTTTTCTATTATCTATTTTATTTATCTCCACCCTAATCTTTATTTCCTTCTTTTTGCTTGTTTTGGTTTTAGTTTGCAATTTTTATGTTTTTTTCTAATTTGTTAAGGTGGAAGTTAAGTCATTTATTTGAGTTTGTTTGTTTGTTTTAAAGTAGACATTTGTAGCTTAGATTTCCCTCAACTATTGCTTTCGCTTCATTCTGTAAGTTTTATTTTGTTGTGTTTTCAGTTTTTTTAAAGGTTGATTTTTTTTTTTTAATTTTAGAGGGAGAAAGAGAGATTGGGTGTGCACATGAGCAGGGGGAGGCTCGCCAGAGAGAGAGAGGGAGAGGGAAAGAATCTCAAGCAGACTCCCTGCTGAGATTATGCCCAGAGCCAGAACCACAAGTTGGACACTTAACAGACGAACCACCCAGGCATCCCTTGTTGTGTTTTCACTTTAATTCATCTCAAAGTATTTTCTAATTTCCCTTCTGATTTCTTCTTTGAACCACTGATTATTTAGAATTGTGTGGTTTAATTTCTGCCTCTCAGCGAATTTTCCATATTTCCTTATTTTATCATTTTAATTATTAAAACTTTTAATTCATTGAAATTGGTTTATGGTTTAACTCATGTTCTATCCTAGAGGAGGTTTCATGTGCGCTTATGAAGAATATGAACACTAGTGTTCTCAGGTTGAATGTTCTATAGATGTCTATCAGGTACATGTGATTTATAGTGTTGTTCAAGTCTTCTCTTTCCTTGCTGTTCTTAAATCTACTCGTTCTATGCATCATTGAAGGTGAAGTATTAATGAAGTCTCTGATTACTAATTTTGAACTATTTCCCCCTTCAAATTTGTCAGTTTTTACTTCATGTATTTTGGCGTTCTATTGTTATGTACATTTATAATTGTTATATACTCTTGGTAGATTAATCTTTTTGTCATTATCCATCCTTTTCATCTCTCATACAGTATTTATTTTGTCTGATATCAATGTGGTCACCCCGGCTCTCTTTTTGTTATTATTTTCATGGAATATCCTTTTCCAAACTTTTGTTTTCAAGCTGTTGTTATATTTGTTGTTTTTTTTTTTAAGATTTTATTTATTTATTAGAGAGAGAGAAAGAATGAGAGACAGCACGAGAGGGAAGAGGGTCAGAGGGAGAAGCAGACTCCCCGCTGAGCAGGGACCCCGATGTGGGACTCGATCCCGGGACTCCAGGATCATGACCTGAGCCGAAGGCAGTCGCTCAACCAACTGAGCCACCCAGGCACCCTCAACCTGTTGTTATATTTGAATCTAACTTGAATATCCTAAGACAACGTAGAGTTGTTCAGTGACTTTACTAAACTGATTTTATAAAGCATGTATTCTTTGTTGGGTGTAGTCACTGACATCTCTGTTTTACTAGTTAGTGGTCAGCTAGTGATTGAACATTCTATAGATGGGCTCTGTATTTGTTGGATCTTGCTTTTGGCGTTCAATCAAACAGATTTCAACTCCGCCTTCGTCTTCACTTTTTGCTTGCCCAAAGCCTGAATATCATCTAGAGGTGAGAATGTAGGGCCTTCTTATGTCTTCCTTGAGCATGCACATATCCCTGAGCATGTATATGGCCCTTGGCATGTGCATGACTTGCAGATTATCAGCGATGTGTTGAAATACCTGAAAGCTCTTATTCCCCAAAGAATCTCATTCTTCAACCTTTTCTTCCAAGCTTTTTGGTTAGTGTATTGTTTTCTCCAACTGTTATTTGTGGGTCCAGGCAGCAATGACTGATACATTTACTTATACCTATTTTCTACAAATCTTCCCTGGGGAGTTGCCTCAGACAGGGAATGCTCTGCGTAAGATGAGAGAAAAGCAAATCCTTTGACCTGGTCCTCCAAGGAGCCATGAGACAGGTGGGAAAAAAACCCCAAACTGCAAATCTTTGCAAATGAGGTCTGTTCTGTTCCTTCCAGTGCCAGTATCCATACTGTGAGTGTGGGATATCATCTTAAAGGCCACCACCAATCTGGGGAGCAGGGTATAGCGCCAGAGTAAGATAAAATACCGTGAATATGCTGTTTTTAAGATTCAGGTGTTAGATTTTTGCTTTTTGCTTTTTTTTTTTTTCTCATTAATTGCTCCCTTGGTTGCTATAAGCTTCTGGTTAGTTTATAGAATTCTGAAAATAGTAATTCTAACAGTTTTCCCCAATTTTTTATTGTTTTGCTGGCATCACTCCCTGATATATTTTTGAAACCAGGCCTGCAATTATTTTCTTAGGTGAACAACTAGAAATAATGAGAGTTTTTCTCCAACATCTTAACAATTTGCAAAGATTTAAGACAAATTCAGTGTGATTTTAGAAGTTTAAATGACAGATTTCTTTTTAAAATATTTCTTTTCTTGTTTGTTTGTTTCTTTTTAGAGAGCAGTGCATGCTAGCGGGGAGGAAGGTCAAAGGCAGAGGGAGAGAAAAACTTAAGCAGACTCCCCACTGAGCATACAGCCCGACTTGGGACTCTATTTCAGAATTCATGAGATCGTGACCTAAGCTGAAACCAAGAGTCAGATGCTCCTCTGACCGAGCCACCCAGGTGTCCCTTAAATTACAGATTTCTTATCAAAAGTGTTGAGCCTCTCAGATATGATGTTTCACACTAAGTTTTCCTTTCTTGCTGTTTTAAAACACTCAGTTTACATCTTTCCTCACAAGTATATTTAGCATCAGGTCCCAAAACAACATGTCCCCTTTATTTATTTATTTTAAAATCATCTGGTATTTATTTTTCCCTTGGAATTTTCTATGTGAATGATGATCTTGGATCTTTGAAGTTGATTTCATACTTTTAAATATGCCTGTCAGGGCGCCTGGGTGGCTCAGTTGGTTAAGTGACTGCCTTCGGCTCAGGCCATGATCCTGGAGTCCCTGGATCGAGTCCCGCATCGGGCTCCCTGCTCGGCCGGGAGTCTACTTCTCCCTCTGACCCTCCCCCCTCTCATGTGCTCTCTCTCTCTCTCAAATAAATAAATAAAATCTTTAAAATAAATAAGTAAATACGCTTGTCAATTTGCATACCCCTCACTAGAAAATGCCTTTTCTTTACCTCCAAAAGCTGTCTGATTACTTATCTCCTTTTTTCTTTGAGGAAGTAGAGCTCACATTTATTTTTTGCAGAGACTGAAGGTTATACTTTGAATTGGACTTTATGTAATTGAACTGACCCCCTTTAAAAGCAAAATTCATACTTGTGCTTTTGTTGTGTGTTAGATGGGATTATTTGTATTTTGAAAAAAAATAAAAATATTTTTAAAATCTCTTCAAAAATAATTGGATTGGCAAAGTTACCATTAGGAAGCTTTCACAAACCTTGACATGGGAACTTGTTCAGATGGTCATAGCGGCTAACTGCCAGAACATTTTCTGTCTTCATGATTGGTAATATTTTTTAAATACAATTCAGTTCAACAAATATTTGTTGTGTGTTTTCTATGCATCCATTGCTGTGCTAGGCACTGTTGGAAATCACAAAAGAAAATACGGAGTCCTTTTGTTCAAATGAATATACTCTCCGATAAAGTAGGTAATTTAATGAGATAATTCAGTGCAATAACATTTCAGTAGCTACAAGTGCTTAAAGCAAACAATGAACACAGGGCAAGAGGGATTCAAGAAGGTTGTTTTTCCTTTCATTTTACAATTGTTATATTTTTCCTTTCTGTGATTGGATTTAATTAGTCCAATCTCAGATGTGTAGTGTTTATATGATGTTGAGATTTACCAATCTTTGAGGAGAATAGAAGTATACCCTTCCCAGTACTTTGCACCTAGCTGTTGGTGTGTATAGTGAAGGAAAACCTGCTCAGCATGGGTTGGGACCAGAAAGGGTGTGACTAGAGTCAAGAAAGAGAAGGAAGTGGTAGGCAGATTTTAAGATGGTTTGGATCAGGTGCAGTGATCTTAAATGGGTAGACTCCTTACATCTCTGACGTTAGAATGAACTGGGTTTCCTGGTGCCCCGGATGTGATATTAGAAAGAAAGCAGAGTCAGGGTTTGTAACGAGCAGCTATAAAGATGGACTCGCCATCAACGGGAAAGGCCGTGGTAAGGAGACGCTGGGCTAACATCAGGAGCTCATTTTGTGACATTAAGTTGGAGGCTTGATCAGACTCCCACCGGAGCTTCAATTTGACAGTAGGATTTGGGAAGCTAGGGTTCAAGGTAGAGGTCAGAGCTGAAAATATAAATTTTAGAGGCATCAGCATATAAATGGACATGATCATCGAAGAATGAGTATAGATGGAATCAAAGGGGGCAAGTCAAGGACTCATCCCAGTGGCATTTCCGTTTTTAATGTCAAGAGATGAAGGAACAGCAAAAGATAGAAAGGCTAGTAGGGACGTCCCAAAAAGTGAGAAAAAGAGAGAAGACTGCATGATGGCCTCAGTCAAAAATGAATTGAGTGGTTCCAGGACAAATGAGTGATCATTTCAGTCCTTTGCTGATGACCAAGACTTGACAGTGTGCATGACAATATGGATATCACTGATGATGTGACAAAGGCACCATATGTGGAGTTATGGAGGCAAAAATTGGTTCAAATGAAAATTGGAGGGGAGGGGCACCTGGATGGCACAGTCAGTTAAGCATCTGACTCTTGATTTCTGCTTAGGTCATGACGTCAGGGTCATGAGATCGAGCCCCTGATCAGAGTCTCCACACTCAACGGGGAGTCTGGAGTCTCTCTCCCTCTCCTTCCACCCCTACCCTTGCTCTCTCTCTCTCTGAAATAAATAAATAAATGTTTTAAAAAAAGAAAATTGGAAGGGAAAAACCGAACACATAGAAACAACATTGTCTAGTTATGTTATAAAGCAAATTTTTAAAAAACAGAGAAATAGCAGAAGTTGGAAATGGGATCAAGAATGTTTCACTGTTTTTAGGATAAGAAAAATAGGGCTGCCACATAGGGAGAGATGTTTCCCTCGGAGTTAGGAGATGAAATCAATGCCTAAAGCTGAGTTTAAGGACACAGGAGATTTCCTTGATTGTTTGCCTTGAATTCCAGAGCACTTGGTGCAAAGATTTTGGGAGTGGGGGGCGGGTAGGGACTGTGAAAAAGGTGATACGCAGAGTCCACGGAGAAGGAAGTAGGGCCCAGGGGTCTTGGGCATCTTTTGTTGACTTACATGGACAGAAGGGTGTGATGAACTGGATCTACCTCCAGTGCAGACAGTGGTATTGTGACCAAACTGCCATAAGTTCTCACCTTGATCGGGTACAGGTGGAGGCTGCACCTGGTATTGCCATACAAAGTAATCTTTATTTGCAGTCAAGAAAGAGATCGCAGGGAACAACTTCCAAAGCAGTGATTCCACAAACAACAAAATTGGGCAAGTGTTAAGCTAAGGATGTGTGTCTATTTGGGAAGGGGTCTGGCAAAGGAGGGCTCAGGATCGAAGTGAGGCAAGGGTCATGCTAAGTGGACAGGTCCTCATTGATGGAAATCACAGGCCAGCAGCGGTCAGTATCATCAACTGTCTGGTTCCAGTTAGTCTGATGTGCAGGTGCTCAAAGGGGTTTAAATCTTCCAAAAAAAGACTCAAGAAGGTGTGTTGGGTCAGTCTCTACTTTAAAACAGCACTGGGCCTTTGATCACCGATTTACTGTCTGATATGGTTAGGTTATTTCCTGGCCTGGTAGAGACTGCATTCATTCCATTTGTTTCCTTAAAATCCTCAACTCCAGAGATTTCTGCATTCCTTTGTGATTCTAACACTTCCTAGGAGGTTCTGTAAGTAGCATGCTGGGCCAAATAGTGCCAGTTGGGCATGGATCTCAGAAACAGCCAGGGGGTCTCACATGATTTCTCTTATATCCCGAAAGTCTCTGCCTCTGTTTTCCTTTTTCGGGGACCCCTAACTCTTCCTGCTTCTGGGATATACCATTTGAGAAGACTTGAGAACTGGGAGGCATGGGGTCCTGCAGAGAGGTGGTTTCCCCAAGAACCATGACTCCCCCTCGTCCTCTGCTTCCCTCCATGGGCTTCAGGTCAACGGATGAGCTGTTAGGTGGTGAAATAGGCCATCTTTTGACTGTTAGCTGTGATCTGCAAGGAGATCTCTGTCCATGGCCATGAGTACCCTCTCGAAGTCCACATTTACCTTTTTTTTTTTTTTGGAGATTATGCTTTTATATATAAGTAGATATAAATTTGTCCAATGCAAAGTCATTAAGATTTTCTCCTAATTTTTATGGAAGTTCTGTAATGTTGATGCTTATATTTGTATCTACAATCGAAGGTTGGTTAATTTTTCTATATGTTGTGCAGTAAAGGTCACAGGCCACTTTTTATCCCAGATCAAATCAATTGTTCCAGCACCATTTTTTGAAAAACAAATATTTTTTT
>NW_027397122.1:5479015-5565667 GCF_003265705.2 Callorhinus ursinus | reverse complement strand
CCATCTTGCTCCGCCCGAAAAACAAATATTTTTTAACATTTTATTTATTTGACACAAGCAGGCAGAGCGGCAGGCAGAAGGAGAGGGAGAAGCAGGCTCCCCTGCTGAGCAGAAAGCCTGACTCGGGGCTTAATCCCAGGACCCTCGGATCATGACCTGAGCCGAAGGGAGATGCTTAACCAACTGAGCCACCCAGGGGCCCCATTTTTTGAAAATCTTAAGCTTTATTCCATATCATTTGATTTTGCACCTTTCTTGAAAATCAGTTGACCATATATGTGTCCATGTGTATTATATCTGCTACTCTGTTGTTGAGCAATTGTCTCTCTTTACACCAATACCACACTCTCTTGGTTACTTTAGCTTTATAGTAAATCTTAAAATCACAAAAGATGCCACTTTCACCTTGGTTTTACTTTATCAAAATAGTTTTGCATTTCCTGGTGAATTTGTAAACAATCTGATCATTTTCTACAAAGAAGGCTGATGGGGGTTAAATTGGGATTATATTGAATTTACAGATCAATTTTGAGGGCTGACACCATAACCATAATGAATTTTCCAACTGTGCCCACAGGATATTTTTTCCTTTATTTAGATCGTCTTTAATTTATCTCATTCATATTTTGTAATACTTTTGTAATATTCAGTTAGTACTTGTTAAAATGATTTATTTGTTCTAGTACCATTTTTGTAGATTTAGGGGGATTTTCTCTGTAGATAATCACATCATTCGTGATTTTATTTATTTATTTTGTTGTACTGGCTAGAATCTACAGCACAATGTTCAAAGGAAGTCATGAGAGCCGACATCCTGGACATGTTGTGATCTTAAGGGGGAAGCACTAAATTTTTTACCATTTAGTACGTTAGGTGCAGAAATTTTATAGATGCTCTTTAACAGCTCTAGGACATATGCTTAGATTCCCACATTTCTGAAGTTTTATAACATCAGAAATTGAGGCTGGATTTTTTTCAAATTATTTCTCTAACTCCTCACATGATCACTTTCTTTTTCTTCTTAGGTTATTTACATGATGAGTTGCATTAACTGATTTTAAAATATTAAATTTACCCTACATTCCTAAAATTAACCCCACTCAGTTGGATTTGATTTGTTAAGACTTTTGTTAAAAAAAATGTACATCTATATTCATGAGAGATAATATTCTATAGGTCTTTTTTTCTCATACTTTTCCCCTATTTTTGTGTCCAGATGATTTAGGTTTCATAAAATTCACTTGAGAGTATTCATTCTTTCTAAGTTTCAGGAATATCTTGCATAAAATTCATATTATCTCTTCCTTAAATATTTTGAGTAACTCACTAGTAAAGCCATCTTTGTGTAGAGCCTTCTTTATTGGAAGGTTATTAATCAGAAACAGGTTTTTTAAAAAAATAAATATAGTTCCTTTTTAGTTTTCAATTTCTTCTTGAGTGAGGCCTGGCCTGGAGGTTTGTATTTTTAAGGGATGTGTCCATTTCATCTAAGTTGTTGAATTTATTAGTGAGAAGATGTTTATGATATATAAAAAATGATACCTCATTTTTTATGTTGGTAATTCCTCTGCCGTATTTTTTTTTCTTCATAAGTCTAGCTAGGGTTTTTATCAATTTTACTTATCTTCTGAAAGTATCAGCTTTTTGGTCCATTAATTTTCTTTATTGTTCACCTGTTTACTCTTTCACTGATTTCTTCTCTGATAGTTATTATTTCCTATCTGCTTCTCACCTGGTGCTTAATCTGGCTTACTTTTTCCAGTTTCTGGAGTTGGCGGCTGAGATAATTGATCACTCTTCTTTTCTAGTGCAGTCATTCAGTGCTATACATTTCATTTTTAGCGCTGCGCCCCATCCTTTCAATATGTTGTTTTTCCATTTTAATTCAATTTAAGTCTTTTCTACTTTTCTTAGATCCATGTTTTGTTTTGTTTACAAATATTGAGGATTATCCAGATATATTTCTTTTGTTGAATTTTAGTTTAATTCCATAGGGATAAGAGAGCACAATTTGTATGATTAGAACCCTAGTACAATTGTTGATTCTACTTGTAGCCTGCCTTTGGCTGGAGCTACAAAATCCGTTCTTGTCAGTTTCCAACCTACACTGCAGATTACAGATTTGCAACCCCCACGGCCCCTTAACCCAATTCTGTTAAATCTCCCCTGCTCTCTCCCTCTCCCTCTCAACACACACATACACACACACGTGTGCGCGCGCGTGCGCTCTCTCTCTCTCTCTCTCTCTCTCTCTCAGTTCTGTTTCTCTGGGAGAACACTCATAAATACAGATTTTGCTTTTATGACCAGAATATTGGTTATCTTGGAAAATGTCCCATGTGGACTTTAATAGAATATGTATTATTCTGTTTTGGAAAACATCGCTGCCTTATTGTCTATTAGGTCATTCCAGTCTTCTGTGTTCTTATTTATTTTCTCTCTTCTATCCATTATTGAGAAAGTAATGTTGAAGCAGGCAACTGGGGGCACCTGAGCGGCTCAGTTGGTGAAGCACCTGACTCTTGATTGCAGCTCAGGTTATGATCTCAGGGCTGTGAGAGGGAGCCCGACGCCTCCCCCACTCGTGCTCTTTCTCTCTCTAAAATAAATAAATACATCTTTAAAAAAAGAAGCATGCAACTATAATTCATCTCCTTATTACCATTTTTACCAGACCTCATGTGTTTTGAATTCTGTTATAAGGTGAATACACATTTAGGATTATGTCCTCATGACAAATTGACCCCCTTTTCATTTAAAAAAAGGACTCGGTTTATTCCTGGCAATATTCTTTTCTCTGGAAACTACTTTCTTTCATATTAATGAAAGAACTTCACACTTCTTTTGATTAGTGTTAGAATCGTGTGTATTTTTCAGTCATTCTAATTTTAATTTCTCTGTGTCTATATTCAAAGTTGATTTTTCTTCAAGCAGCATATAGTCGGATCTTACCTTTCATCTAATATGAATGTCTCTGATTATTCATCTAGTATTTGGATAATATTTGTATTCATTGTGATTATAGATACATATGGTCTAGTTCTACCATTTTGCTATTTTTTTTAAAATTGTCTCATTTGTTCCTTTTTCTTCTTTTCCTTTCTCTCTTTGGATAAACAAGCTTTTTGTGATGACATTTGACCTCCCTTTTTTGGCATATTTGCTGTTGCTAATTAGTTGCTTCACTGGTGGTTTTAGGGTTTCTATTTTTTTTCTTTTTTTTTATTATTATGCCTAACTTAAACACAGTCTACTTTCAAGTGATATTATACTTCCTTATGTACTTATAAGACTCTTGCAATGATTTTGTTTCTCCTTCCCAAAACTTTTTCTTATTGTTTTGTACATTTCCATATATGTTATATACCTCAAATGCATTACTATTTTACCTCCTTTAAATAACTGGTCATATTTTATTTCATTCTACTTTATTTATTTATTTATTTATTTACTTAGAGCACATGAGTGGGGGGTTGGGAGGGTTGCAGAGGGACAGAGGAAGAATCTGAAGCTCAGACCAGAGTCCGAGGTGGGGCTCGATCTCACGACCCCGAGATCATGATCTGAGCTGAAATCAAGAGTCAGTCACTTTAACCAACTGAGCCGCTCAGTCACCACTAAATAACTGGTGATATTTTAAAAGGGATTTTGAAAATCGGAAATAAAGTTTTATATTTTCTCATATAACTACCATTCCTTGTGTTATCTTGTTGTTTAAATCCCAATTTCTATGTGCAATACATGTGTTTCTTTCTTAAGGACTACCAGCAGGTATTTTAGCACAGGTGACAGGTAATGAAATCTAAGCTTTTGTAGGTCTAAAAAGTCTTTGCTTCCCTTTGCCTTTGGAAAGGTGTGTGACTGGGTGCTAAATTCCAGTGTGACCCCCCCCCCCCTTTTTTTCAGCATTTTAAGGCTCCACTCTCTGTTGACTTGAATTATCTGTGGTGAGAAGTCTGTTTCTAGTCTCCAAACTTTGGGCCTCTGAATATAATGTGTCTTTTATTCTCTGACTGCTTTTAAGGTTTTCTCTTTATCATGGATTTTATTTTTTTTTAAAGATCTATTTGTTTGAGAGAGAGAAAGCGAGCAGGGGGAGGGGCAGAGGAAGAGAGAAAGAGAATCCTCAAGCAGACTCCCCACTGAGTGTGGAGCCCGGTGCCTGGGGCTCCATCCCAGGACCCTGAGATCATGACCTGAGCCAAAATCCAGAGTCCAACACTTAACCACCTGAGCCACCCAGCTGCCCTTTTATCATGGATTTTAAGGAATTTGATTATGAGGTGACTTGGCGTTATTATTTTCTTCCCCCTGAAGGTTTTCTTACGTCCTACATGCTTCCTCCCTCTGGGATTTACAGTTTTTGACAATCTTTGGAAAAATCTCCACTGTGATTTCTTCTAATATTCGTGCCCCTCTTTTAGAGACTCTAGTTACAAACTCGGTTGTCTTCTTGAGCTGTCTTATTGTGTAATGATGTTCTGTGGATTCGATATAATTGCTTTTTCTCATTGTGTGGCATTACTTTGAATAGGGCTTTCAAGTCCTTCTCTGAGGCAGTGGCAGTCCCCGTTCTGTGACTGTTCCACCCACCCACCCCCCGCCCCATGTGTCAGGGTAAGGCAGATGTCTTCCAGTGATGGGCTACTTGCTCACCTTCTTCGGTGGGACTTGAGGTACTCTGCTACTGTTTTGTACCTCTTGTGTTATTTCCGGTATTTTTAATAGCAAGGAGGGGTAGGAAAAAAACCAATTCTAGACCATTCTGTCTGGTTTTGGGTTCTCCACACAAGCCTTTTCATTAGTAAAATGGGTATGATACCGGAATGTGCCTTACGAGGTTCCAGGAAAGATGCACTGCCTGGTGCCTGTTCAGAATTCAGTCATTGTTCAGTCTTGCTTTCCGTTCCTCCTCACCTCATTGGCATGTGCCATCCTGCACTTACTATCTGGTCCCTAACTGTCCCCACCTAAAGGGGACACGGCTATACGCCGTGTCACAGGGTCTTCATTGGGCAAATACCCTATCACTATTAGCCTATTTGGATTTTTTTTTTAATTTAAAATTATTATTAGTTTCAGGGGTAGAATGTAGTGATTCATCAGTTGCATATAACACTCAGTGCTCATTACATCACGTGCCCCGCTTAATGTCCTTCACCCAGTTACCCAGCCCCTCCACCCCTCTCCCCTCCAGCAACCCTCAGTTTGTTCCCTAGAATTAAGAGTCTCTTATGGTTTGCCTCCCTCTCTGATTTCATCTTATTTTATTTTTCCTTTCCTTCCCGTGTGGAATTTTATTAAGAGTGTTTATTAGGGCTGGAAGGATAAGGAGAGAGGGAGAGGAACAGAGAAAGTTTACCCTTGGCTGCATTCTCACACTTTGTTATGAAGCACCTGTGACCTCTAACCAATTGTTTTGCTGTCTTTACCACATTTCTCCTGTACCCTGCAAAATGCACATAACTGAGTACACTAGGTGTTGAACTGGAATCTTTAGTCAAATAAGACCAATTAAAGGTTCATCTGTTTTGTTTTGTTTTTTTCACTTCCATGGATGTTCTTTCATTCTTCATTTCTTTCTTCTCATCATTCTTTGGAGCTTTGAACAGAAATTTTAAGAACCCAAGTACAGATATAATGGGTAATAATTTTCTACTCAGAGAATTGTTTTGAATGAATAAATTTTGCTCAATATTATTTTGGAAATCAAAGAAATAAACAACAGGCAGGCCATAAATGAACTATTAATGATTTTCAATTTATTAAGTCCCAAGAAAGGGATAAAAAAGATTCCTAACATAATTAAGTGGCAGAGAAAGAATTATGTCAGACATTAAAGATGCCCTGATACCCTGTCACTTGATATTGGTTTTCTATCTCAAGTGCTGTGAAGCGTGTAATACATTCTGATGGGCAGATGGATGTTGGAGTTTGATATACTGACACAACACTAATAACCCAGCAGGCTCCAAGATTAATGCACATTATGTTTAGCAAATGCAGACACCATTTATCATGTGCCTACTTATCTGAATGCAAAAAGAGAAAGAATAAAATGTAGGTACCTGAGAACTTCTTTTTTTAAGTAAGTTAAAAATATCAGTTTTTATAAATAATTATTGGTAGAGGACAATTAAAACTCCAGTGGCAAAAAAAATCCACATTGGTTCTTATGATTAATGAAACATATCCCTATGTTTGAAATAGAAGAAAGATTATATATATATATGATGAGTTTTAAGAATGTATTAAATATCTGAATTTCTCTCAGGACTTATATTTAGTATTTCATTTAGTTTTCTTTCACAGCAACACAACAAGATAAGGGTATTATATTGGCTTAGCTGAAAAGGAAATCAGACTCAGATCAGGTAAGTGAATTTTTCAAGGTAACCCAGTATTTAAGTAACAGATGTAGTTTATAACTTTTAATGTTCTGAATCAAAACTCATGGCACTTGAGGAATGAATGATGACCAGCCTGAGGCAGGAAATATGCAAAATATTGTAGGTTGTCTTATAATGTTATGAAATAAAGAATCAGGCAAAATGACATTGGCAGGGGCACCTGGAGGCTCAGCCAGTGAAGCATCTGCCTTCGGCTCAGGTCATGATCCCAGGGTCCTGGGATCGAGTCCTCTGTCAGGCTTCCTGCTCAGCAAGGAGTCTGCTTCTCCCTCTGAGCTCCCCTCCCCACCTCCCGCTCGTGTTCACTCCCACTCTCTCTCTCTCAAATAAATTTTTTAAAAAAATCACAAAGTGACATTGGCACCTATATCAAAAAGCTTCATTGGACACATATTAGACAATATGAGCATTAATGAATGCAACTGATTTAATGAATGCAATTTTATGAGAGCCTTATGAGTGAAGAAGACAGTTCTGCTTTCAACCAAGTTGGAGTAATGGATTCACTCCCCCTCCTGAAATCATCCTAATGATGACAATGATGGTGATGATGATGATAATGATGATACAGATACAACCCAAAACACTGGCATTCAGACATGAAAAAGGAGACAGAACAGTGATGTATGAGAGTTGAAGAAATAAATGAGGGAAGCCCAGTGATGGCCCCGGCTTACTGACTAGAGAATTTTGGAAACACCTCACAAATAGCAGAAGCCAGGCAGGGTACAGCGGTTCCTTTGAACGGAGAAGGCACAGATGGAGGTCTACTAAAGTTAAGTGGGTAGAACTCACAAAGCAGAGTATTGGAAGAAAGAAACCTGCTGGGACAGAGTGCTTTGGAGATCTGCAGAGTTTCTCCCCAGTCTTCTGCGGAGAACTACTCAGTGTGTGCACATGAAGACATTAGCAGAGGTCTGTGTCAGACCCATCTTCAGTTACAGGGGAAAGTCTCAGAACTAAGTCAGGGCTAGAAATAGTTTGTGTTCACCATAACTAGCATGTGTCTCAAAGCCAAGAAAAGGACCAAAAGAATGAATTATAGATAAAATGCCCAGAGAAGGGGCACCTGGGTGGCTCAGTCAGTTAAGCGTCCACCTCTTGATTTCAGCTCATGGTCAGGGTCCTGGGATGGAGCTCTGCATCTGGCTGAGTGTGGAGCCTGCTTAAGATTCTCTCTCTCTCTCTCTGCCCCTCCCCCAGTTCACACACAAACTCTCTCTCCCTCCACAAAAAAAAAAAAAAAAAAAAAAATGCCCAGAGAAAACACAAGGTGAGGAATAGCCCATGTCTCCAGAACAGTAACATTGAGT
The DNA here is from genome assembly GCF_003265705.2 of Callorhinus ursinus. Taxonomy (NCBI): domain Eukaryota; kingdom Metazoa; phylum Chordata; class Mammalia; order Carnivora; family Otariidae; genus Callorhinus; species Callorhinus ursinus. The sequence continues at coordinate 5,557,944 of NW_027397122.1, read as the reverse complement.
AGACTACTCAGAAGGTTATTGCTCCAATAGTGGATTATAATTAGTCTTAAACTAAATGCTATGCTGGTCTTTCCTAACAAAGCTTAAATGCAAACATTAAAAGGATCAAACTATATCCAAATAAGTTAACTGAATCTGAGAATAAAGTTCAATAATATTTATAAAATTACCACAAAGTATCTACCATCCAACATGGTAACATTCACAGTATCTGCCAACCAAGAAATAATTATCAGTCCCATAAAAAATGCAGAAAATAAGAACTATGATGAAAGAAAAAAGCAATACCTTGAACCTAACCCACAAATGAAACACTTGTCAGAATAAGTAGACAGAGACATTAAAAAGTTTCCCTGTTGATAGTGAAATTCAAGATTAGTGAACTTAAAGACACAGCAACGGAGACCATCCAAAATGAAATGCAGAGAGGAAAATCTGAAGAAGTCATCCAGGCATCACTGAACTGTGGGACAATGCAAGGACCTAAATATCTTTGTGATTTGAGTACCCAAAGGAAAACAGTGACAAGTATTTGAAAGAAAAAAATGTCAGAAATTTCCCAAACCTGTATCTCTTGAAAATAATAAGATAGCAAAGCAGTAACACTTATAAAAAAAGAACTAAATAGAAACTGTAAACTGAAAATTACAGTAACAGCAATGTAAAAACCCTATGAGATGGATCAGCAAGATAGGACAAAAGATAATGATTATCCCGCTCTGAGCAAGAGAGAGCACAGAGTTAGCTTATAGGGCAGTGCCCAAACTCCATCATCAGTCCATCCATAGTCCTCTCCTTCAGGAGAGGAGCTGAAAGAGAATTTGAAGAAATAATGGTGGAGAACTCCCTACCATGGCAAAAGGTACAAAATCCCAGATTAAAGAAGTTGAGGAAGCCCTAAACAGTATTAAACCAAAGAAATTCACACCAAGACATCTCATAATTAAATTTATAAAAATGAAAGACGAAGGGAAAATCCTAAAGGCAGTTTGGGAGAAAGGATGGATTACCTACAGTGGAATAACAATTCAAATGTCAGTGGATATCTCCTCTGAAATGACAGAGGCGAGAAAAAAGTGACCCCATGTTTTTAAGTATTAAAAGAAAAGAACTGTCTACTGGGAATTCTATATCTGGCAAAAAAAAAAAAAAAAAAAGAATGGAGAGGAAATAAAAAATTACTAAAAAAAAAAAAAAAAAAAAAAAGAATGGAGAGGAAATAAAACATTACCAGATAAAAGAAAACTTTAAAAACTTTAAAAATGTGTTACCAGCAGACCTAACCTTAAAGATTAATTAAAGAAGTTTTTCAAAGAGAAAGAGAGTTTAAAAAAGAGAAAGAGAATCTTGGAGCATCAGGGAGGAATAACAGAACAATCAGAAATGTGAATACATAAGCTTTTCAGTATGATAGATTAACCTGTACTCATCAATTTTATAAATCGTATTAGGGACCGAGACAAAAATATTAACACTGTGTGACACTCAAAACAATGATATTTAAAAGTGGGTAAGGTAGCAAAAACTAAATAGTAATGAGGATTTCACCCTTAACTCAACATGGTAAAATGTTGACACTGGTAGACAATGATAAGTCACATATACATATATATATATATATATATATATATATATATATATATATAATTCCCAGAGAAACCACTACAAAATATATACAAAGAGATACATTCAAAATATCAAGATGGAATCTTGCATTGCATCATGTTAAGTAATACACAAGAAAGCAAGAATAGGGGAAGAGAGAAACAAGAATCAGAAGAAACACACAGAAAACAAATAATAAAAGGCAGAGTTACAAAATAACCTACGATATTTACCTTAAAATTAAATGGTCTAAACGTATCAAAGGACAGAGGTTAGCAGAGTAAATAACGATCACAGAAATTTATGCTTTTTATAGGAAGCTAGAGTCAAATTCAATGGCATAGGTACATTGAAAGTGAAAGAATGGAAAATTATATACTGATCCAAAATGGCAAAAATGCCATTTCCAAAGAAAGGAAAAACAGGAGAGAGGATATTAATATCTGATAAAGTTGACTTTGGAGGAAAGGAAATCACTAGAAGCAAAGAGAGGTTCTACATAATAATGAAAGAATCAATCCATCAGGGAGACATACCGATTTTAAATGTGTGTATACCAAACAGCAGCGGGGCAAAAGATGTCATGCAAAAGCTGATAAACTCAAAAGAAGAAGTAAGTGAATCCATAACCATAGTTGAATATATCAGCAGTTCCCCACCAGCAACTGATGGAACACCAGACAGAAACTCTGCAAGAAGCAAGATCTGAGCAACGCAACCAACCAACAGCATCTAATGCATATTCTTAGAACACCCCACCCAACAACAACAGAAAGCACTTTTTCTTAAGAACCTACAGAACATTCATCAGAGCAGAACATACCCCAGGTCATTAAAAAACCTCAACAAATTTAAAAGAACTGAAGTCATATGGAACGTGTTATCACAGCAGAGTCAAACAAGAAATCAATAACAGAAAGAACAGGAAAATCTCTAAACCTGCAAATTAAATACACTTCTAAGTCATTCTTGTGTCAAAGAAGGTTCAAGGTAAATAAGAAATTACTCTGAGCTGAACTAAAGTGAATACGCAACTAGCAACATTTGTGAATTTTGTCAATTACACCTTGGTAAACCGGTTAAAAAGCTATGGGACACAACAAAATGCTGAGATGGAAATTTATGGTATTGAGTGCCTAATTTAGGGAAGAGGGAAAACCCACTGACACTGTAAGCTCTCACCTCCAGAACTTAGGAACAAAAGCAATATAAACCCAAAACAAGTAGGAGGAAGAAAACAATAATGAAGAGTAGAAATGAATAAAATTGAAAATAGAAAATAGAGAAAAAAAATCAATGAAACAAACAGCCAGTTCTTTAAAGAACTCTTCCAGTGAATTCATGCTGGTTCTAGTAAGACAGGCAAAAAATAAAGAGAGAGAAGACACAAATCACAAATATAAAAAATGAAATAGAGAATATCATTATAGTTCCTGAAGATTAAAAAGTTAAGGGAATGTTATGAAAATTTTAATCTCATAAGTTTGCAAACTTAGAAGAAATAGAACAATTCCTGGAAAACCAAGAACCCAAACTCAGCCATATGAAATAGGTAATCTGAACAGCCCCTGAACATTTACAGAAATTTAATCCATCATATGAAGTTTCTGATAAATCTCCACGTCCCGATGATTTCACTGGAGGATTCTACCAAATAGCACCAATTTTAAACAATCTTATCCATCAAACAGAAGAGGAGGAAACACTTCCCCAACTCATTTTTTGAGACCAGTATTTCCTTGACACCACAAACAGGCAAAGAGAGTACAAAACAAATCTATATCTGACATGAACTTATGTGCAAAAATCCACAACAACAAATGTGCAGATGAAATCCAGCAATGTATTTATATATATAATAAATATGTTATGTATATTAATTAAAATGTACATATGTACACCATGACCAAGTGGGCTTTGTTCCAGATATGTCTGGTCTTCAAAGCCAATCAATGTCATTTTCCGTATCAACAGGCTAAGAAGAAAATTCCTATGGTTATACCATTTGTATAGAAAAGCATGTGACAAAATCCAACACCCAATCATGATAAAAACTCTTAGCTAGGAGCTCATGGGTGGCTTAGTCGATTAAGCCTCTGACTCTTGGTTTCGGCTCATGTTAGTTATAATCTCACGGTTGTGAGATTGAGCCCTGAGTCAGGCTCCACGCTGAGCATGGAGTCTACCTCAGATTTTCTTTTCCTCTCCCTCTCCCTCCCCCTCTGCTCCTCCCCCTGCTCACTTGCCTGCACTCTCAGGAATAAGGCAAAGATGCTGTTCTTGCCACTGTACTTCAACAGACTACAGCAAATTCAAGCTTCTGGGTTAAGAAAAGGGGGAAAAAAAGGTACAGATTGGAAAGAAAGAAGTAAAACTGTTTCTATGAGCAGATGACACAATGTAGAACATTTCAGGGAATCTACCAAAAAAAATAAAATATCTCCTAGAACTACCAGGTAGGATATAAGATCAAAACACACAAAAATAACTACATTTCTATTTGCTAATGTGAACATGTGGAAACCAATTGTAAATACGTGATACCACCCTAATCACCCCAAAGTTAAGGAAATATTTAGGTATAAAATTAATAAAACATGTAAAGAATATGTATACTGAAAGTTACAAAATGTTGAAGAAAGACATCAAGGAAGACATAAATAAATGGGGACACATAGTAGTGTTTTTCAGATTGGAGGATTCAACATAGCGAAAATTAATTCTCCCCAAATTGAGCTATAGGTTTCATATCATAATTCCACAAAATTTCTCATGGACCGAGTCAAGGTTTTTCTAAAATTTGTACGGAAAGAAAAGGAAATAAAATAACTAAAACAGTTAGACAAGCATAAAGTGGGCATTATTCTACCCCATATCAAGGCTTACTACATGGCTATCGTAACAAGACATCATGGAGAAGAACAGAAAATGCAGGAATAAACTTCCATAAATATGGCTAACTAATTTGTGACAGAGAAACAAAATATTTTAATGAAGGAAGGTAGTCTTTCAACAAAGGGTGTTGTAACATTTGGAAATTCCTGTGCAAAAATAAAATGAATTTTGACATAAACCTCACAACTTACATAAAATTAACCTAAAGTGGATCATAAAGTTAGTGTAATATGTAAAATTATAAAACTTTTAGGAAAAAGCATAAGAGAGAAGTTTCATTACTTAGGCACAAGACATAAAAGACAAAAAATATAAATTGGACTTCATCATACTTAAAAACTTTGGCCCGCAAAAGACTTGGTTAAGAGGATATCAAGTCAAATTACAAACATAGAGATTTTTTTCTGAATCGTATTTTTATTAAAGAGTCATATCCTGAATATACAGAGAGCACTTTAACCCAACAAGAATACACAATTGGAAAATGGGAGGATATATACAGTGGCAAATAAGCATGCGAGAAATGGTCCACATGAGGAGCCATGAGGGAAACGCAAAGTAAAACCACAACGAGATAATCACTACATACCTATCAGAATTAGTAAAATTAAAAAAAAAAAGCACTACTACAGCCAAATTCTGGTAAGGATGCTGAGAAATTCTTTCATCCATACATTGCTGCTGGAAGAGTAAAATGGTGCAGCCAATCTGGAAAAGATGGGCAGTTTCTTATAAATTTATGTATGTAATTACCAGATGGCACAACTTGGAAATTGCATTTCTGGGCATTTGTCCCAGATAAATGAAATCTTATGTTCACACAAAAACCCGTACATGCATGTTCATAGTCGTTTCATTTGTAATAGCTCAATAACGGAAACAGCCCAAATGTCCTTTGATGGGTGAATGGTTAATCAAACATTGGTACAAACCAACTATGGGAATCTACTCAGCAATTAAAAGGAACAAACATAATACACACAACAGCTTGGACGAATCTCCAGGGAATAATGCTGGCCGAAAGAAGCCAATCCCAAAAGGTTACATATTGCATGATTATAGCATTTTAAAAACAATATCATTTTGGAAATGGGAACAGATTAATGTCCATCAGGTGTTGGGAATGGGAATGAGGCAGAAGAGAGGTGTACAGTTATCAAGGGCGGGCACAAGGAATCCATGTTGTGACAAATCTGTTCGGTATCTTCACTACGCAGTGGACACAAAAACCTGGTCATGTGATAAAAGTTGTCTAGCGAATCAAATACAAAAAGAAATACACAAAAGTAAAACTGGGGTCTTTGAATAAGGGAGGCAGATTGTGTCCATGTCAATACCCTGGTTGTGATATTATTACCACACTTTTGCAAAATAGTTCCTGTTGGAGGAAACTGGTAATATGTACATGGAATCTCTCTATTTTCCTTTGTATAATTTCATGTGAATCTATATTTATCTCAATAAAAATTTCAATAAGTGAAAAGAGACAGTGCGGCTTAATTAAGTTTTCTGAAGCAAACCCATAATACAAAACCAAGAAGGCTGAGTCCAGATGGTAAACGTCCAAGCTTTGTTATTTTGCCTCTGTGGGGATGCTAGAGAGAGCAAGTCCTTGGAAAGGAGATTAACTTCAAACACACACATCCTAACCAAGTCAATCCCCTGTGCTCGGGACTCCTTGACACTTCTTGCCTGGGGACAGAGCTCAAATACCATTTATAGGTAAGGTATCTAAACCCAGTGAAGCCTTATCTAGAGATGTTGATGGACTTGGAATTATTATGACAATCTTGAATATTTAGGGCATTGCTCCCATTTTGTGGATGAGATATTTGTGGCTTGTAAAGACTACAAAGCTAGGAAGTAGTAGAACAGTGGTTTTTGTGGGAGAGGAAGCAGCTTGTGTGCTATCATAGAAGTGGACCCTGCATCATCCAGCGTGTCCAGGGAAACTTGAATCTGCGGCATTGTAGATAGCGTACACAAGTCTGTGCTGAGTAAGAGAGAAGAAAGCAGGTCTGCAGCTAACAAGTGTGGGTAGATTCTGAGTTCCCCAGAGCGGAAGGATGAGGGGGACGAACGCACACATTTCTTCCATTAGTACTGGCTTGGGAACTGAGCCTCTGGTTGAGAACTTGGAAGAATTCAGCTTAGTTGGGCTGGAGAACAAAAGTCTGTGGAAAAAGTAGTCAGAGCCTGATAGAAGTGGATTTTATTAACAGCTTGATTGAAATATCGTTGACATAAAAATATTGTTTTTATTTAAGGTGTAGGACATGATGTTTTGATAGGCGTATACATTTGGAAACATAATCCACTTGATTACATCACCTCCACCTAGTTACTATTTGTGTGGGAGTATAGTGAGCAGATCACCCTTAAGTTCTGTCCTCCTAGCAAATTTCAGTCACACAATACGGTATTGGTGACTGTCACCGCCTTTCCAGAGCTTTCGTGATTATAAGCACCAATGTTCATTTTTCTTTCTTTGTTTTGCAGTTTCTGAAAAGACTCATTTGTTCTTGGGCACAAGATGAGCTATTTGAATAAATACATGAGTTTGTGGAAGATCAGGGCAAGACAGACAAAGAGAAGCAGGGTTTGAGTTACCCCAGATGACCTTAATTTCCACCCCACAGACCGTGAAGCTTTTCTTTTGCACAAGAATTAAAATCAGTAAGTTGTTAGGTCTCTTAACAGGACTTTCGGATCCTTACATTTTCACAGGATTGCCTGATCTGTGTAGGCTTTCCCTATACACATATCTGGCTTCATTGAAATGCTTTTCATGGTAATATATGTAATGCAAATTATAAGCACGAAAATGGATTCCTTTCAAAACCTTCCCCGCCCGCACCGCGGCATAGCAGTGGGCGTTCACCTTAGGGAGCTTGTGAACAGCAAATATTTGTTTCTCACAGTGTGGATCTGGAAGTCCAAGATCAGGGTACCAACGTGGTCAGGTTCTGTGAAGGCGCTCTTCTGGATGTAGACCATCAACTTCTTGCTGTATCTCCATGTGTGCAAGGAGTGAGGATTTTTTAGGGCACTAATCCAATCGTGAAGGCTTCACCCTCATGACCTAACCACCACCCAAAGGCCCCACCTCCTAATAATATCACAACACTGGGCATAGAATTTCAACATGTGAATTTGAGAGGGACACATTCAGATCACAGCACAGTATATGAGCCCATACCTAATTAGCAAATCAACTTCTCAATTTCCATTCTTTATAAGACTAAAAGCAGGGGCAAAATTGAAGCAGACTTGCTAACTGACATCCTCAATGCTATGAAACTCATTAGTCTATTGATTCTATATTAAACATTCACACATCACCAAAAAATTAAATGTAGCATGTTAATAATGATTCACATAGAGGAAGATACATACATCTATAAGAGTCCATCTGGAAACCGTGAAATATATTGCACATGTGTAATCTATACATTTTTACTTTTATTTTTATTATTTTTTAAAGAGTTATTTATTTATTTTAGAAAGAGAGAGCAGGGACTGGAAGGAGCAGAGGAAGAGGGAGAGAGACTCTCAAGCAGACTCTGCACTGAGTGTGGAGCATGACATGGGGCTCAAACTCACAACTCCTGAGATCATGACCTGAGCTGAAATCAAGAGTGGGGAGCTCAACCAACTGAGCCACCCAGGCACCCCATTTTTTACTTTTATTTTAAAACACATTGCAGCATGCTATCATTTTATCATTTCATATTGAATTTGCCTACATAGAATTTCATAAATGAATATGAAATCTACCTACCTTTTTAGTCATACAATAAGCTATAAAAATGTTGTTATATACTGTGAAAGCAATTATACTGTGATTAAAATAAGATAAGCTGTAAATAATAAAAAAGAATGTTCATTTTGAGTTGCAAAGCTCAACAGAAAAATGAGCTAATTGACAATTGTTTTGTTCTGGTTTTGTTTGTTTGTTTCCTGAGACACATAGGATATTTCCATTCAATTACCTTCCATTCACACGTTTATAATTTCCTTAGTCCCCTTCCCAGCATGTGTTGCAGATAGCGGGATAACTGGTAAGTGGGGTACTTTATACAATCAGCCCCTACTTTGTGCCCAGTAAGGGTGAGATGCTGCGTCAAGCACAGACTGTCAGAAATAAACATGATTCAGAGGACCCAGTTCTTGTTTTCAAGGAGCACCAACCCCCGGGTCGTGTGCGAGATAGACAGCCAGACACATTTACCCCATATAGTTATTGCTGACGCACACAGAAGCTCACACTGTTTTGAGGGCTGAATAGGAAGTTAGGAAAAGTATGTCAAAGTGCTGACTTTGGGGCATAGCAGAATGGGTAGAAGCAGCTTGCACACAGGTGGGTGCAAGAAAGGAAAGACGTGGTCATTTAAGCCACATCACTGCATGGTCAGGATAAAGCACACTGATTTGTTAATGCTTAAGGAGTCGTTCATGCTGAGAAAATGCCTCAACAGGGAGTAAAATGACTTATCCAGAAGTTTCACAGCCACAGAAAGGAATGCAAAGTAGATGTTAATTTAGCTAACGCCCTTTGGGAATTCACAGGGCTCTTGTCTATGGCTATGGTCGCTATAAAATGAAAAAACAAAAAAAGTCAGGAGAACCAGTGACCCTAAATTAATGTGTAGAAGAAAGTTTCTGCAGGATTGATAACAGAAAGCATCTCCATTTCAGGGTACTTTGGTGCAAACCTGATCATCTCACAATGTTGAAGAATGTGTTATGTGGCCACACGTGAATTGAGCCAAAAAAGACACGTGATTAAAGAAAAACAATGAGAAGCAGTTTGTCAAGGTATCAGAGAGACCCTTACTCCTGAACTGCCTGATTTAGAAAGAAGCTGCCTGATGCAGGAGGAGGGGCAGTGCCCAGCCTGTGTGGGCGCTCAGGCAAGCCTCAGTCCCAAGGACCCCTCAATGGCTCAGCTTCAAAGAGGCAGAGACACTGTCATCACATATATTGAATGCAATTCATTTATAAGAACCTAAGATATTTCACACTGAGCCAATCTGAAAAATCAGCAAACCTAGGTCATGATTCACTGTTTATGTGGAATAAAGTGATGTCCTATTGGAAAAAAATGTTTTTGCTCCAAAATAGTAACGTAACACTTTTGTTTTCCCCGAAATTCAGGGGTCATGCTAAGAAACCTCCTTCACATTTCCTACTTATTAGATGATAATTGATCATATATTTAATCCTTTCTTATTTGAGTCTGCAAATTGTTACAAATTACAATTTTAATGCCTTGTAGTTTCAATGTAAGGAATTTTATCTTCACTTTTACACTGATATTGGAAACAGAATGCTAGTTCTAAGTACAGTGCTTTCCCAGCATATGTGCCTAGATACCCGTCTTCGCTTTTCATCATTAATATTGTTATTTTATTTTTAAGGAGGTTCCACCCCCAGTGTGGAGCCCAATGTAGAGCTTGAACTCATGACCCTGAGATCAAGACCTGAACTGAGATCAAGAGTCAGATGCTTAACTGACTGAGCCACCCAGGTATTCCCTTATCATTAAGTTTTGAATTAGATCACTAAATACTATTTTCAGTAAGTGCTTCTATGTTTACCATAAATTATAATATGTTTAAGAAACGACTCAGGTGGGGTGTCTGGGTGCCTGAGTTTTTGAGGTGCTGACTCTTGATTTTTGCTCAGGTCCTGATCTCAGGTTGGTGGGGTTGAGCCCCTCCTGGGGCTCTGTGCTCAGCGACGAGTCTGCTTGTCTCCTCCCCCTGCTTGCACTCTCTCTCTTAATAAATAAATAAATAAATAAATAAATAAATAAATAAATAAATAAATAAAATCTTAAAAAAATGTACTGAGGCTTTTCTCACAATTGAAACAAATATTTCTGGGCATTAGGCTTTTAAATCACAAACCTTTCCCATAACACACGGTGCTCCACTGTGCAGAGCATGATCTTTTAAAAATTTAGAGAAAAAATTAGGGCGTGACCTTTTAAAAATTTAGAGAAAAAAAAAATCGGAGGAAGACTTCTGCTTCCTGGTTTTTGGAGTAGACGTGTTTGTCCTCTGCTTCCTGCTAAACACAAGTACAATCTTTACACATTACAGGTAAAACAACATTGCAAGACTGTACAAGTTGGAATGGAAAAGGCATGGGTTCCAAAGAACATCGCAGAGGTGAATGAATGGCCTCGGGTTTCTGTTTTGCCTCATGTATGGAACTGAAGGGACCAGCCACCTGGAACTGTTGATGGGTGTAGACATAACAAGCCCCAGTGGAAGCCTGCTCTTTCTCACCAAAGGGTCTGGAAAGGGGCAGCCGAGAAAGACAACTTTCAGAGTAACAACTCTACCCCAGCCGACATTACAGATGAAACTGTGTCCTCCCACCCGCACCCCCATACACCGGGGCTGAGTGGGGCAGCCTAGAGTAGCATCCTCCCGAAGCTGCAAGGATGCATCCCCAAATCCCTCCTGAGCTGGTGTTGGAGAAGATGATGCTCATTCTTGCCAGCTAGTAATGAGCCCCACAGCGCCAGTGGAGACCGCATGGCGGGGGCCAGGGCGGGGTGCTGGAATTCTACCTACGCCCAGCGTTATGGCCAGGTGCCTCTCAATCCCTGCTGGGGTGATGTTGGAGAGGGTCGAGTGGCGAGCGAAGAGAGTCTCCACCATGATGAGGCCGCCTGCACTGCAGGGTCTGCGGAGACACTGTGTGGAGCTGGAGCATTCACCCCTACCCAGCAGTAACGGAGACCCCCTTCCTTGGTGCCCAAGAATGGGGAATTTAGACTTCTAGGACCATCCGGCAGCAATGAGACTGGGCAAGGGGTGGGGGCAGGGCAGAGGGGTGTCAGAAGAAGCCCCTTAAAACTGGACGTGTCATTACTACCCAGAGCCTCAAAATGGAATGCGACGCTTTCCAGGTTTTAGCAGAAACTCTCTCATCTACCAAGAACCAGGAAGGTATCAAGCAGAATAACAAAGGACAACAGAAGCCAACGCGGAAATGATGAGGGTGTTAGAACTATCTGACAGTGAATTTAAAACAGTCATAATAAAAATGCTTCAGTGAGCAGTTGCCAATGCCCTTGAAACAAATGAAAACAAAAAAGGAGAATTTCAGAAAAGAAGGGTCTTCTCAGAAAATAAATAGAAGATACAGGGGAGCCTGGGTAGCTCAGTTGGTTAAGTGCCTGACTCTTGGTTTCTGCTCAGGTCATGATCTCACTCAGGGTTGAGAGATCGAGCCACGCACTGGGCTCCACGCTGGGCGTGGAACCTGCTTAAGGTTCTCTCTCCCTCTCTCCGTTTCTCCCCCTGCTCATGCTCTTTCTGTCTCTCTCTCTCTCTCTCAAAATATAAATAAATAAATAAATAAGTAGAAGATAGGAAGAAGAACTAAATAAAAAATACAGAATTGAAAACTTGTTTTTCTTTCTCAAATGCCTAAGGTAGCTTAGATTATGGATTTTAGATCTTCATTTTTATCCGGCACATGCATTTCATTGACATAAATTTCCCTCCAAGTACTGCTTTTGTATTTTCACATTCATTTATTTCAAAACATTTAAAAAAAAATTTCTCTTAAGATTTCTTCTTTGACTCATCTTATTTAGAAATGTGTTCTTTAATCTCCCAGTATTTCAGGAATTCCCAGCTATCTTTCTTTATTGAATTCTGCTTTAATTCTGTTATGCTGTTATGGTCTGAGACTAGACACTGTTTGATTTCTTTTCCTTTACATTTGTTAAAGTGTGTTTTATGGCCCAGGAGGTGGTTCATCTTCGCGAATGTTGCGTATGCAGATGAGAAGAATGTGTAATCTGCTCTTGGTGGATGAGATTGCCTGCAGACATCAATTATACTTGGTTGATGGTGGTACGGAGCTCAGCCATGGCCTTCTGATTCTCTGCCTGCCGGATCTGCCCACTGCTGATTGAGAGCAGTTAAAGTCCCCTAGCATGATAGCGTGTTCATCGATTTCTCCTTGAGGTTCTACTAGTTTTAGTCTCATATCCATCAATGCTCTGTCCTTAGGTGCATACACTTTAAGTGCAGTGAAGACATTCTTGGAGGGACGCCTGGGTGGCTCAGTGTCATGATCCAGGGGTCCGGGGATCAAGTTCTGCATCCCTGCTCGGCAGGGAGTCTGCTTCTCCCTCTCCATCTGCCCCTCCCCCCTGCTTGTTTTCTCTCTCTCTCTCTCTCTCTCTCTCAGATAAATAGAATCTTAAAAAAAAAAAAAGGCATTCTTGGGTTAGGACCCCTTCATCATTATGTAATGGTCCTCTTTATCACTGGTAACTTTCCTTGTTCTGAAGGAAACTATTCTTTTTAATTGTTCTAGTAGTTTCCATAGACTTTGCAAATACATATTTGCAACTAATCTGTGTCTTTGTTCGAAGACCACTATAACAACTGACAGGTAGTATGGGTGCGTTGTAAAAGAGTGTTCCATCTTGTCTCTTACTAGTTACTATCATTTATTTCCCTTGCTCATAAGCATTGATCACACAATCCATTATTATTATTACTTTGAATAAACATTATCTATTAGATCAACCGAATATGAAAAATAAAGTGTTTTATTTTACCATCATGTCTTATTTCTCCAAAACATTTTCTTTTTTTTTTTTTAAATGTACATCCAAGGTTCTGACCTCTATCATTTTTCTTCTCCCTGAAAAATTTCTACTGTTTCCCGTGGGGCTGGCCTGCTGATTATAATTTCCCTCAGTTTTTTGTTTGCTGAGAATGTTTCTCCTCTAGTTTAGAAAGATAATTTCACTGGATGTAGAATTTTCTGATGGAGAGTTTTTTTTTCTTTTTAATATTTCACTCGACTCGGTCCCCACTGGCACACTTTTGGATGAGAAGTCTGCTGTAATTTGTATCCTTATTTCTCTATAAGTAAGATCTCCCCCAACACCTGCAAACTGATGTTTTTCAAGATTTTCTCTTTGTCTTTGTTTCTCTGCAGCTTGATTATGAACATCCCAGGTGCTGAACATGGGGTGTGGTTCTTGTTTCATATTTTCTGGGATACCTGATTCTATAGGTTGATATCTGTCATTAACTTCCCAAATTTCTTGGCCGTTATTCTTTCAAATATTTCTGCTTCATTGTCTCTTCTTCTGGTATTTCAAGTATTAATATCTTATACCATTTGTAATTGGCTACAATTATCCAATAATTGTACTTTTTTTTAAAGAAATTTTTCCTCCATTTATTTCAGTTTGGTTAGTTTCTTTTGTCATATATTCCAGTTCTTAGATTCTTTTCTGGGCTGTTTCTAGTCTATTAATAAGCCTATCAAATGCATTCTTCATTTCTGCTACACTGTTTCTGTTTTCTGTCATGTTTCTTTTGATTCTCTACACCCAACATGGGGTTGAAACTCACGACCCCTAAATCAAGAGTTGTGTGCTCTACTGATTGAGTCAGCCAGGAGCCTCTCTTTTGATTCTCTAGAATTTCCATGCATCTGCTTCCCTTACATATGTGTTCCTGCATGTTATCTACTTTTTTCATCGTATTTTTGAGATATTACTCAGTTATTTTAACTTCCTGGCGTGATAGAAATCTGCACCCTATGTAATTTTGTTCTGATGCATGCTTCATCTCTTCAGACTGTTTTTCTTTTCTTTCAGTATAACTTGTAATTTTATTGTTTAATCAAAATCTAGATATGCTATATTGGATAACAGGAGCTGAAATAAATAGGTCTTCAGCATGAGAGTTTATAATAGTGTGGCTGGAATTTGGGTGTCTTTAACATTTACTGTAGCTTTTGGTGCCAGAGCCTTCAGATTCCTTTAGTGTCTTTGGTTTTGTTTTCCTAGTTTTCTTTGGATTTCCCTAAGAACTCCTTCTTAAGTGATGTCTGGGTCTCTTAGCTGCAGCCTGCTATTATTATGCCAGAGTTACCGTGTGGTAAGGAGTGGGAGGGAAGCATTTTATAATCATATGGTTGAATCTTGGTCTTTGAGTAAGCCTGTGTTCTCACAATGTGACCTTCATAAATCTTTCTTACCCTTGAGTGACTCAGGAAGGTTTGGGGAGCTAGAATTGGTAATTTCCCTTCTGACTACATGAGCTATGATTCTGGTGAAGTATTTTTCACTGGAGAGTAGGCCTTTGTTTTGGAGAATGTACTAGGCATAAGTCAAAATAGTTATCTTCTCTCCCTGCCAAAGACATGAGTAAATTTTTCCTGACTCTTTAATGTGAGAACCCAGTGAGTGTCCTGGAGGTAAAACCCATAAATATGTTGTTGTCCCTCGGACTGAAGCCCCCTAGAAGTTTCACACTCTCAGACTGGTCTAAACTCGGCCTCTAGGAATTTGCCAAATGATCCTTTCGGTGTTCTTACCAGTTTATGGCTCAGAGACTTCTGCTCCAGGCAAGTTACTCTGGGCTTCTTTGTATTTCTCCTAGATTTTAGCATTTTGATTTGCTCTGAAACTTCAATTCTCTGAGTCCAAGGAAAGTCACTGATTTTAGGTTCTTCAGCTTTTTCATAAGAATGGAAGTGAACACTCCAAGCTCTTATCATCGTGGAGTGTTTGTGCGACATCTGATAAACTGTATTCTCCACGTGGTCGTGGGTATGTGCGTGTATTCATGTGAGCACACATGCACACAAAAGAGACTGAAAGAACATTTAATTTCATAGGAAATTGTCTGTCTGGATTTAATAACCTTTGCATATTCTCTGTCACTTTAAAGGCTACTTCCACACCCTTAATAGGTTCTATGGTAGACAGTTAAATTGATTTTTGTACCTTTGACAAGAGTTTCTAAAATCAAAATCATTTTCATTCAAAGTATTAAAGTAGTCTGAAGTAGGATTCTTCCCAAAGTTAACACTCTCAGAACAACCTGAACTACTCGGCTGTCCGGAATATATATATGGCAACAATTGCCTCATTTTCCTGTTGTTTAATGGATAATGGGAGAAAGAAGTTGCCCGGTCAATGAGTAATAATTTTCTTTTTTTTAATTTTATTGAGGTATAATGGAAAAACTTGTTATATATTTAAAGTGTACAACATGATGATTTGATATATGCATACATTGCAGAAGGATTTGTTCAATCAAGTTGATTAACACACCCATCACCTATTTACCTGTTTTTGGTTTTTTTCTTTTTTGTTTTTTGTTTTGGTGGGAACACTTAAGTTCTACTCTCTTAACAAATTTTAATTGTAAAATACAGTATTGGGCGCCTGGGTGGCTCAGTCGGTTAAGCACCCAACTCTTGATTTCAGCTTAGGTCATGATCTCAGGGTGATGAGATTGAGCCCCTCATTCGGCTCCATACTGGTTGTGGACCCTGCTTAGGATTCTCTCTCTCCCTCTTGCACTGCCACTCCCAACCCTCCTCGCACTTTCTCTCTAAATAATAATAATAATAATAATAATAATAATAAATATAAATAATAATAAATATTTATTAAAAATAAACAGTAACAAATAATAAATAATAACAAATAATAAATAAGTTTTCTCTAAATAATAATAAATAATAAACAAATAATAAAATAGATAATAATTAATTAATAATAATAATAAATAAAATACAATATTGTCAACCTTATTCACCATGTTATACATTTTTTAAAAGATTATTTATTTATTTATCAGAGAGAGAGAGAGAGAGAGAGCACAAGCAGGGGGAGCGGCAGAGGCAGAGGGAGAAGCAGGCTTCCCGTGGAGCAGGGAGCCCGATGCGGGGCTCGATCCCAGGACCCTGGGATCATGACCTGAGCCAAAGGCAGACGCTTAACGACTGAGCCACCCAGGCACCCCAAGAACAGGTTTAAATGATTGTACACACTTTTACAATTTGTAAACCTTCTTTTCATTAAATTTTTTTTTTTTTTGCAGATCAGAATATAAAATAAAATTAGTCTACCTTATGCAAGTACCCGCACACATTAAGTGTTTATTATAAGGGAGCTGTTTAAAAAGATACTTTTTCGTTCCAGTGTACCTAGCACAAAACTCAGCATTTTATAAATTATACTCACCCATTTCTGTAGTATTAAAAAATATTTTAAAGTTTCAGGGTAAAACAAGAAAAGACAAAGTGTTTCCCCCAATCCCAGAAAAATCAAGTTGTTTGTTGCTGCAGCTCAACAGTGCAGACTTATGACAACTTTGTCACTAATTCTCAGTCTCCCGAATTCATACTGATAGAAACCATAGTATGTATCTATCCCCCCCACACACACGGGGTGAACGCCCATAAGGCAAAGAACATTTGTGGGTAACAAAACAACGGAAAGCCAATAGGCTTGAAATCATTGTTTTCCTTTCTCAGAATAAAAGCTGGAGGATCCCTCCCATTCGAGCCATATCACAAGTTCAGTAGAAACAAAAATTCTTTGGTTTTACAATATTGAACTATTCCCCTGTTATAAAGTATGGGAGAAAGTCAGTTCTCAAACTCACGTGTCTCATCAAAGTTTTTTCTTGCCATTCACAGCCCCTGCTTCTGTCTGGTTTTGTTCTATTTTGTTTTCTCCTTTTTTTCTCTCTCTCTCTCTTTCATTTCAGTTAGTCAAAAGAAGAAGGTTAGGGGGGACCACATATCTTATTTTCCTAGATATCTCAACGTTAGTTACTCACATTTTCCTTGCTGGCACTTGGCCCAGCACTTCCATTGGAACATTCTTCCACCCCCACAGGCCAAATGACATGATCCTTGCTTAAAGCTTCCAGTGTTGGCCCGTGTTTTAGAACGGTCTATATAATGCTTCCCTGTAACTAAGAGACTGTATGTTTACTCTAAGACCTCAGTGGCAAACTTTTCAATGAAAAAAACTAGAACACTAACGATTCTCTTGCATCTAATCTGATAATCACAAGTAAGAGTTACAAGTAAACGTGTTAAATATAATACTACATTTCCTCCTACAAATATGGTGTAAAAAATTCTAACCGACTCTTCAGGATATGTGCATGTTCACTCTACAAGTTCACATAAGTAGTACCGGTACAAAAATTATGGGATAGAAATAAATTATTTTATTATATTATTATAAATTATTATTTATGATATTATTTAACACAAAATGACCAAATGGCCATGTTAATATAATTCGATATTGCTTTTGTTTCTTAAGTAATTTTTTTTCTTTTTCAAATGTTAAAACAATAATTTGGCAACACCAGTCTATCATAAACTATCTTTCGCTATATTTTAAAGTAAATTTGATTCTAAGGTTTGGTTATTTTTTCCTCTTTTACCATATCTGCTTCACAGATTAAGATGAGTCAATGCAAGACATTCTGGAGCTATTGATGCCCATGAGGGGCTTGTGATGTAAGTACAAATACAAAATAAATTTTGGATAAGATTTACAATGTCCTGATCACATGTTTTTCTCTGCATGCTTTCATTGATTTTTTTCCAAATAAGTCATATCATAGCAAATAAACAAAATAAATATCTAAACAAGTATCTTCCTGAGTGACTATATATATATTTATTATAAATACAAATATTCCGTATTTGAAATGTTTACTTGGAGCAGCTTGATTTAAGTCAATTTAGCATGAAATACATTTTGAATGTTCCTGGGGCAAAAAGGAACTAAACAGTCATTTCCAAAGTGAAGAAAAAATAAAGTTTAAAAAGAGGCACTTCTGGGAAGGCAAGATGTATACTTTAATAAATTGTGGAAGGGGGAAACAAATACTGATTTAAAATATAATCTTCAGGGGCACCCAGCTGACTCAGTTGGCAGAGCATGCTGGGACATCGAGCTTACTTTAAAAAATTAAAAATATTAAAATGTGATCTTAAAATAAAAAATCACAAGGGTAGAGCTCCCTAGTGCAGTCCTTGATTTGCAATTAAAACACTTTATGGGGCACACTACTCAAGTTAGACACCCAAGAAGATCTGCTTATTTAACAGCAACTCTTCAAAACAATCATGGGGCTAAATATGCACAGATAGAGCTCAAAAATTAAGCCCAGGAATCATTCTGTCCCCTTTACAGGTAGCCACAGCTCAAAGTATAGGCCACACGTGGGGGCTTGGGTTGTCTTCTCCTTCATTCTACGTCCTTTCTGTTGTGATATATTCCCTCTCCGTTTCCTGACTTTCAAGCTCTTTCAAAACTGTATCTTCCAAATGATAGACCTGGAGTCGCTGGTAGGCGTGAAGCAAATCCTATGTAATAATCCTATGAAACTAAGATTCCCTCCAACAGACCAAGTTGAGCTCACAGTCTAAAATTCCAGAATTCATAGAGACAGGAGGCACAAGGAATGAGTGTCATTATAAATGATTCATGGTAGGATTAGATTTATAAGTAATCTAGCATATGGAATTATGAGATAAAAATGTAAACCATGTTGAGTTTAGAAGGTTTATAGTAATCAAATACAGTGTAAAAACATAAAGAAAGAGGGCGCCTGGGTGGCTCAGTCAGTTAAGCAAAAGACTCAAGTTTTGGCTCAGGTTGTGATCTCGGGGTTGGGAGATCCAGCCCCTCCTTGGGCTCCACACTCTGAAGGGAGTCTGCTTGGGATTCCCTCTCTCTCTCTCTCTGCCACTCCCTCTGCTCACACTGTTGCTATCTCTAAAATAAAAAAAATAAATAAATAAAATCTTTAAAAATAATAGAAAGTAAAATGAAAACATAAAGAAGGGACAACATGGTGTTAACAAAGATTGTGTTCCTTTTCCAAGTCATTGGGTGAAAAGCTCACCCAAGGATCATGTAATTATTTAGGGGAACATACTTGCCTGTGATTTGTTTTTTGCCTTGTTAGAGCCCAGACACTGTGAGGCTCTGTGTTAATTTGTGGATTTATGTAGGTAGAAATAATCTCCAATTACAGTTATTTCCCTTTAGTTTTGTTTCGTATTCCACCTAGTACTTTTACTCTAACATTTCTTTATTAAATTTCCTTTATTAAATTTCCTACAGGTACTCACCTCCTCAAATATTCTTTGTATTAGGGTTCTCCAGAGAAATAGAACCAAATAAATGTGGGTATGATAAGGAATACATGAGATTTGTTATAAGGAATTAGCTCACACCATTATGGAGACTACCGTTACCCAGATATGTAGTTACCAAGCTGCAAATCCAGGAGAGTTGATGGTGTATTTCAGTTTGAAAGCCAGCAGTTTCAAGATCCAAGAAGACCCAGTGTCTGAAGGCTAAAAAAGACCAGTATCTCAGCTTAATCAGTGAAGCAGGAAGAGTTCCCTCTCACTCGGCCTTTTTGTTCTATTCATGTCTTCAACTGATTGGATGAGGCCCACCACATTGAGGAAAGCATCTGCTTTACTCAGTCCACCAATTCAAATGTAAATCTCATTTAGAAACACCCTTACAGACACACCCTGGATAATTTTTGGCTAAATGTCTGGGCACACCAGGGAACAGTCGATTTGACATAAAATTAACCATCGCACTTTGAATTCATCTTACCAATATGCACTTGCTTCATTAATTAATGTGCTGAATACACTAAAAATTGACATATGAGGGCGCCTGGGTGGCTCAGTCGTTAAGCATCTGCCTTTGGCTCAGGTCATGATCCCGGGGTCCTGGGATCGAGCCCCGCATCGGGCTCCCTGCTAGGCGGGAAGCCTGCTTCTCCCCCTCCCTCTTCCACTCCCCCTGCTTGTGTTCCCTCTCTTGCTGTCTCTCTGTCAAAAAAAAAAAAAAATTGACTTATGATCATTTTAACCAACAGATGTTTAATCACAGTTCCAGTGAGATCGCAGTTATAACTGATTTTTGTAGAAATTGCAGATTGTCCTTCCAAATCCAATTCCCCTCTTCCATAATAATGGAATTAGAGCTGGACATGTGGGTGAAAGTGACTATATTCCCATGCCCCAGTGCAGTTTGATATGAGTACAGGACCAAATCATTAGTAATGAAATGTAAAGAGAAGTGGTCTCTGTTTTTCCTAAGTCTGGGCCATAAGACACTATATTATATTCCCCCATCTTGTTTCCCCTCTAATGAGCTATAACACGAACGTGTCTGTGACCCAGTTTTGACAAAGAGATGAGATGAGCTCCCTAAGACAGAAACAAGTCTCAGAATGCGGAACATTTATATAGTACAATGCCTACTTGCCCTGGATTTTTCCATCAGAAAATATATGCAATTGTTTGTCATTTGGGCTGAAAAAAATTAACATTGTATATTAAGCTATTTATGATGTGGTTTCTTCCTTATATTTGTTTTGTATTTACCTTAACTCACAGAGAAATCAGCACCTTCCAGTGAGGGCCGGGGCAGGTGTATAATACCAGAACCTAAACTATGTGGCTTAGGCTAAAACAAAGCCCTAGAGAGGAAACGGATATGGTAAGCTAGCTAGCTGGTGGGATTTTTCGATAAGCCATGCAAAACAGTTAGTAAAGCTATTGTGTTTTACACCTTGGAAGGACCACATGTCTACTCAAGAAGAGAGCAGACGTTGAAACTATAGAGACTCTAAAAGGAACTTCTCCTCCCATGTATACATGGCCCAAGAGAAAAATTGAACCAGGAAAAAACTCTCAGTGGGCAAGACCAAAGACTGTAGCCGAAAATCAACAAGGCACAGAAGCCAAAGCATTCAAATGGTCAAAACAAGAAAATCCCTCCCTCTCAATGTCAGCTCCCGAGCAGAATTCCTTATTGCTAGGAATCCATTACTGCTGCGTATTTTTCAATAGTTTCTTTTCCAAATGGTAGTTATTTTAGCCCCTTACCCCACCTTTTTTTTTTTTTTTCCCCAAGTAACTTAGTGTTGACTGGATATTGGGCACTTGGGTAGAGGGAGAGTGTCCTAACTTGTCTTATTTATGTTATCAGCCTGCAAGTGCTCTGTGCTGACCATGTAGAGAATAGAAATCAGTAGACAGGTTTGGGGTCAGCTTTTTGGAAAAAAAGATGAGTCAGTTCTGTTTGTGGGAAGGTGCATGCACATAAATAATGCAGCCAACCAGGGAGGCAGCTTATAGTAGAATCTGCTAGTTTTTCGCCAGGAAATCTTGTCTTTCTTCGTCTATTGCCTTAGATTCAGCTGATGCAAAAATAAAACTTTCCACTCACAGCAGCATTTGCTCAAGAGATAGAAAAACGAGTGCTATGCTTCATCAACCCTTACTTAATTAACCATGAACACTCACACCCGCCACTCTTCGCTAGCTCCTAAATTTTTTTTCACTTCGGTGAACTACTAAATAAATTTATTACTGGAGTCTGTCCCTTTGCTTTTCAAGTAAATACATTCAATGCACATTTGTTGTTTATTCTCTATTAGTGTGGAGATTCCACCAATATTTGCCCCACCTGGATTGCTGAATATGAAACCTTGAGACCCAAACAGCAAAGAGCACGTTGATCCCACAATTCTGAGTATGTTGCCTCGGGTGAGATAGAAACCCACAACTCCAGGGCTCTTTTTGACATAGAGACTCATTACAATCCTAATTCCTATGACTATATGGCAGTATGTCAGCTTTTCACTGAGATCATTATTGTTTGTTTTTTTAAGATTTATTTATTTATTGGAGAGACAGAGAGAGTGGCAGGGGGAGGTGAAGAGGGAGAGGGAGAGAGAATCTCAAGCAGCTCCACACCCAGCATAGAGCCTGACGCAGGGTTCGATCTCACAACCCTGAGATCATGACCCGAGCAGAAATCAAGTCAGACACCTAATCAGCTAAGCCGCCCAGGCGCCCCTCACTGACATTGTTGTGAATTACAATGTCTAGAGTGGAGAACTGAATTTATTAAGGTTTCACACCTCTCTGGAATTCTAGAACACAAAGGCAGGCAAAATTTTAGTTCTGTCATGGTCAGGTTCTTAATTGTTCATAAAATCTGAAACATTGGGTGTATGATTTTTTTTTGAGGTTTTATTTACTTATTTATTTAAGAGGGGGAGAGAGAGAGAGAGAGAGAGAGAGGGAGAGAACGCAAGCAGGGGGAGGGAGAAGCAGACTTCCTGCTGAGCAGGGAGCCCGATGTGGGACTCGATCCCAGGACCCTGAGATCATGACCTGGCCTGAAGGCGGATGCTTAACCAACTAAGTCACCCAGACTCCCCTGGATGTATGATTCAAATATTCAGTCCAAATAGACTGACATAAAATCAAAATAAGAGAATCCATGACTCACATCATAAGGCCTCTTAAAAAAAGATAGGAGACATAATGCTGATCAATTTAGAAACTCATAAGAATATATGAAAATTGAATTGCTAATGCTTTAGATGTGATGGCACTTAAGAAATTCTGATTGTCACTCTGGTTAATAAAGTAGCCAACTTAGTGATCACTTGTTATTCTTAGAGCCATTGCTGATGAGTCTATTTGTTATTTTATTTTTCAAACCTAATATCCCAAATACAAAATAATAGAATATCTAAGGTTTACTCTATACCCAAAACATCAATTTGAAGTCTTCTCATTGCCCACTAGAGCATGAAAAAAAAATGTGCTCTTTCCCTTTATAAAAGGAGCAATAATAGTATTTTCCCTAACTCATGGATTCTATAAAATTTAGTGACTCAACACTATTGCAAGAGGTGCTTTAAAAAATCCATTCTAGGGGCGCCTGGGTGGCTCAGTTGTTAAGTGTCTGCCTTCGGCTCAGGTCATGATCCCAGGGTCCTGGGATCGAGCCCCGCGTCTAGCTCCCTGCTCAGCAGGGAGTCTGTTTCTCCCTCTCCCACTCCCCCTGCTTGTGTTCCCTCTCTCACTGTGTCTCTCTCTGTCAAATAAATAAAATCTTTAAAAAAATAAAAAATAAAAAAATCCATTCTATAAAAAGGGGAATATTCAGGCTTCTTAAAAGTTAATTTAATTAACTTATTATACAAATACATTTTAATGATTCCATACGATTCACATTAAGAAGAGATGCATTTGTATTCATTTATAAAGACAATAGGTAGCTAAAAGTCTCTTATTTTAGAAAGATTTTGTGTTTAGGTCTAACACAGAATAATTATAATACCATTTAAAGCAAAAACAAAAGGCTCTAGAAATGTTGTTAATATGCAAACCACCCATAATGGAAGCTTAATCAATATAATTATTAACTAAATCCTTGTAAACTGATACAGCATAACTCAATGGTTTGATTTCATATATTCTGGTTTTATTGGTTGTTATAAAAAATAGTCTTGGCTCCACAGATTATTTCCTATTTTTTTTCCTAACACTGACTGAAAGACTCTTGGTATCTCCTAACCATTAAAAAATAATTAATGTACCTAAAAAAACCATATCATAGACTTATCTTTTTGTTTGTATTTGCTTAGTATTTTAGAACAATTTCAAACTTACAGAAAAGTTAAGCAAAGTTGTTTTTTTTGTTTTTTTGTTTTTTTTACTTGAACAATTTGAAAGTCATTTGTGGACATGATGCTCTTCCCACATCTTACTCTGCGCATTATACAAGCAAGGATGTTCTTGTACACGGCCTATATAAAAGCCAATAACAGGCAAGGAATGCTGTTATAATGCTGTCATCTGATTGTCAGACCCGCCCAGGTTCTGCCATGTTTTCTGTTTGGGGAAAGGTTCCGGCTGATAATTACCAATTGCACTTAGCCGTCATCATTTTCATGTTCAATCTCAACTAATCTTTCTTTGACTACCACACTTTGGTACTTTTGAATAGTAGAGGCCAGTTATTCTGTATGATGTTCCCCAATTCATGTTTCCCTAAATGATTCCTCATATTTATTGACATTCAGGTTTTGCATCTTGAGCAGGAATGCTTCAGAAGTGATCCTGTGTTCTCATTGCATTCTCTCCAGTAGGACACAGTCACAATCTATCCAATTACTGGTAATCCTTTGATTAAGGGGTGGTCTGCCAGGCTTCTATGCTGAAAGGTACTCATTTTCCCTCTATAATTAGTCAGTGCATTGTGTAGACTTGAGATTATTTATTCATACCAGATGGATTTATGAATCCAAAATGTAGTCAGTGGGTTGTAATCTGTCACTATCAATATTCATTTCTATGTTTAAATTGTCCCAGAGTTAGACAGTGGCACCCCCACACATTGGCTTTGCATCTGCTGGTGTATCTTCTTAGTTCTTTGGGTGCTCCCTTGCTTTCGGGGTGAACAAGTGTTCAAGCTCATTTTGTATCTTCTCTGTCCAACACTGGGTTCTACCATTTCTCCTATGAGGTCTTGTTTCTTTTAATGAAAACTTGCATTACTTACTAAGGCCTGGTATTAGATGTGGTCATTATTATTGGGCTGTCACTTTTTGTAAGCTGTATCCTTAGACAGAGTTAGGGAATGAATGTATGCATTGTCAGAGAAAAAAATTATTCTGACACTGTTCACATGTTCAGTGCTATGGTAATAGGTGTCAAGACTATCATGACAGGGAGAGAGATGAGTTCAGCTCAGATCCAAACACAACAGAGACTGCTGAAAATTTATAGTCAAAGCAGAGTGAGAAGGGCAGTCGGTGGATGGACAGTTACAGAGAGGGGACATGGCCGGTAGGAGGATTCTTGCTAAACTGATGTAGTAGGATTCTTGCTAAAGCTGGACTTAGCAGGTCGAAGACAAGGCCCAAGGACAGGGCATAGTTGCCAAAAAAGCTTAGAAGAAACTGTCTAAAATTTGGTCAAGGAGAGAGTTCGCGTGTGTCTGTGTGTGTGCGTTTATTCGTATGAAGAGAAAACCATTTGTTCACACTGATGTCTCAGATTCTAATCCAATACCACAAAGTGTTCATTTCAATGTTCTCACCTTCTGTGGTTGTGATGCTCTGAAAGTGATCACTTGTTTCGTCAGTCCCTCTGTGTATTACAATCTGTCATCATGGCCATAGAGCCCCCCTGCCGTGATCCACCTGAGCCATGGGGATACCCTCTCAACCTGCTTGGGCTCAGATCCCCTGTATCAAACACTAACTTTACTCTACCTTGTCTCTAACACCCTGCGACAAGCTACCCCTCATCTAGACTCTCTCGTTCCCCCACTTGGGTCTGACACCTTGCAATAGTTTGTTACTCCTGCTGCCAATGCCCGCATCATGTGGATAACACTTCATATCACTTCATCTGTGTGATGATTAATTAGGTGTGCCAACGTGGTTAGACCGTGGTGCCAGGTCTTTGTCAAACATCAGTCTAGATGGTGCTGTGAAGATATTTTCTAAAGATACGATTACCATATAAATCAGTGGACTTTGACTAAATCAGACTACCCTTTCTAATATAGGGTGGGCCTTGTCCAATCTGTTGACAGCCTTAAGAAACATTACTGAAGTCCATGAGAAATTAAAAAAAAAAAAATTCTGCCTCCAAACTGCCTTCCCACTCAAGACACAACATCAACTCTTCCCTGTTTCACCCTGCTGGCTGGTCCTAAAAATTTCAAACTGCCAATCCCCACAATCACACGAACTAACTCTCAAAAATCCCTTTTATCTGCACCCCATTCTCTCTCTGTCTCCCTCCCACCACCTTCTGAGATAGAGATAACTATTTATATTATATATATCTCTATATATCTATTTATATCTATTGATCTATCATCTAGTTATCCCACTGGTTCCATTTCTGTGTAAAACTCTTACTTATAATATAGTTAATGACATCTTTTCAAGGGACTGCCCCCACTCCCCTCCCTAACACTCACCAAAAGGGTAGAATTATTTCTCGTGAAAACAGCCTTCCCAGTATACGCTGACATCATTAACGTGAACAACCACTTGGCAGATTGTGTGAAGTTACTGAGTTAGGATTTCTCATGGCTCTTCTGGTCCAAAATAAAAGACTTAATGGAAGCAACCTCTTAATAGAAGACCATCAGAAGAAATTTGGTATACGCTACACGGTAACTGATTTTTATCACCCAGAAAGGTATTTTTAACTTGCATGGTAAATATGTTTAATCAATAAAATACGAAATTTTATTTTTATAATGACTTATTTTATGTTCAACTCATTTGTTATATTTAGAAAGCCTATAGCTGCATTACAAGATTTAACTGACTGTAAGGTTTGTCAAATTTTCCTGATCTTCCAAGAAGGACAGGTATAACCATCATTCCTATGAATAGGGCATAAATAATTTAACTATGAAAATGATTATTTTTTTTATTTGTAAAAATGCATAATAGAAAATCTTGCCGATGGTACGAAATCTCAGATAAGAAGCAAGAAAACTCCTTAGACTCAATAATTCATCAAGGAAATGCCCCTCCTGTGGTTGAGCTAACTATATTTTTCTATTTTGACATACTATATGTGTTGCTCTAACAATCCCTGAATTTTGAGATATTACTTTAAAAAAAAACCAAAATTACTCAGGCTGTGCACCTGTGGATTTCTGGCACTTATGTCAAGGTTCTATCAACCCACAGTGAGTGCGTTGGAGAGAGAGGAAGGGGTCTGCCATCTAAAAAAGTTCGAATACCTTGAAGACCTTTGCTTCTACACTCCCTGGTGGTATCTTAATTGACCAAACATTCACTCGTTGATGTGCTTACTGAAGTGTAGCTCTTCCAGAAGGTGTGAGAGACTCTGGTTTCCGTTGTTTTATGTGTGGATTACTCTCTTGTTTTGGGGTCACTGAATTAGCATATACAACGTGTCTTTTTCAAATGCAACCATGAAATGAGTCTGTACAGAAGGTCAAAAAAAGAATCTTATCTGCTATGGTGGTGATTGACCATTCAGTTGCCGTAGGTCATCTATCAGCCGGAAAATCTAACATTGGTATGATGGCTAACAGCGCCTGTTGAATGTGGGTCAATGTTTTCAGATAACTAAAGAAGACCTGAAAACAGTAAAAAAAATTAACAACGAGCCAGCTCTTTGTCTGGTATTGGACAGAGCACACCCTGGGATCTACTCTCATGACTCGACGTGGTGTGCTATGTGTTGTTCCATAAATATTAGTGATGATGCTTTTCCGCTTGCTCCCAACCATCGCTGTTTGCAAGTTTATCATCCATAAGGCTCTAAATATCACAGTGTCTCATCAATCCATATATCTGGTGTTTCTGTATACAAAAAACTGAAGGAATTCTGATACACTCAGTGGAATCTTCTACAAATGACATGGAAACAGGACGATTACATGAAAGACATGTAATCGGATTCGTATGGATTCCATATTGACATGAAAACCTCATGATTTGAGTGTCTTTTGTGTGCCCATTCTATCATCCCAGCCTGAGAGAAGGGGGCAAGAAGAGGAATTGCAAAAGGAAAAACTTTCCATTTACTCCAGTGCTTGCCTAGAAAACACAAAACCAAACACTCTTTTCTACAAAAACATGTCTCATCGGGTGCCTCTGTCTTGAGAAAGCCCAAACAGTTGTAGTTGTATACCTGCTGCATCTGTTAATTATCTGAGAATTATGCCCCAATAAATAGGAAACCAGACTCTCAGAACCCAATCAACTAATGAAAAATCACACCCTACCAACTTACAGACTTGCTTGGCCTTTCTGGACTTCTCTTTCTCACCATTCAGTTAGCATTCACACCAAGGAGACCTCCCACTCCTTCTAGGACTTGGACACCTTAGTGAATAACTTGGTGATTTTTGAGGTTCTCTTCAGTGATATGTAGGTGACAGCGCTGTGTGCCTAACGTAGGAAGCAGAGATGTTTGCGATTCCATTTCTTTAGATCCTTTCTTCCTGCTGGTAGAACTATAGATCTGTCTGTGGCTGAACATCAACCATGCAGATGGGATCCACCCCTAGTCAATGTCAGGTGAGAAAGAGGGGAAGGACATGGTAATGCTGCCTGCTTGCGCTGGCATGCTCTTTCCTAAACTACTACAATTTAGTTTCTCTGTTATGGGACCTGAACTGTTTACTGTTACTAATCAGTATTTTGTAGAGAAGTTAAAAAAAAAAAAAATTCCCCAATATTTTCCACACTGATGAAAAATTTCAACCCTTAAAATTAAGGAAGACAAATTTAAATCCAGGTAGAAAAACAGATATGTATTCCTCAAACACCGTAATGAAATTACAGGGAAGTATAGAAATTAAAGAAGAACTACTAAAATTATTTAAAGAAATTATAAAGAAATAAGAATTAGACTGATGAATAATTTCTAAGAAAAAAACAAAACACTATGAAAATCATGGGATTAAAAATGACTCTCAGGGGCGCCTGCGTGGCTCAGTCAGTTAAGCCTCTGCCTTGGGCTCAGGTCATGATCTCGGGGTCTGGATTGAGCCCCACGTCAGGTTCCCTGCTCAGGGGGGAGCCTGCTTCTCCCTCTGCCTCTACCCCTCCCCCTGTTTGTGCTCTTTCTCTCTCTCTGTCAACATAAATAAATAAAATCTTTGAAAAAAGGTTCTCTCTAAAAAAACAAAAAAATAAAAACAATTCTCCATTTATAATTAATAGTTGTCATTGAAGAACAAAAAAGAAAGTATTTTGAAGAAAGGATTTGAAGTACAAAAAAATTGATGGAATTTACAGCAGAAACTTACTTCAGGAAGAAGAAAAATGATCCCAGAAACACATCCCATCATATAAGTAGAAATTCTGAGTGCATGGATTGGTTAATATAGTTAAATAAAATGAACCCTCAAAATTCTAGGCGATAATCAAAATTCCTATTTTGCGGAGTTAAAATTTGGAACTAAAGTTTGGGATATCAATAGTACATAAGGCACGATAACCACTGAAAAAAGACAAGTAGTGGATGAATTCAAAGCTAGTGGAAGAAAAATAAATAAGGCTAAGAAAAATTGAATTAATATAGAAGAATTAATATAAAATCACAAATTAACATAAAAGAGAAATGTAGTAACATTTAGAAAAGCAGCAGAAATAAACTACAATATATCCATAAATATAAATGTATGTATTGCTCTAGGAAAAAGACAAAAATTAAAAAGGCAGATTATCATACAGATGAAAGGCCAAGTCAGCTATCTGATGCTTTCGGTTATGTACCTGCAACATTTTACTTACGGTATTTACAAACAAATGCTAAGTAGGCATTGGCAGATGTATTATCATATGGACAAATTTTAACAGCTTCTTCAACATAACAATTTTTAACCAGGGTAAGTGGAAGGGAAGGCTGACCTGAGGATCACAGAGAAACTGAAGACAGAAATACCAAGAAGAGACACGAAGAACAAAGAGAAGATCTTAAGAGAGATTTGAATGAAAACACATTTTTGCTGTGAGGAAGGAAGTTAGGTAAAGTATAAATTTCTTAACAGCAGAAAGGGAAGCAGAAGACAGCGGTAGAGAATTTCATCGTGCCAGACGGATGGGAAACCACCCCAGAAAGAAGTGTATCCATGCTAAACTGTTTTCTAAGAAGTGTAGACAGAGATTGAAACCAACAGACCACGCCTCATGGCATTTATAAGGAAGGTAAAAGTTACTTGAGGCTTTTGAGAAAATAAAGGGGTTGCAAAAAGTGGGTAAATACAAAGGAAAACAAAAAGCCCTTGGTCACATAAAATAATAATATCTAACGTTAAGAGAACATAATAGACCATCTTGTTCAGCCGACAAGACAAAAAAATGTAAAAAAGGAAGTTTCCCTCTGGTAAAATCCAGGACAAGTTGAGCATTAAAGTGCACCTTGATAGAGACACATTGTAACCCACTGAATAAATTAGCAGTCCATGCGCTCGCACTGATACAAGCAAAGAAACAAACAAATACAAAGTTGGAGAGGAAGAGATATTACATAGTTTCAAAGGAACCCGGCAGAGCTGACATTAAGTGTCAGGAGAAAACAGATGATCTGAGGGAAGTGATGGAGGAGGTCATCGAAAGGACGTGACAGCCAGTTGACCTTGTGGCTGGACCCTGGTGATCTAGGCTCCCCACTCCCTCCCCATCCTTGGAGTGGGCATCCCGCTTGCTTTCCGGCTCCCAGAGGCCAACCCCCCAAGGACGCCGCCCTGAGAGAGTGACGTGGTGCTGGGATTATCCATGCGACTGAACTTTGGACTGAACTTTGTTAAAGCCTCTTTAGAAATTTTAAGATTTGGGGGTGGGGTGGAGATCATCTTGGGGGCACTGGAGACAAGCCTCAAATGTAAGTTTCCTTGCTTCTTACACCTGCTGCCTGCCCCCTCGGAGGGGCCGCCTCTGTAGGCCATCTCTTCCTGCCCTGCACCCCCATGAACAAAAGGCAGGACTCTTGATGGATGCTAGAGCTGGATGTCTTCCAATACATGGTACCCCTCAGAAGTTTTCTGGTCCCCTCAGCACCACTGATGATAATGGGGGCAAACAGTTATAGACAGGATGGTCCTCTGGCACTGCAAATTGGGTGTTCTTCCCCCTGAAAATTTGACATTTTTACTTCTCTAATACCAGAGAACCTGTTGGGCAGGGTTATCCTAGAGGGTCAAACTCTGCAAATCTCTGTCAATGAAGTCTGCCTCCAGGTTCGAGTAATCAAACCAGAATTGAGGGGTAATGCCAGCCAGGAACCAGTAAGCCTGCCAACCCCATGAAGCATGCTAATGTCAGGCAATATAAGTTGCTTGGGATGGGGGGCATGAGGAAAAGGAGAAACTAAAAACTGTACTAAGTGGGTACTGTACCCCCTTCCCGTAGTGTTTTCAACAGCCTGGTGTGGCCAGTGACAAAGTCAGATAGCTCCTGGTGGGTGATGGTGGCAGGACTACTGAGAACTGAACAAGGCTGTGCCCCTTCCATGCGGCGGTGCCCAACGTTGCCGCCATCTTAGTTACCTGCTAGTCTATGCCTCACAAATGCCTTTGTCATTATACCCCTGACCACTGAGTCACGAGATCAATTTGCTTTCATGTGGCAGGACAACGGTGGACCTTTCAAGTGTTTCCCCAAGGATATTGGCCCAGTCCCGCCATGGATCATAATGGTAGCCCGGGACCTATCTCTGTTCTCCTTCCCCAGATCATTAAAACAGGCCCAATTACACTGATGATAAAATGTTAACATGGGAAGACTTGTCTCTGCTTCAGGACACTCTGCAGGCTTTGCGGGAGGATCTGTGAGGGAGAGAATGGGCCATGGACCCACAGAAATGGGTCCACCTTAAGGTTTGGGAGTCATATGTTTGGCTAAGATGCATTGTTGTCCCAGGAGCTGTGATTGGTAAGGTGCAAACCTATCTGAGCCCTGAAAATGTGAAAGAGGTGCAGACTGGGGGGTGTCCGTGCCTTCCTTATGAGCGGTCCCCTGGCAATCAGGAAGTTGAAGCCCTAGCTTCAACCCTAGACACTGACTCTTCAGTAGACATGGCGGATTGGGTGCATAGGAAGAGTGGCCTTTGTTGTCCCCAGGTGGGATGGCACACTCCCAAGGACACTGGATTGCCCTAGAAATACAGTGACATGGTTAATGTAGTAACAGCACGTCTTGTATGTTCAAACAATGTCCAAAGCAAGTGCCAAAGGAGTCTGAAGCCATTCACCAGAGTTCCCAACAAGTAAGGGATTGGCAAAGGGATCACGCTGGCCCCCTCCCTCTGAGTGAGGGTTCTAAACATACCCTGGTTTGTATAGACATGCAGAAGAAGCCGGGAGAGATGTAGATCGGGAGCTAGCCAGGGAAATCTGTGTAGGAAGGGGGCTTTATTCAGGTTGAATCTCAAAGTCATCCCAGACTACTCAGTTTCTGCTGGGAGTCCCTTCTCTTGCTGTAGGTGGACCTGCTGAAACACACTATGCCTACAATGGAAGGCATATCCCTGAAAGAGGGAAGGTGGTGGGGGCCCTGGTCTGGCACAGCCACCTCCAGTCCACCTCCTCACACCTGACAATGCTGCTTCCCCAGCCAGCATGGACTGTATGCACAACTAGCTCAAGTTTCTAAGACTGCCAGCCTCCTTCCCTTTTACTCAGGGCTAGGTGGGCTCATTCTGTTTTCCACATGTACTATCAATGGCCATGGTTTTTGTTTCCTCTACTGGCCTGGAGGACTTTATAAGCACACATAGAACACCTTACTAACTTGACCCACCAAGACTCGAATGACAGACAGCAAAGCCTGTCCTTCCGGAACACTGAAATGTCTGTAATGAGAAAAGCTGTCCTCAGAATAGGATGGCCTTACTACCTCTCAAGGAGACACCTGTATCATATAATGATCCAAAGAAAATGTTGTGTGTTCACACCTGATGGGTCTCTTAATGCATCATCTTTATCAAATGACACGAGGACTCAAGTGGTCCCCTTGAGGGATCGGATCCCCAGCCTACGGGACTTAATAAATCAGTGGTTCACATTATGGAGCTCTTGGTAGAAAAAGTTGTCCCTGATTTCAGGAATTATTGCCTTAACCTGCATTTTCTCTTGCCCGTGTCTGCATTGTTGCCGTGACATCTACTTCTAATGCAACCAGATGGCCACCTCTTTGCTGGTGACACCCCTTCCTGAACAGTCAGGGCACACTGCAAAAGAGGGGGGCATATCATATTGTAAAAGCAGGTCATGAGGGGTGGAGTGTTGGGAGAGGTCGTGGAGAGGACATGACCTTGGTTGACCCTGGAGCTGGGTCTGTCCCCCTCCCCTGTCCTAGGAATGTGCATCCAACTTGCATTCCCTGCTCCCAGAAGCTGCCCCCAAAGCCCAGCCTTGAGCTAGTGATGTGGTTCTGAGACCATCTGGGTGGTACACGTGACTACACGTATACAGAGGCTGATTTGAGATCTTACCTGGGAAGCTCCCACGGAGGTTTTGAATCAAAGAAAAGTATGACAGCCCCTCATCAAATGATCACACCAATAATGGGGTGAGTCCCCTGGGCGACCCGAGCAGATGCAAATGTCCATCAGCACAACAACGGCTAAATAAGATGGAAATCTACACAACAGTGAAAGTGGGTTAACTACGAAACAGCTAATATTATGAAGGAATTTCAAAAAATACGTTGAATCAGAAATCACTGAAGAATATACATAGATTCCATTTTGGATGGAACTAGAGGGTATAATGGTGAGCGGAATAAGTCAGTCGGAGGGACACAAATACTGTATGATTTCACTCATATGTGGAAGTTAAGAAACCAAACAAATGAGCATAGGGGAAGGGAAGGACAAAGAAAATAAGATGAAAATTGAGAGGGAGGCAAAGGCTGAACTGTAGGAATCAAACTGGGGGTTGCCGGAGGGGAGGGAGGTCGTGGGGGATGGGGTAACTGGGTGATGGGCACTAAGGAGGACACTCGATGTAATGAGCACTGGGTGTTTTATGCAGCTGATGAATCACTGAACTCTACCTTGGAAACTAATAAAGCATAAAAAAAATAAAAAAAAAAACTTGAAAAAGGAAAACCTAACCACATATATGCGTTTGGGTTTCCTATGTGCAAAATCATAAGGAGTAGAAAGAGGTATTAATGCAGATACTTGGCACACTGATGTTCTTTGGGAGGAAGAGAGGAAACTGTGAATAAGCATGGACATACAGAGGATTTCAAATACAGTAGTAAGATTTCGTTATTTTAGCTAGGATGTGGGTTCCACCATGCTGATTATATAATTACTTAAACCCATTTATATATCTGAAATATACCAGGATATGTTTTTGAAAGATTCCTTGGGCTGTTGGAGGGATTACTGGCAACAAGAGTGGAAGGAGGAATGGGGGCTTCAGGGTGGTTCAGTTGGTTAAGCCCAGACTCTTGATTCTGTCTCAGGTCATGATCTCAGGGTTGTGAGATCGAGCCCCACGTGGGGCTCTGCACTGGGTGTGGACCCTGCTTGGGATTCTCTCCCTCTGCCCCTCTCCCTGCTCACACTTTTTCTCTCTCAAATACAGAAATAAATCTTAAAAAAAAAAAAAAAGAGTGGCAGGAGGAAGACCGGCTGGAAAGGCACTGCCGTAATCCTGCCAAGACATGTTGTTGGCCCAAACTAAGGTGTTGGCAATGGCCACAGAGGGACGTACGTGGTGAAAGTGTGTATTTGGAAGGTAGAATCGATTGATGTTCCAGATGAAATGATACAAATACTGAATAAAAGGGAGATGTGCCAGATGACTCCAAGTTTTTAGCTTTGATGACTGGAGGGTATTATCCTGTCGGAATTAATCCATTACAGAAAAATTGACAAGCAAGAGAAAAGAAGTGACAGAAGAAATGAAGTTCTCATGAAGGGTACAAGGGATGGAATCTATAGTACAGATTGAAGAATCAGCTTTGGATAGGAACGGACAATATTTCCAGAATATAACAAGAGGAAAGAGGAAGGAAGAAGTCCCCATTGAAAAACTTCCGTTTTTGTCAATGAAACATAAGGTGAACCCATCATCTGATAAAAGGGAGCAGTGCGAGGTTTGAAGAAAGAGGAGAAGAGAGTTATAAATTTTTATTGTTTTTATCAATTTCAAATGATTATTGGATTCATCTGAGTCCTTGTGATCAATATTAACTAAACTTTATCCTGTAAGATATTTTCAAGGACAATGGTTCTCAGAGCACAGTTGAAGGACACGTGGGGGCTACGAGCCCTTTTCAGTGAGGTCAAAATTATTTTGTTAGTAACACTAAGATGTCATTGGCATTTTCCTACCCTTGTTCTCTCATGAATTTGCAGACGAGTATTCCGGAAGCTTAATGAGGTGTGATGATGTCATTGCTCAGATGAATAGAGGGATACGTATTTGTGTATTCTAGTGTTTTAATTTGTAAGGTAGTAAATATCGACAGATGTAATCTACATTAATCAAATCTCTTTAGGGTCCTCAATAATTTTAAGAGTAGAAAGGGGTCTTGAGGCCAAAATTTTGAGAAATACCATTTTAGGCAAATTACTTTGTCCTTAACATTTGGGAAAAGTTTATTTCTTTAAGAAAAATGTGTCTTTCAGCTAACAAATTTTTATATGAGATATTTACTGTCCAAAGCCTTATTTGAAATACTAATGCCTAGTCATTACATGCTTTTAGGTAAGATTGTTTGCCTAGGCCTCCCCTAACATTTATTTTGCAGGCTCCAATATTAATTTTTGCAAGAGGTCTGTTGGCTTTTTCTGGAATCATTTTCATGGGGATTCTCTACTTCCATACTTGAGTGTGTTTGCAGGCAAATACTTTAGTGACACCTCGACCATGATGCTTTATCTGAGCACCATATTTTATTTTACTTTAATTAATTAGTAAATTAATTAATTAATTTTTTTAAAGATTTTATTTATTTATTCGAGAGAGAGGGAGCACAAATGAGAGAGAGAGAGAGAGAGAGAGAGCATGAGCAGGGGGGAGGGGCAGAGGTAGAAGGAGAAACATACTCCCTGCTGAGTAGGGAGCCTGACTGGGACTCGATCCCAGGACCCTGGGATCATGACCTGAGCCAAAGGCAGACGCTTAACCGACCGAGCCACCCAGGT
This sequence comes from Callorhinus ursinus, assembly GCF_003265705.2. Lineage (NCBI taxonomy): Eukaryota > Metazoa > Chordata > Mammalia > Carnivora > Otariidae > Callorhinus > Callorhinus ursinus. The sequence continues at coordinate 5,522,106 of NW_027397122.1, read as the reverse complement.
GCCCCAGTGAGCACTGTAGTTTTAAATGACTAAACCAATGTCATTTCTTCCTCGCCTTCTACAACTCAACCGAGTCTGATACGATTTACCCAGAGATAGCATCAGACCCCACAGGTTAATGGCTCAGGCCTATGACTCCCCAGCATCCAATTCAGATGTCCATGTTGTCATCTGTGCTTCTGACCAGCAGGCTATAGATTGGAGACTCCCATGAGCCTCTCCTGCGGTTGGATTAACATGCTAGAGCTGCTCACGGAACACAGAGAAACATCCTACCCTCTAGATCGCCAGTCTACTATAAAAGGCTGTAACTCAGGAAAAGCCAGATGGAAGGGATGCACAGGCCCTGGGAACAGGGCCTTTTATGCTCTTTCCAGAGCACCACTCTCCCTGAAGCTCCATATGTTCACCACCTCAGAAGTTTTCTGAACCCCATTCTTTTGGGTTTTTATGGAGACCTCATGAACTAGGCGTGAACGATTCAATCATTGGCCATTGGCCATTGAATCCTATCTCCATTCTCTCCAGCCTCCCTTGAAGTCACAAGGGGTGGGGCTGAAAGTTCCAGACCCCTAGTCACGCGATTATGTCCACTGGCAATCAGTTCCAGGTGGGGTTCAACATAACAAAAGATACTTTTATTGCTCTCATCTCTTAGGGGATTCTCAAGTTTTAGCTTTGGGCCCAGAAGAGTCGAATACCAAATACATATTTCTTATTATAAGTCACAATATCACACCCCCTTAAAGTGTTTTTGAGCTATGGCGAGGTGAGTTCAGTTAGGCAACCCAGAGACAGGCTTTGGTGTCAGTTGATCACGAAGCCTCCAAACAGGTGAGAGAAGCCACAGACAAGAGTATGTTAATGTGTTCTGGCTCTTCTGCCTCTGGAACTAAGGACCAACTTCCCACTCTGGGAACCACGGGCCAACATCTTCAAGACTGGCGTCACCTCAGGGTATCTGACAAAGTGAAAAATGCCACAAGACTTTCCTACCATTTTCATGCTTTTTTTCCCTAAATTCAGCATTTGCTTGGTTGCTATAAACCTTTGATGGCTTTCTAGAGTTCTGACAAAACTGGTTCTGATTGTTTTTGCTTGTTTTTCAATGTTTTTGTGGCTGGATGGAATGTCAGAGCTGCCTACTCAATCACTTTGCTGACATCATTTTGCCAGTGATTTTTAAGCGGTTTATATTCCTGTGTCTTGCAAGGAAACTGGGATTGGAGAAGGTCACTCAGGATCAAATACCATAAGGAGTTTTACTAACATTAGATATTTCAGATACCAAATGCACTTCTTTGGGGAGATTTGCTTATGGAGAGTCCACTTAATATAGGGTAATAGCATGATCATTACAACAGCAAGCACTCCAGATTTAAAATGAACAGAACTGATTATGGTCCCCCTCCACTTCCTGAGGGAGCTTCCATAAGTCTCTAAACCTTGTGAGCCTGTTGTCTCTAAGATGTTGGTGATCATAATTACCTAATGTTATTCTAAACACACGCTGGAAATGACGAAGAGGAAAAAAAACTGGGATGATTATTAACATATAACGTTCTAGTAAGATAACTTATAAAAATAAGAACAACAATGATATTCTTTTACCTAAGTATTATCTCAATTTCTATCATAGTGTGTCACTTCTTTTTTTTAAGATTTATTTATTTATTTGAGAGAGAGAGAGAGAGTGAGCTGGGGGGTGAGGAACATAGGGAGAGGGAGAGGGGACACAGACTCCCTGCTGAGCATGGAGCCCAATATGGGGCTCAATCTCATGATCCTGAGATCATGACCTGAGCTGAAACCAAGAATTGGATGCTCAACCGACTGAGCCACCCAGGCACCCACACATCACTTCTTCTATCATACTTTCGGATTTTTAAAATCAAGGTGACTTTGTTGAAATCACAATGTTTCTCAGGGAAAGATTCTGGTCCACTTACTAAAATGTCTATAGGTAGAAGAGAGAAATGAGTAGAAGAAAAAGCCCCAGTGGATCTGTCCTAGAATCTATGAGTCCGTTGGTTTTTCACATGTTGACTCTATTTTCCATGGGTGCCCACAACTAAAAGAAGAAAATAATAACTCAATAATGTCAGCACCAGTGAATTATTTAGGTTTGGTTCAGAAAAGTTCACTTCATTCCATTTAAAAGTACTCAGAGATCTTATCTCAAAAAATCTTTGCATTTAACTAGACAGCTTGAATGTTTGAGTTCACATAGGGCAAACCATCCCTTCGCATATGAAGGAAATCAAAGGTAAAGGAAATTTGCTCATAAAATGTGCAAGACAAAAATATCCACGAGACAATTTTAATGCAGTAAAAATACAGTTTTGAGTTTCTAAATGAGTTCAGTGTTTGAGGCATTAAAACAGAGCTTCTGTGCCTTTCCTGAGATGTGAATTAGTCAAAAGGATTCTCAAACTTGAGCTCACCAGGAAAAAGTTGGCCTGTTTGGGTTAAAACCTTAGAAGTGACCATTTCTAGGAGTAAAGGGCACAACTGGCAAACTATTGTTACACTCTAGCAATAAAAGATAATTTTAAAATGTCCTGCTTTGGGCACATTTTTCAACTTAACTAGAAATTTTTAGTCCTATCAAAATGTAGAGAGAACAGTGAAAAATAGATCCCCACTAATCTACCACCAAGATTAACAATTATTTGCACTTTATGAATCTTATTTCATCTAGACTCTACACTCACGCACACTCATGCACAGTAAATTATTTTGAAGCAAATGCCAGTCTACCAAATCATCAATGAATACATCAGACTGTTTCTCTTAAAGATTCAATATCTATTTTTAACATAACTTGAACACCATTACAGCAACTAAAAATAATAATCCTGTAGTATCTTTAAATACTCAAACAGGATTTAAGATTTGCCCATTGTTTCATTTTTTTTAAAAGTTGATCATTTGGATCAGAATCCAACTAAGGTCCACATATTACATTTGCCTGATGTGTCTAGTAAGCTTATTTTAATCTACCAGAGTCTCCTTCTTTCTTTATTTGACCTTGTAATTTATTTATTGAAGGTACCAGTCCGTTTTCTTGCAGAATTTTCCACTCACTGAATTTTACAGCTGCCCATGTCCTCATGTCATTACCAATTCCCGTGTCACCTGTGTGTCACGTAAACTTGTAGTTAAGTGTATGCTCTTGAAATAATTCGGATTGATTTTTCATAACAAGGAGTTCTGGCGTTACACTGAGTCTCAAAAGTGTAAAGTATCAACTGCAAACTTGAGTAGATCGTGGATGAAGGTTGACCTAATCATAGGGTCAAAATGAAATATCAACTCAATATCTGGGAAGAAAAAAAAGATGATCCATAGAGAGGTTGCAAATCTTAGTTCACAAACTCAAAGTTACAAAAGCTCACTTTTATTCCCCCAAAAAGTCAGCATAAATTCTGACTTCAAGCTCCCTGTCTCCAGGCTGGCAAAGACATTAACTATGATTTACCATCGGTTTGGCAGAATGAGAACTTATAGTCAAAAATAAAGTTTCTCAGAAAGAGGAAAGAGATGTCATATTTCCGCACATTTGCATTTGCAAAATGAATCATGCCAGCCCTTTAGGCAATGATTCCCTACATCCTTCACAAATCCTCTTGTGCATATTTGCATATGCTCGTGTAATTAATACCTAGAAGTGGGGCTGTTGGATTTCAAAGGTTGTGAATCTAAATATTTAGTGATCTTATCTAATTCCCTCCTGGAAACTTGCTTTGGCTCACACTCCTGTAATTGGCCCCATTTTTGGAAACTGTCGAATTTTTAATCAGAAAAGAAATTACAAAGTGCCGGTTGCTTTCACATACGCAATCTCGTTTTATCATTATAATAATCCTATGAGGGAGGCGGGCCACTGTGAAGTCAATGTGCCACTCCACACAGCTCCAAATTAGAAACTGTTGGCTGGACTTGAATCTGTCCGACTCCCAAACTGGTTCCCTTGGTAACGCCTGGGCTGCTCTCCTAGGAGCAAGCCCTAGAGATGGCTTTTTGATGATAGCAGACAAACAGGCAAGACTTTTAGCAATTGTTGAGAAGTAACAAGGTTCAAGTGTGTAGGTTTATAGACTTCTACAGTGTGGGGGGGCCCGAAACAATAGTAATGATCTAAATGACCTTTATCTGAACTTCCAGACTGCATTTCTAAGATGGCAGATGTAATTCAAGAATCAAAATTCACAAATTCACATAACAAAATTTAAAGAGATTTTCATCTAACATATTTTCGGGCCAACAAAATTGTCTGTGTGAGTGTGTGTGTGTGTGTGTGCGTGTGTGTGTGTGTGTGTGTGTGTGTGTGTGAATGTTTAGAGTAGTTAATGCTTTATTCCCTCAAGCTGCAGCTCCTTTTTCGGTTACTTTTTGAAATGCGTGTTGTTTGAGGAACTTCATGCTGTTTTTTGTTATTTGTCCCTACAAACAAATCACTCTTTCCCAGCAAGTTCCACGTTCCATTTGTGCCAAATTTAAAAACCTGACTCACTGAAAAATGGGAGGGTTTATTTTTCTTTCCCTTTTGTGAGTGAGGCATTAAGTCTGAAATTGCCTTCTGTAACAAATTCCTTTCATCCCTAATCCCTCATAGAAATACCTTAGTGAACTACAAGGGACAGAGGCTTCAAAGAACCAGGTGATCTTAGCCTTGTAAATAAAACCCATCTTGAAAAACAGAAGTAACAGAGAAATGTTTACCCTCTAGATTTTGTTTTTAATTGGCATTGAGTCTTCTAATTATTTTCTCACCTATAATTTGCATAACATTCCTTTCACTCACTTAAAAATGTACAATGCAATGCTCTTTGTTAAATGACATTATTTCTTTTAACATTATTGATTTTAAGAACTTGTCATAAAATGCATACAGCATAAGTTTGTCAATTGTACTGCTTTTTTGGTATGTAATTCAGGGGCATTGATTACATTCCCAGTGCTGTGTAACATCACCACTGTCCATTTCTAAAACTTTTCATCACTCAACACAGAAACTCTGTTACCTGTAAACATTAGCTCCCCATGTACTGGACTTTCTTCCATGTACTTTCTGTCCTTACAAATTGCCTATCTAGGTATTTCACACAACTGAAATCACTTATAAGTTGTGTTATAATGTGTTCTGTTTCCATTCATCTCAAGGTTTTTTCTAATTTCCTGTTTTAAAAGATTTATTTAGTTAGTTTAGAGAGAGAGAGAGAGAGAGAGAGAGACAGAGCGCATGAGTGGGAGGGGCAAGGGAGAGGGAGAGAGAATCTCAAGCAGATGCAGCACTGAGCAGAGAGCCCTATGTGGGGCTCAGTCCCCGGATCCCGAGATCATGACCTGAGCTGAAACCAAGAGTCAGATGCCTAACGACGGCACCCCCCAGGTGCCCCTGCTAATCTCCTTTTTGATTTATTCTTTGACTTATTGGTTGTTTCAGAGTCTGTTAATTTACACGGTTTTGAATTTTCCCCTTTTCTGTCTGTTACTCATTTCTAATTTCATTTTACTGTGATTGAAGACAATTTTTATTTTTTTTCAATCTCTTTAAATGTATTAAGACTAATTTGTGTCCTGAAATGTGATCTATTCTGGAGAATATTCCGTGTGCACGAGAAGAATGCGTACTCCGCTGTTGGACAGAGTGGTCTGTTAGGTCTGATTGGTTTGCAGCGTTGTTCAAGTCCCTATTTGCTTAGTGATCTTCTGTCTGGATGGCTTTTCCATTATCAAAAGGAGGGTACTGAAGTCTCCACAATTATTATGTTATTATTTTTCCCTTCAATTGTACCAAGTTTTGCTTCATATATATTGGGGCTTCTTTGTTAAGAGTGTATATGTTTATAATTACTGTATCTTCTTGCTATATTGATCCTTTGTCAATCTACAATGTCCTTTTTTGTTTATTGTAAATCAGCTTATTCAGAGTCCATTTTGTCTGATAATAATACAGCTACCATCACTCTCTTTAGTTACTATTTGCATAGAGTATCTTTCTCCATTCTTTTACTTTCAATCTCTTTGTGTCCTCATATCTAAAGTGAGTCTCTTATAGGTGGCGTACAAATGGATCCTGGCTGTTATATTTTAATCTAGTCTGTCAATATATACCTTTCAATAGGAGAATTTAATACATTTGAACTTAATGTGATTAACGATAAAGATTTACATCTCCCATTTAGCTTTTTTTTTTCTAATAGATATTTTTCTCAATCTCTTCATTCTTCCTGTACTTTCTTGAGTTTTTGTGGTATCCTGTTTTGATTCCTTTCTTCTTCCTCTTCTGTATATTTTTTAGTTATTTTCTTAGTGGTTAACGGGAGGTTGACAATTGGCATCTTAAACATATTAATGATCTAGTTGACTAATATCAACTTAGTTTTAATAGCATACACAACACTCTGTGCCTGGCTGTCTCCATGCTTCCTCCTTTATTCTATTATTTTCACAGATGGTTGCTTTATATATTGTACAGCCATTAATGTTGACATAATCTGACATCTTCACCTCTTTCAAACTTTTTCTTTAAAAGTACTCCAAAGCTTTCTGGCATTAGATTTTAAAAATTCTTTCGAGTGCCTATTTCATTTAGTCTGAAGCTTCTTAAATTATTCAATAGAATACCATGCATAAATTTGACTTTACTCCATGAACAAGTTAATTTGTATCCCATTAAATGGGAGACAACATAAAGCCTGCGACATAAAATGAAATCACTATTTTACCCATCACATTAATATTCTTCTTAGGTTGAAATGTTTCCATTAAATCTGCACACTATCAGGAAGAAATAAACAGATGATGAAAGGATGTTACAAGTTATGTATGCCTGAAAAATGGAGCCATAAGATGGTAATTAGAGTACAATACCAGCCCTACTTCTTTGGGACCTGAGGGAAGAGATTGATGCTGTCAAAATTATGATTCTCTTTAGAAAACACAGAAAGAAAGTTGTAGAAATAAGGAACTTTAATGGACTGTCAATGTTTCTTCTAGGGCGCCCGGGTGGCTCAGATGGTTAAGCGTCTGCCTTCGGCTCAGGTCATGATCCCAGGGTCCTGGGATCGAGTCCCACATCGGGCTCCCTGCTCCTTGGGAGCCTGCTTCTCCCTCTGCCTCTCTCTCTCTCTCTCTCTCTCTGTCTCTCATGAATAAATAAATAAAAAGTTTAAAAAAAAATGTTTCTTCTAGTTTTATACATCCTTAGATCATATCAACTGTCGATGACCATCCTAAATGCTCCTTTCATGAGAAACTATGTTTTATTATTGCAAATGTTTACTCAGGCAGGGAGCAGATAGTCTCCCTTTATATATCTTTATTTTTTATCCCAACCCAACTCTACCCTGATATTCTTACCTAGAACTTAGCAGAGCTCTTCCTCAGTAAATCCATGAATCAAGTGTGTATTTGTACCTGATCCTTATTGTTCAGAGAAAAATCCCGGACTTTTTAAAACGCACCGTTAGAATCATATGATTCATACATTTGGTTTTGTCGGGTTTCCAAATACGCTACTATTGGATGAAAATCTCTCCTAATTGCATTTAAGACTTACAGCCATCTCTCTCGAAGAAAGAAGTTTGATTTCACCAACTGTGTTTTGTTAGTGTTGATGCCTTCCAGTAAATTTAATTCATTGTGCCCCAGAAGTATCATGATGAAGAACCCCTGGGCAGTTTCCTCAAGCTTTCTGAACACTAATATTGAAACCAAGACAACAGGCCCAAAATGGAGTTACTTATGCTAAGTCCCAAGTGACCAAAACCAGACTTGCCTAAATTGCAGTTTGGCTCTCCCTGAAATGGAATCTTAAACCAGAGAATCAGGAATTGCCTGATCAGCATTAGTAGGAAATCTGCCTGATGGACATCTGCCACCCTGGAAGGAAGGTGACCCTGCATTACCCCCTCTGCTCTTCTGCCTAACACAACTTTGTTGATCCTGCACCCTTCTGCTTATAAAATCGTTTGCCTTGCATAGCTTTTTGGAGCTCCTGTCTATCTGTTAGATTGGATGCCACCCAATTCATGAATTGTTGAGGAAAGCCAATAAGATCTTTTAATTTTATTTTTTTAGTATTAGCTTGTTCATTTATGTGGAGTTAGTGATGCTGACTTCATGGTGTTGCAGGTGACGATTAAAATATATCGTATTACAAAATGTCTAAAACTTGTGATTACTATTATTCAATAAAATGTTTGTTTCATTTCTTTCTAGTGATTCTTAACCACTCTCAAGAGTTTATAGCATTTCTGTTCTCAGTGGGGGAATGGGGTGTCAGGGAGATGGTGAGCCGAGATCATCAAATTACTGCAGCTCAAGGAATGAAGCACGTCAGTAATTCATGGGGTTGGAATAAACTCTTAGCACTATGTGACATTTCTTGCAAAATTTGGCTGAATGTATGTAGCTAAGCAATCACAGATGAATAATTTACATTCTAATATGGGAATAAAAATTATCTTGTTTCATAACACAGTTATTTTTTTCATTATTTGACCTGCTAGGCTCTACACAGATGTACAGTCATTTAAGCTAATCAATTAGTCATGGCATCAACATTTCTGAGAAAAGTTCTATAAAATGAGAGCTACAAGCTGTTTTAGAACTTTCAGGGAACAAAACAAAACAAAACAAAAGCAAACTGTATTTGAAACTAAAAGGTGCTATTTTTGGTCAAGTGTTAGATGTGTAGAATGATAAAATTCCTTTCTTCAAGCTGTACCATTTTCTATGTTAATCTAATGCTTATCTTAGCACATCATGAACACATACTTGTGGAGCTGAACTGAAATCAATTTAATTGAATTGAGAAAGAATCAATACACAGTTCTCCAGGGGCAGCCACTCCAGGGTCTGAAAGCCCAGGCATTAATTTTTAAAATAGCTTCCTTGTTTTTCAAAGCACAGGTTAAGAGCTGCAACAGTACCTTGTTTGATTTTTGTTTTCTTAAAATCCTGATTCCAGAGATCCATCAGAGACAAGGAATCAGAAGCTCTGGCCATCAGCCTTTTAACAAGCTCCCCAAGGTGATAATTGGACACAGAAAAGCTTGAGAACTATGCCCTCAACAGAAATAATTGCTTTCACAGTGAAATACCATGCTCCCTTCCTTGACAAGAGCCATGATGCTAGGTCATATCATAATAAAGGTCACACCTCAAAATCCCTACATATTTACATTCATGCGAGTGTGATATCTAAATATGATCCTCTCTTTCATATGTCTTCATTTTTTTTCTTGTGCTTTCATTTTCTTTACATGCTAATCAACACAAGCAGTGCTTCTGCTATTGGAACCATGGAACAAATCTCCAGCTGGATGCTCTTGAATCTGATATTTGCTTTGAGATGAGGTAGACTCTAATTTTTAGGATGCAAACTTATAGTCAAGGGGAGTAAATTCAACCAAATATGTGGATTTGTTTCCCGGGCAAATCAGAGCATCCTGGGTATGGACTATAATCTAAGACCTGATTGCTTGTCGAAGGGGCGACTTGTTGGCTAGAGGAGTTGGAATAAAGACATGAGACAGAACTTCAAAGTGGGTTCATAGGATGAGATGCGAATGATCGCCTCCACAGCTCCTACCGCCGAGGGCTGTAATTCTATGCTGACCCCCGTCTGGTCCCGTGGTCCACATCAGCATCTATCTGCAGGACACCACTAGGACAACAGCCTACCTGATCATTTTCTTACAACGCAGAAACCCGCTCCTCCTCATGACTTCCTGATTTCTTTTTAGTCACTGTCACTCAAAAGATCATTGCATTTTTATTATTAATTAAATTAGTAGATTGGGGCACCTGGGTGGCTCAGTCTGTTAGGCATCTGACTCTTGGTTCTGGCTCAGGTCGTGATCTCACAGTCATGGGATGGAGCCTCCTGTCGGGCTTCCCTCTCCCTCTATCCCATGTCCCTCTCCTTCTCCCTCTCTCTCAAATAAATAAATAAAATCTTAAAAAAAAATAAATCAGTAGATTTTATTCTTTGGACACTCTTTGGCTTATGGAAAATTGAATGAAAATTACAAAGAGTTCCCAAGTACCCCATCCTTTCCTCCCCCCTCCCCCCAGTTTCCCCGATTATTAACAGCTTTCCTTAATGTGGTACAAATGTTATCGATACATTATCAAATGTTACCAATGAGCCAACATTGATACAGTAATATTAACTGGAGCTCACAGTTTACATTCAGATTCCCTCTTTGTGTCATACATTCTATGGGTTTTACAAATGCAGTGTGACATGTACCCACCCATTATAACATCACGTGGCGTAGTTCCACTGTCCTAAATACCCACTACATTCCAACTAGTCACCCTTCCCACCCTCTCCTCCTCAAGCCCCTGAAAACCACTGACCTCTTTGCTGTCTCCATAGATTTGCCTTTTCTAGAATATCACCAGGTTGGGATCATATAAAACATAGCCTTTTCACATTGATTGTTTCACATTGACTTGTTATCATATAAAACATAGCCTTTTCACACTGATTTGTTTCACACATTATACTTAGCACTATGCTTTCAAGGTTTCTCCCTGTCTTTTCATGGTTGGAGAGCTCATTTCTGTTTAGTGCTGAATGATCTTCCATTGCCTGGATGGCCCACAGTTTATTACCCACTCACCTACAGAAGGACCTCTTGGTTGCTTCCAGTTTGGCAATCATGCATGCAGTTGTTATAAACATCCGTGTGCAGGTTTTTGTGTGGACATATATTTTCGGTTCATTTCACTAAATACCAGGAGAATAATTCCTGTCTCCCAGAGGGTGTGTAGTTTTGTAAGAAACCACCAAACTGTCTTCCAAAGTGGCTGCACCCTTTTGCATTCCCACCGGCAATGAATGAGAGTTCCTGTGGCTCCACAACCTCACCAGCACTGGGTGTTGTCAGTGTTTTGGATTTTAGCCCATTCTAGTAGGTGTATAGTGATAGTTCATCGTTTTAATTTGCATTTTCCAAATGCCATATAATGTTGAGCATATTTTCATATACTCATTTGCCATCTGTCTTCTTTGATCTGGTGTCTGTTCAGATCTTCTGACCATGTTTACTGATTTATTTTCATGTGGTTAACAGTTCTTTGTATATTCTGAAATCCAGGTCTTTATCAGCTATGAGTTTTGCAAAGATTTTTCTCCCAGTCCATGGCTTGTCTTTTCATATATTAACAGTGGTTATTTTTACAGAGGTTTTTAATTTTAAAAAGTCCACCTTATCAATGTTTTCGTGGATTGTGTTTTTGCTGTCACATGTAAGAAACTACTGCCAAGTCTAAGGTCATCTAAGATCCTATATTATCTTCTAGGGGTTTATACTTCTGCATTTTTACATAGAAGTCTATGACCCATTTTGAATTAATTTTGTGAAAGAAGTAATGTCTGCGTCTAAATTGTTCCTCCTTCTCTTCTCTTCTCGTCCCTTCCCTTCCCGTCTCTTTCCTTCCCTTCCCTTCCCTTCGCTTCTCTTTTGTCTTTTTTGCATGTGGATGTCCACTAGTTCCAGCATCATTTCTTTTCTTTTTTAAAAAAAGATTTTATTTTAAAGATAGACAGAGAGAGAGAGAGAGAGAGAGAGAGAGAGCATGCAAGGGGGGAGGGAGTGGGACAAGCAGACTCCTGCTGAGCCCACCGTGGGACTGGATCTCATGACCCCAAGATCATGACCTGAGCTGAAACCAAGAGTTGGATGCTTAACCGACTGAGCCACCCAGGCGCCTCTCCAGCATCATTCCTTAAAATGACAATCTTTGTTGCTCCTCAGAGGTAAGCCGACGATATGTGTGGTCTATTTCTGGGCTCTCAATTCTGTTCCTGATCTACTGGTCAATTTTTTCAACATACTGTCTTAATTACTGTGGTTTTACAGTAGTAAGTCTTGAAGTTAAGGGTAGTGTAAATTCTCTGGCTTTGTTCTGCTCCTTCAATATTGTGTTGGCTGAGCTGGGTCTTTTGTCTCTGAGTGTAAACTTTAGAATCGTTTGGTTTCCCTCTACAAAATAACTCTCTGAGCTCTAATTAGGATTGCATTCAATCTGCAGATCGACTTGGGAAGAACTGATATCTTGACAAAAGTCTAAACATTCGATATTCATTTTTATTATATCTTTCCAACAACTGAAATGTAAATTTTGTGAAGAGAGTGTTTTGTTTTTAAATCAATTTTGATTATTGCTCTATCCCCAGATAGAGCCTGGCACATATAAGGTACTTAATAAATACTTGTTGAATGAATGAATATCACTTACTTACTACCTTGGATTCTATAAATCTGTAAATATGTCTAAAGTCACTGTCGATTTGTACATTTATTAAGGGCAAGGCTATATTTTATGCCAGAATGTCTTCTTCATATCCTGCTGAATAATCAGTATGTACTGAATACATAAGTTTAGTAAGAAATGAGCCAAAACATTTCTGCTTAAAAAAAAAAACTGGCATTTTTCAATCCCAATAACAATACTACATTTGCCAAAACAACGTAACAATAAGCAATCGCTTTGTCTCTATGAGAATAATGCAAAGCCAATACATATTCACAACATCTTATACTTTATTTGGAGGTTGGGCTTTTCATATATTCTTAAAATGATCTGATTTTCCAGTAGCTTCCAAGATAGCCTCTCTGTGAGCATGTTTATACCCACGCAATTATTTATCGTTTCTTTCCAGGGCTCTCCCCTCACATCCTTCTTTTCTCTGATGGCATTTCTTCTAATGAGGCAGCATCCAAGTCAGAAAGTCCCAAAAGACCAGACATTGTTATCACCTTAATTTGCAAAAATGCACTAAAATCTACATTATGCATCCTGCTTAATAGCTTAATTTCCCTTTTGGTAGGATCCCAAATACTTATTGATTAGAATTTCGGGTCTGGGGATGGCACACCTGTGTCCACCGCGTTCTCCATCCTGTGCCAATACCTTCCACATTGTAGGCTCAGGTGAGGGAACTCACTGGGTGGCCTTCAGCCCTGTTAGCTGAATTCATTGAAAATGGAATGTGCTGTATTCATCTCGGCAAGGAAGGACCTTGCTGTTGCCAGCTCTTCTATAACAAACAGATGCAATATTTGCAGCAAGAGCAAATTCCATGGCTTCAAATAGAACTGTTATTACCAAACAGCCTTTCCCTGGCAGGTTCTACGTACACCCCCCACTAATATCTCCGAGGCACGAGGCAGAGAAGGAAATGAGTGCCTTTTGAATATACATTTTGTGCCAGCCTTCTATGAAGTTCAGAAAAGGAGCACTTCCATCTGCTCTTACAGAATGGTGCAATCACCTATTCTGTACCCGTGTTTAAAAGATGTCTCTGAGGGGCGCCTGGGTGGCTCCTTCGGTTAGGTATCCGACTCTTGATTACAGCTCAGGTCATGATCTCAGGGTTATGAGATCGAGCCCCACATTGGGCTCTGCAATGGGCATGGAGCCTGCTTGGGATTCTCTCTTTTCCTCTCCCTCTATCTGCCTCCTCTAAAAAAAAAGTCTCTGAAACTTATCTCACACATGACCTTAAGTATGGTTCTATCATGCTTCTGACAGCTTCAGCTTTGCGTCTGCAAAAGGGCAATACTAGTTACTTCATTGTGCTTAAGCTCAATGAAATAATTCATCTAAAGCAATGTCCTGACTTCTGCATAACAATAAAGTGCATCTTTATGACCATCATGTTACTTCATGCCATTTTCACGGCAGTATATGGAATAATTAGATTTTCCATTATTTCTTTTGCTTACCTGGATTTAACAGATTTTTACAAGGATGTACAACTGTTCTAAACTCAGTCTCCTTCTCTTCTCACAGCCTGAGAGGATGACACCACTCCTGTTGAAAAATGACTGGAATCACTTCAATTGTTGATCATGTCACATTCTTTTCATCAGTATGGGTTCCCTCCAATGCAGTGTTTGGAAGGAGCTAAAGATCAAACACACACACACACACACACACACACACACACACACACACACACACACACATCTTGCTACTAAATTTTATGTTAAAATAAAGGAAACACAGATCTGAATCAGCCAAGCATAGAAACATGCATTTTTTTCCACATGCAGACCCAGATCATAACTTCTTCTTAGCAGCTTCTTGGAATTTCTGTTCTCTCTCTCAAGTAAGGTTCTCTAGGAAGCCTTTAGATGAATGATTCAATCTAAGATGCATATGATGATATTTTGTTACCGTATCAGCCAAACACTTAGGTGGATAAGGCAACACAGATCATCTTTAAGTGGGAATCCAGGACCAAATTGAATGCAAGATCTAGGTGACCATGGGGCACATGGGTGGCTCAGTCTGTTAAGTGCCTAACTCTTGGTTTTGGCTCAGGTCATGATCTCGCGGTTGTGGGATCAAGCCCCATGTCGTCCGACTCCGCGCTCAGCACAGAGTCTGCTTCAAATTCTTTCTCCCTCTCCTTCCCTCTCTCTCTCTCTCTCAAATAAATAAATAAAATCTTAAAAAAAAAAAAGATCTAGCTACATACTCCAAAGTTGTCAGAGGGGTGGGCACATCATATTCTGTTCATTATCCAGGTAAGAGACAGAAGTATCTCTATGGTACTTATTTATCTCGAATATAGCTTAAACTCATTTAAATCATGAAAGATAATTCCTATCTACTGTCATTCACTTCCACTGAAGATCTAGATAGCACTATGTGAAGTGCTTTGGGGAGATAAAGCCTACTTGAGAGGCCTTCGGACATTAACTGTTCATCCCTGACTGTCATAATCTAAATTTTAGCAAATCAGCTTAAGTTCGTAGGTTAATGTCATTTCACACACAAACATGTCACACCATCGCCATCTAACTGCTTTAATTTATACATACTTAAAGTGAATCGCAGACAATAAACAAGTCCCCTGGTTTCAATTCGCACCTTTAGTCAGAAGACTCTCCAACTTAAGTCTGTCTCAAATGTTGGAGTAGTTTTCCATTGTTGCCATGACACATTACCTCAAAATTAGTGGCACAAAACACACACCTTTTAGCTTGCAGTACTGTAGGTTGGGGGTCTGCCTCGTGCCTCATGGGGTCTCAGGCAGGGTGCACTGGGGCTGTGTCCCTGCAGGTGGCTCCCGGGGGGTCTGCTTCCAAGCCCACATGGACTGTCGCTTGTTCCTCTCATGCTCGTAATATCTGCTGCATCTTCAGTCACATGTCTGTAATTTACTCTTCTGCCCCCCTCTTCCGCTTTTAGGTACCCCAGTAATTAGTTTAGGCCCACACAGACAATCCAAGATAGTCCCCCCAATATATAGTCCATAATTCCACTGGCCTTCCTTTTGTCACGTGAGGTGACGTCTTGACAGGTTTCATGGATTAGGTGTGGACGATTTGGGGGCCATTATTCTACCTAGTGTAGATGCTGATATCTAAGAGTCTGCTGGAAAACCATTCTGGAGTGCCTTAGAAGCACCACTAAATAATCGTTTCCAGCACTGACATTCTTGACTTCTAAACTCACTCATGCACTTACGTGTATGTGTTTAATGTCAAAGAACAGCTCCATCTATTCACTAACGTGACGTCAGGAGGATCCTAAAGTCTTCTTTCATATTCGTCCTGATTCCCAAGTCCTTTTGGCTTTAGCTCACCAAATGTTTCCACCAACATGACTCCTAATTTAGGCCATGGTCAACTGTGAGGATGACAGATTTGCAAAATCCTTTTAACTGGTCCCCTGGCTTTCACTTTCGCTCCATATTTCCAATTCCCTTTTCCAGATCTGAGTTAGCAGGCTCTTTTCTAAAGAGCCATGCCATGCTTAGCCTGGAAATTCTACGGAATGTGCCCCCTTCCTGCTGCCCTTATGATAAAGGGCAAATTTTAGTCAAGGCAGTCAGAGGACGCCTCTTTTTTTGGTGACTTCTGAGTACTCCAGGCTCATTTATCACTCTTTTAAATGTCCCTTGCTCTATTCCAGTCACACTGAGATACTTAGAATTTTCTAGAGGTGCCACTGGGTGGAGAAGAACATAATAGGCGATGTTTTTAGACAAATTGATATGTGCCAAGCTGGTGCAAATACTTCACTGATGTTAACTTCTTCTTCTTCTTTTTTTAATTCTGCACTCTACCCCCGATGCTGTTTTTATCCCCATCATAGAGGAGAGTGAAACCCAGAGAACTTAAGTAACACGTCCAAGGTCAACAGCTAGTAAAGGGTAGTGCTGAGTTTCCAGCTCAGGCACTCTGGCCCCAGAACCTGTGCTTGAAACCTTACACCATCTTGTTTTTTTGAAGGAAAACTTGATCTAGTTAAGAGCCGCATCATGGCTTCCTATCATTGCCTACTGGAGGACAAGGAAAGCTCCCCAGGGGTGGGTTAAGGGTGGCTCTTTTTTCGTTTAGATTTTGTAATAAACCGAATAATGCCCCCCTCTCAAAGCATCCACGTCTTTAATCCCCAGAACCTGTGGATGTGTTGTCTTGCACGGCAAAGGAACTTTGCAGCTGAGATTAAGGATGGTGAACCTGAAGTAGTGAGATTATCTTGGATTATCTGGATGAGCCCAAGCTAATCATGCGAGTCCTTCAAAGCAGAGAATCCTTCCCAGCTGCAGTGAGGGAGGGAAAGAGAGGTGTGGCAATGGGAGAGGGTAAGACAGGAGTCCCTGGCCTTGAAGATTTAGTGAGAGAACATTCTGATTTACGCCAACCTTTCACTATCACGAGTGTTTCATGAAATCCTTACAATATGGGGAGCCATGACTACATAGCAACACATATAAAGAGTGTTGCTGCGGATTTGAAATGGTGAGGCTGATGAAATTTGCAATGCCATTTTCATATCTCAGGATGCACTGGTGAAACAGAACAGCTGACCTAGAGTGAGATGAGACAGTTCTGGAGGAAATCCTAGATCTTCCCGCCAGCATGGGACGAACACGGTCTAGGAGAAATGGGCAGCACAGACAGAGGTGTGGGAACCTGGTATGCAAAATAGTGTCAAGAAATCTGGAGTTCATTTATTATCCCTTTTTAAAAAGGTCCAACTTGAAATACCATCCACATTAAGTAATTTTTGCTTAGTATTGTTTTATAAACTGGAAAGCAGCCATGATGCAAGAAGCCGCTAACTTTAAGAAAATCCAATAATAAAATCACAAATTAACATGGACAGTGTTTGCTCCAAAGGACTGCATGCAAATCAGAATGCAATTTGCTCTGGCAATTTCAGGAACATGCTTGTTGTATGATGTCAGGGAAAATTAACTGAGCCTGAGTTAATCAGTCCATACTCTCTGTACCTCACGGAATGACATTATGGCATGTGATCACTGGATTGTAATTATCTACTTATCTCTCTGTCACCAAGGGGTAGGATGTATGAGAACCCCGGAAACCATTCTAACAGAAGTCCCAATATTCATGATTATCAATCAATCTGTGTCGCATGAATAAATTTTTTAATGCCTGAAAATGAGGCCACGTCATCACAAAATACAGACCAAATAACAAGTTTTATTACAGTCGCTTCCTAGATTTGGATGGGTCAAACTGAGACTGTTGTGATCTCTATTACCCATTTTTATCTCTCTTCAATAAAAACCCATGGATTTGACTATATTTTGTGTATCTTTCATTGTGCAACTGTGCTGTTTTTCTCGTTTCTTTCTGAATCTCTTCCCACAGACGGGAATCCCTTCCAGGGATGTTAAGACCTTGGTCACCTGCTGTCCTTTCTCGGTCTAACGTCATCCTTGATCTGCGATTGGAAATGCCCCCCTCTGATTACCCTTCCCTTCCTTCTCCCACACCAGATTCTGGATATGCCACCAAGAGTGTTAGCTTCTGACCAATAGCAAGACCTCTGTGAGATTAGAGTTGATAGCATGAAGGTCAAAGGAGGCAAAGGTATGTGAATAAGATCCCCACAAATCACCGCAACTGGGAATAAGAGTTCAGATGTGGACACACTTGGATGACGTCACATGTGTCGATGATGTCACACGTGTCGATGACGTGGTATTTCTCACGTTGTATACTGTAGCCTGATGTTACCGCAGGATTAGCCCTGCTAACCTTGCCCTTCTTAGCCCAGCCTTTTGTATTTTATCCCCTGCCCTCCCCCAACTCAACCTATGCCGTGAGCACCGCTATCTGTCCACTCAGATAATGCAACGAGACGCCCTCATGCTTCAGAAACTTTTCATTGCTCTGGCCTTGATGTCTGGAATGTCCTTCCATTGCTCCCGCTTCTGCAGGAAAAACCCTTCTCAACCCTCATGGCTCACTGTGCAGGGCATTTCTGTGTGAAGGATTGGTCATTGTCCCCAGGTGAGGCTGGTCATGCCCACCTGTGTTCACCAGTACATTGAACACGTTGCATGTGAACACACTGAACATATTTCTATTCTACGGAGACAGCGTGGACTTTACACCCCAGTGGTCTCTGCGGATCCACTTGGCTGCAGGGCTTGGCACGAGGCAAAAGGCACAGAAAATGCTTTTGAGAGTGTTCAAGTTGCATCAGATTGAATCGAATTGAACGGAACTGCGCTCAGATTTATAGAATTGCCGGCCACCTGTAGGGCCTCTGAAGTTTTGTATTTGGTTTTGTTTTGTTTTTAAACAAGTGAATCCGGATTTAATTGAAGCAATTAATTTCATTTTAATCGCCATAAATAATAGGCCTCTAATTTAATATTGGTATTGAGATTCACTTTTAAAATGTACTGTAATAATTCTCCTCCGGGGTTATTACGGTGGAAATACGTACCATTTTTCCTCCGGGGTTAGTTTAAAATTACAAGAACACACAGGGATACCTTGGATTTTAGAGGCTGAGCCATCCTGGAATGGTCCATTTTGCTCTACTCTGTGTCTTTAAGGGGAGTGGGACACATTACCAAATGTCATTCAGATACCTGGGTTGTGTCTAAAGGAGGAGAAGGCCGGAAGGCCATTGCTTGTCTCCCCAGTCTGGAGGGTCCGGCACACACGGGGCCTGCCTCTTGAAAGGGGGACCTGGGGGCTCCGGGGTGATGTTTCTGGGAGCGCCCACTATCTCACGTGTCATCTGCACCGCTCACCAAAATGCAGAAACGCTGAGTCCCCCTCATGAGCCTCTGCTTGGAGTCCCAGAATGTTCCCTGGACTCTTCCTGCAGGTGGGAGATCTATATTCCTCCTCTACACCACCCAGCCCCCTGAAACGTCCTCTCTCAAGACATGCTCTGTCGAAGGTGAGAGGTACTCCTTAGCCCCCGTTGGTACTTTGTATAATTGCGGGCCTGTTTGTCTCCTTCCTCCATTTCTAACAGAACATTTTTTCTGTTATTGGAGAGCCACAGTCTACCACAATACATGTCGTATTTGTATGTATTTGTTGTGTGAGAACAAGGGAATGAATGAATAATAATCCAGGTTGCTGAGGTGAGTTGGCCAGGACACCCAGAAGCTATACTGAATTTCCAGATACTGGCAGAAGTAATAAGTGAGCCAAAGGGGAGCCCACTTAACCAAGCAAAAGCCCTCAGATACGTTTACTTTCTACCTTTCTGGAGGTCAGACCTAGCTGAGAAGCCTGTACAGAAATGGATTTTTTCTGAGATTCAAGAGGTGTGTGTTGAGCCCTCTGGGCGCGTACCACTTCTGTTTTCCTGCCGGGGGCAGGTGCCCATGACCAACCCAGTGAGTTCTGGAAGCTTGGCTCCCAGCTTCAGGGGCAGGTTCACAGCTAGAGGAAAGGATGCATTCAGCCTGAAGGTAGTTTCACAGATTGTTAGAATGAGGACAAAGAAAATGATGAAGAAAAACATTACAAGGAGATGCAGAGAAATCGAGGGCAGATTCAAGGGGACAGAGAGTGACACTGAAGACCCTAAGGACAAACACAGGTAAGGGCAGCTCCTCGCTGGTGTCAATCATTGCAGGAGACACTCCCTGGACAGCACAGAGGGACCCCAGGCCCCCAAGAGAGCCCCTGTTTCACTTTCCACTTCATACACCAGCCTGTCTGGAAAATGCTTGAGTGACAGAAAAACAAACACAAGCCACACAATGGGGAATGACGCTGAGGGGAGCGGGCATAGTTCCTACTCGGGATCGTTCAATTAGATGGCACTGTCTGCTCATGCATACACTTTGTCGCCCCTTTTGACGCCTCATCTGTCCTCAGTCTGGCTATGCGCGTCACCGGGAGCTGGAGACACGTGTTCACACTTGGACCCGAGCAGGGACAGGCCGCCGGGGAGGCTGCTTCCCCAAATGAAAAGGTGTCCCCGACTCAGAGGCAAGACCCCATAGTCCTCAGTCCCCAAGTGCCGACTTCCCATTCATCGTCACGATTTCATTAAAAGAAATGGCAGTTTGCCTAAAAGGGCTTTCAATCAAGTCTGGGGTTTTTGTTGTTTGTTTTTCTCAATTACTGGTGCTTAATTGTTTTGAAACCATAGATCTTTTGTGAACCCGATTTAAATTATGAGCCCCAACAAAACAAATATTCTCATAATCACAAACCTCCAAACCCCCCTGATGATGACAGGGAAGTTTTAAATTCTATAATGTCTATGCAATTTATTTAACCTAATAAAGAAAATAAATTTCTAAAAATGCAGTCAATGTGACGGGTAGCGTGACAAGCTCAGGAAAAGTATAGCTGAAAGTATAGACAGAGGAAACTAAAATGCCCTAAAACTAAAAGTCTCCCCATGTTTTCCCCCCTGCGGGTAGAGTTTTAGAATGTGGACTACAAAGCAAAACACAAGTTGGAAAAAGTCTGGGGTAGCAGTTAAGGATTTCCAGGGAGCGTCACGGAGCATGTGTGCAAACTGTGAGCTCTGTCATCTCTGGGAGGCTGGGGAAGATTCAACAGCCCCTTGAGGCTTCCGGCTTATCGCCATAAAAAGCACAGATGTAAGTGCTCAGCGACACACACGTGCACACACACACACACACACGCACCTGCTTTGGGAACGGATTGACTCTCTGGCTGAACCACTGAACCTCGTAAGAAGTCTGTGATCACTGGATGCGAGCAGAGGCGGGAGGGCGGGGTCACCTCTGACAGCCCATCACAGCTGGTGCCAATCAAAGTGCTTTTTTATTTTTAAACCGTGTCTTCCATTTGTTCTCCAATCATCCATTCTGCAAATATTGAATGCTCGCTGTTCCAGGCACTGGAGAATCATCACCAAACAGACCAGACAAGTTCTTGCCCTTACAGTGTGGTCCGGGGATGCCACTTAAACAATATATGTGATGTCAAGTGCTATGAAGAACAGGGCAGGGTAAGGGCATTGAGGGTGTTGGGGCAGAGGTTATTTTTTTTTTAAGAGAGAGAACACAAGCCGGGGGGAGGGGCAGAGGGAGAAAGAGAGAGAGAATCTCATGCAGACTCTGAGCTGAGCTCGGAGCCTACCTGGGCCTCAATCTCCCGACCCTGAGATCATGACCTGAGCCTAAATCAAGAATTGGACACTTAACCGACTGAGTCCCCCAGGTGCCCCGGGGCAGGGGCTATTTTTTTTTCACATTTCCTTTTTTTTTTTTTTTAATTTAAATTCAATTAGCCAACATATAAGTACATCATTAGTTTTTGATATAATGTTCAATGATTCATTAGTTTTGTATAACACTCAGTGCTCATCACATCACGTGCCCTCCTTAATACCCACCCCCCAGTTCCCCCATCCCCACACCCCCCTCCCTTCTGTAACCCTCAATCTGTTTCCCAGGGTCCAGAGTCTCATGGTTTTTCTCCTCTCTGATGACTTCCTATTCAGTTTCCCCCCCGCTTCCCCTATGGTCCTCTGCGTTATTCTTTATGTTTCCACATATTAGTGAAACCATATGATAATTGTCTTCCTCTGCTTGACTTATTTCACTCAGCATAATCCCCTCCAGTTCCATCACGATGATGTAAATGGTAGGTATTCATCCTTTCTGATGGCTGAGTAATATTCCATTGTATGTATAAACCACATCTTCTTTATCCATTCATCTGTTGAAGGGCATCTGGGCTCCTTCCACAGTTTGGCTATTGCGGACATTAGGCTATGTTATACAGAGACATCCCGTCTGTGCAGATAGCATTCGAACAGAGAGGAAGCCAAAGTCCTGGGTGTATTTTGAAAGTAGAACCAAGGGATTTACTGATGGCTATGGGGGTGGGGGGTCAGGGAAAAGAGAAAATTAAAGGATGAATAATTCAGAGTTTGGGGTCTGTGCAATTAGTAGAAGAGAGATGCCATTGACAGACCTGGAAAGTCTGTGGGAGGAGCAGTTCCAAGGAGACAGGGTGCTTGGAATGTGGCTTCTATTTTGGACGTTTCATTGTTGGCATGTCCACGGAACATCTAAGTAGAAGCACTTACTATGCGATACCCATATATGAACTTAGAGCTTAGTGGAGGTTGGGGCTAGTGATATACATGAGTGCATCCATGGTATTTCAGCCAAGCGCTGAAGGAGATTGTAAAAGGGGTAGAAATGGGTGGGAAAGAGAAGAGAGAGAACACCAAGTCCTCAGTCCAACAATGACAAGTTTGGAAGACAAGACAGAGCTATCACTTCATACCTGGTAGGTTGGTTATTATGAAAAAAAAAAAAAAGAACACACAAATATTAGGGAGAATGTAAGGAGATTGGAAGCCCATTGCTGGCGTTATACAAAAGAGTTTGGAGTTTCCCCAAACGTTAACAGAGAATTACAACATGAGCCAGCAGTTGCAGCTCTGTGTATATACCCAGAAAGGACTTGGTAACGGAATCAAACAGGTATCTGTACACCCATGCTCAGCACAGCATATTCACCATTGCCAAAAGGTGGCAACTGTCCCAAGGGCTTTTGACACCAAAGTTATGATTTACAAATAGGGGACTGCAAACATGGCAGGGGGCTGGGCTTTATGAAATTATCATTTTTCCCTGAGTCAAGAAAGTGACTTTCGGTTACCATGCAAGGCTTCGTGGATCAGTCAGCGACAGGTTTGCAATTCTCAGCACACAATTCCAGCCACACTATCAGGGATGCTGGCAGGTCATGGGGCTTCCAGGGAAGTACTCCAGCTGTGAAAACAAGGGAGATACAACCTGGTGAGGAATAAGAGTATATGTGAAAATACACACGAGTGGGGCACCATCTGTACCCCGGATGGAAGATGCCATGGAAAGAATTGGTGGTAGAGAACAGGCTCTTGTCCGGACGCCATCAACAAAAATAGATTGGGAGAAAAGATTAGAAGAAAAGAGGAGCCAGAGATTAATCCAGAGCCTGGGTCCAGCCTTCAGTATAATTTAAATACATTTGTAAGAGAAGCTTTGAGAGGCGCCTGGGTGGCTCAGTAGGTTAAGCGTCTGCCTTCGGCTCAGGTCATGATCTCGGGGTCCTGGGATCGAGCCCCGCATCGGGCTCCCTGCTCGGCGGGGAGCCTGCTTCTCCCTCTCCCTCTGTTACTACCCCCCCGAACCATGCTTTCTCTCTCCCAAATAAATACATAAGTAAAATCTTAAAAAAAAAAAAAAAGAAGAAGAAGAAGAAGAAGAGCCTTGAAAGTCATCACAGCCTTTTCTCGGACGTACAATCCTGGTCTTGTCCCTTGCCCTTCTGTCATTCCCTTTACTCAGTGACATTAGTTACGTTCAGCATATGCATTATCAAGTTCGTCATTTTACAAGTGCTAATAATTTTCCGTGCTAGAAATTCCTCTTTTTAGAACTGGTAAAATTCCTACAAAACTTTATGATCCGGTTCAAGTATTTGTACCTCTATTTAGACGCTTCTGCCTTTTTCACTGAAACCTTATGGATATCTCTTGTGTTCTCAAGAGTTTTTGCACTGCTTCTCTAATAGATTATACTGCACAGTATTATAAATAATTGGAGCATGGGGCAGAAGCTGTGTGCATGTGCGCACGTGTGTGTGCATATGCACACCTGTGTATCTATCTGCCCGTCTCTTCTAGAAGGTAGATTTTCTGAGGCTAATTCCTGTCTGTTATTTATCTCTGTTTCCTTGAACATTTTCACAGTGAATTTCACATAATGAATGTTCAACACATGTTTATTCAATAAATAAATAAATGAATAAATGTCAGACATTTTAAGTTCTGGAAATGGAATTTCAAAAAATCTTTGCACCCAGGCGTGGAAATGACAATCCACTTTCTAATCCCCTAACGTAGGAGCTGTGATTGCTTTCAACTGTATTTTTTACAAGCAGCTCTGAATTACCTACAGTTATCTGAGCACCTAAAGCCCGAGCTCACACTCATGGGCTGCCACAGTTTCCAATGTGGCACACCTGTCTGTTGTGATGAGAGCAGGAATAGCAACACACATCCTCCTGACTCTATTTCCTGAAATTTTCGTTATATACAGACACAAATACTGTAAGACAGCATGAATTATATAAATTATATAAGGCCAGAAAATAATACATTAGAAACAGAACAGTATAATTAACAAATGAGTAAATATTAAATCTATTTCTTGGAGAAGATCAACACAATAGAAGAATCCCTATCACACACCAGAACGTACGAAATGGGGCAGAAGAAGAACACACAAAACAGAGTAAGAACGTGTAGCAATAGATAACCAGCCACAGAGAGAAACTATACATACATTTGTATGTACCCCAAAATACAACTCACTCATTATGTACTTTACTTACTAAAACTAAATGTATTGGTGACAGGAACTCAAAAAGTCACATTTCCATGGAAAAAAATAACAAAGAACTTTGATGATCTGCCCCCCCAATTGTTTTAAAAGGCATATAATCCCACTCCTACAAAAACTGCTCAAGACCATAGAAGAGAAATAAAAACCTTTTAAATTGTTTGTTGGAGTATAACAACATAAAAACTTATAAGCATTGGCCAAAAATGAAGCTCAAACAAATCTCATTTTCAAGCGTCAATATAAAAATTCTTAAATAAAATATCATCAAACAAAATCCAATAATAATTTAATAAATTAAAATGCATCATATTATAACCAAGTAGATTTGATTCAAGAAATACAGCCCAATGACTTGGGCAAACATTTTGAATCCGGTTCTTAGAAGAAGAAGCAAAACTGACATTGCATTTGTTAAGTGTGATTTCCGGAACGTGGAGAATTGGAGTAAGCATCAGCTCCACCCTTACAAGGAAGTAAACTAGAAAACTGTAAAGTAACAGATGTCTCTTGAGGCCATTAGAGAATTCAGGTAGCAAGGCAGATTTCCAACTCAAAATTTGGAGAAAGATGGGCACCTTAGAAGGAAACAAGACTTGCAATTTGCTTGCTGGGAGAGATGCCTCTGAATGTCAGATAAGCCATTAAGAAGACTTACATAAAATGTCTGAGGACTTGCTAAAGGATGAGGAGGCTAGCATGAGAACATGAAGCTGAAGTCTTAGTGACCCACTTTTAGTCACTAGAGTAGTGATAGGTAGAAACAGAAGCTTCACAGGAGAGACATCCACAGACAGCACCTTACAGAAGCGCCATGTTGAGATCCTGTTCCTTGGTAAGAAGGGCACCTCACTTCTGTCTTCTTCTACCCAAAATGTATAATCCAGGTGCGATTATGAGACTACACCAGACAAATTCAAATTAGGGGCATTTGACAACACCCTTGACGGGTATGCTTGAATGTATCAAAGTCATGACAGATGAAGGCGGGCTTAAAACAGGTCTCCTCCAACTGGAGGGGGCTGAAGAGACGGGAGACAAGGCAGTGTGGGTCTTCGGTGAGATCCTGGAGCAGATTAAGGACTGCAGTGGAAAAAACCATGAGATCCAAACAAAGCCTCGTTTATTTATTAGTTTTTTATACTAACATCTTAGTTTTGATAATTAACCATGATTCCATAAGATATTAACATTAAGGGAAGCAGGACGAGGGCATGGTTTAACTCCCTGTACTCTTCTTGCAGTCTTCTGTAAATCTAAAGTAATTTCAAAAACTAAAATTTAAAAACATTGCCTTTCAATGTGGAATATTTTTTAGATTCAGTTATAGCAGGAAAAGTTAAAATACGTTGAGATAATATTTTCATCTATCAGCTGGTAGAAAGGCAAAATTATGGCAACAAATACTTAGGCTGTACATAAAATGGGGCTATAATATATTCCTGGTGGGAATGTAAAATTATACTCTTTCTATGGAGAAAAAATCAGAAATATCTGGAAATATCTGAAAAAATGGCCTAGATATATTTCCCTCTTTGTTTATCAATATTATTCCTTATAACAGTGCTGGCCAAAAGTAACCATTTCCATGACGATTTTATTTCTAACAGCCAAAACTGAAAGCACATCAAATGTCCATAAATGTGACATTGGCTGTATAAATAGATCCATACTCGGCTATATTATGCATCCGTAAGAAGGACATGAAGGATCTCTGATAAGAACTGATCCCTAGAAGATTTTAGTACATGAAAAAGAGCAGAAATCTGTTTATAGCATACTACCTTTTGTAACTCTGGAGGAGAAAAAAGGTAAGGGGATGGGGGAAGGGCAGAGGAGATTCTACACTTTCAGAAAGAAAATCTGAAAGTGTCAACTGTAAAGCAATGAATAAAGTTTGGGAAGGAAGAAGGTGAATAAGACAGAGATAGAAGTAAGACTTTTCTGAAAATATTTTGCTAAACAGTGTCAACTTCAAAATCCTTTAATTTACTTTTACATATTAGAAAAGTAAAATTTAAGAAGGAATTATAGGTGACCCTTGACCCTTGAATAACACAGGTTTGAACTGCACAGGTCCACGTATACGTGGATTTTTGTCGAGATACACAGTAGAGTACTGTAAATGTATTTTCTCTTCCTTATGATTTTCTTAAAA
The DNA here is from genome assembly GCF_003265705.2 of Callorhinus ursinus. Classification (NCBI taxonomy): domain Eukaryota; kingdom Metazoa; phylum Chordata; class Mammalia; order Carnivora; family Otariidae; genus Callorhinus; species Callorhinus ursinus. Next base: position 5,495,290 of record NW_027397122.1, on the reverse strand, counting down.
ACATTTTCTTTTCTCTAGCTTACTTTATCAGGAGAATACAGTATATAATACATATAACATACAAAATATGTGTTAATTGTGTACATTATTGGTAAAGCTCTGGTCAACATTAGGCTATTAGTAGTTAAATTTTGGGGCTGCCAAAAGTTATACATGAACAGTGCTTCTACACCCCATGTTCAAGAGTCAACTGTATTAAATATTGACAATAATAATCTAACTCTATATTGATGTGAAACTTAATCACAAAGGTAACAGTTCAAGAAAACAATATTTTGACTATCTATACTTGGTGGACTATAGTCGCGGCCTGCAAAGAAATCCTCAGCTTCAATTAATAGATTTATTGGTAATATTAGTATCTTTAGCTTAAAGCTATATCATTTATGTGGTAGAAAAATGCACATAGTTAATATGCTATTATTGTCAGGAATCAGTATTTTTAGTGTAAGAGAAAAGGGAAAACACCATATAAGCAATGAAATTAAGTAAAACCTATACTTGTAAAATCTGAATTAAAAAGAGTAGAGTTATGCTTTCCCTTTTAAAATATATACATGCTAGGGGCGCTTGGGTGGTTCAGTCGGTTAAGCATCTGACTCTTCATTTCAGTTCAGGTCTTGATCTCAGAGTTGAGAGTTCAAGCCCCGCAATGGGGTCCACATCCAGCATGGAGCCTACTTAAAAAAAAAAAATTGGAGCATTTGGGGGGCTTGGTCAGTTGGGCATCTGACTCTTGATTTCAGCTCAGGTCATGATCTCAGGGTCATGAGATCAAGCTCTGCATCAGGCTCATGCTCAGTGTGGAGTCTGCTCCTTCTCCCTTCCCTTCTGCTCCTCCCCCAGCTCACAGGTTTCTCTCTCTCTTTCTCTCTCTCTCTCTCTAAAATAAATAAATAAAATCTTTTAAAAATAAATAAAAACAAAATCCATACATTCTAATTCTGTCCACTAAAAATGTATGGAAGCCATGATGATCCATTGGCCCAAATCACACCTAGCCCTAGAGTTAATGGCCTCTAAATACTATTTCCTCAATCTGAAAGTACCAGAATGCCTTCTAGGCCTGGTTGATTCCACATCTGGTGCAAGAATTAAACGAGATGAACTGAGGTTGCTGTGCTGTGCCAGAAAGCAAGGGGACGTATTACAGATGAATAAGGTCATGCAGAAGGGACATAGGACTCAATAAGAAGGGCTCCATTGGGATAGAGAAGGGAAATTTTGAGCACAAAAAAATGAATAATAATGGAAACCCTTGAAAAACATTAAATGTACGCAGTGAGAAGTATAATGTGATATTAAATGAAGAAGAAAGGAAGGAAGGGGGCAGGGAGGGATGGAAAGGGAAAGAAAGGAAGAAAACCAGTTGGGTGCCACCATTGGACATTGCAGTGGTTTGGAAATGTGTGGGCAGGTTCTCTGATATTCTTCCTTCAAGAGGGGAGGCCTGGTTCTCTTCCTCCTGACTACTGACTGGACCCAGTGCATAACGTAAAGCAGAAGAGACTAGGTCATAATTGGCACAGTGGTTTCCACCTTCCTTGCTCTTTGGATTCTTCATTCTGGGGAAAGTAGCTGTCATGCTGTGAGGAACCCTCCAGAGAGGTCCATGTGGCAAGGAACGTGGCCTCGGCCCTGGCCCCACCACCTGATGCAACCTCGTGGATCCTGAGGCAAGATCTCCAGTGGGGCTCTTCTCTACACCCAGCCCTCAGGAGCCGTGGAAGACTACAAGTATTTGCCATTTTAAGACGTGCCTTGGGATTATTTTGAGAAATGAGTAACAAATGAGGATCTAATTAGAAGCAACTTAGGCCCCCACCACCGCCCATAAAATTGGACTCAAAGGTAAGATTATGTGTTGGTTTTTCTATTCAGGTAGGAACTACAGTTCTGGGTGATCTAAGACCTAGATAATAAGGAGACGTTTCTTTCTGCAGAAGCATTCCAATTAATAAATCTGGAAAGAAGGAAAGCTTTAGAAAATCACTATTTTGTAATGGAGGTAGGCTATCATCAGTAACAGATGTCAACGTTAGATTAGATGGGACATTTGTCAGTGGTAGGACTATGCTGTCACTGAATGAACTCACTGATTACTCTTAGCTTAATGACTAAATATAGTACGTGGACTCTTTTTTATTCTTGTTCTAACCAACCAACCAACCAACAGAAAAAACCATTTTTGAGAAATCAGTGAAATTTGAATATAGTATGGGACAATACCAATGGCATTATGGTTACGTAAGAAATGCTTATGTTCTTAGAAGCACAAATTAATATGTATGCATGAAATGATATTGTATCTTGGATAGCTTTTAAAGTAAGGAAACAAAAAGGCAAATCTAATTAAAATGGGACAAGTCTGCTATCTGTCATTAAAATGATACAGAAAATGAAGTACATAATTATCACCAAGTGGTGGAGGGAGCTCTCAACACAGTGGAGTGTGGAGAGGCTTCTGGAGAGCTGCCGGTGTATACTTGCTTGCCTGCATTGCATATTCAGTATACCCAACTTAAAGGTTTTACATACAATTCTATGTGAGTTCCAGGTGATGATAAAAATTAAAATTAAATATAAAAACTTGCATTTGTTTATAAAACATAATTCAGACTGATGATGTCATGTTATTAATCAATAAAATAGATTCATCTTTCATTAGCAAGGAATAAGTCTATAATCTCTTCATTTGATAAATGAAGAAAGAGATACATAATACTTGGATTTCCACTTGTGATATTAAGAATGATCCATATCAACAAACCTTGTTCAACTAACAAAAAAAATGGAAAAGAAAAGATTTGCTTCTGAATATTGGACTTGAAAGCAAACGGGGAGATTTTCCATTTTGATGTACTACCTTTCTGTGGTGTTTGATTTTTTTTTTTGCCCTGTGTTTATTTATTATTTTTATGAACAAACCAACAGACAAAACACTCAGAAGGTAAAAACATAAAGGGATTCCAGAGGAACTGTAGTGGCAAGCCAATTAAACTTGAAAATTGTAGCCTAGCCAACAAGTCAATCTGTCCATGGGTCATAAATGACAACGCACACACCATTATTCTCCACCTTGAGAATCTGTCCGCCTCCTTGTCAGAGCTTCAGCTCTTACCACCTTTCTGTCTACTTGCCTTCGCCAGCAGGCTTTCCCTTAGTCTTTGCAGGTACTACTTGTCAGGGACATTGTTTAAATATTAACTCTCGCACAATTTTCTTTTCCCTTGGGCCAGGTTTCTACCCAGTTCTCTCCCCAGTTTCCAGGATGCCGGGGCTCCAGGAAAGAACTTGCTTCTTTGTCCTGCTCCACAGTTGAGCCAGTGTCTCACTTTGGGCTCAATATTCAGCTTCCAAGGTCCCCCTAGAATAGGGAGGCTGGGGAATATATAGAAAAAAAGGGAAATAGGGCTCCTGGGCGGCTCAGTCAGTTAAGCGTCTGCCTTCAGCTCAGGTCATGATTCCAGAGTCTTGGGATCAAGTCCCTCATCGGGCTCCCTGCTCCTCGGGGAGCCTACTTCTCCCTCTGCCTCTGCATCTCTCTCTCTCTCTCTCTCTCTGTCTCTGTCTCTCATGAATAAATAAATAAATAAAATGTTTAAAAAAAAAGGAAAATAGAGGTCAGGCAGGTTTTGTTGCTTGCCTCATTCATACCTCTTAGTCAACAGTAAAACAGTGATGAATACATGGATAAGAAATGAATAAGTAAACACAAACTATGGAAACATTGAAGAAAGAGATGGTGAAGATCTCTCTAGGGAAAACAGATAGTTGACAACTGCATTGCTGCTATAATGCTTTAGAGAAGAGAGTTCACTCACTTGTTTTTTTGGTGATTTCATTATACTGCACCTGGGTATAACATTAAGTCTTTCTGGGTTATTTAATCAATGATGTTGAGGAACTGTTTTAACTATTTAAGAAAAAAAATTGCATCCACATCACCTTAGCCTGTTCATTGTGTTGTAAGACTGACAGAAGAAATAATATGTAACAGGAGAATTTCTCGGGCTTAAGGAGAAGCACATCTTTAATTTAAAAATTAGTATTTATTAAGTCTGGCTTGAAATTGTTTTGCAACTTCACTTAACCTCTATAACAAGAAAAAAAGAGTAAATTAGGGACTTTGAAGAAAAAATTAAATTATACTTTAAAATCTTGGAAGACTGCAAGACTCTAATTTTTAGATCAGGAAGTATTCTGAATATGCAAAAATCAGTGAAGAGGAAAGACAAACCAATGGAGAGAGAAAGCAGAACGGTGGTTCCTTGGACTGGATATAGGATGGGAATTCACTGCAGACAAATGCAAGAGTATCTTTGGGTGGTGGTGGGGGGGTGAAAACATTCTAAAACTGCATTGTGGTATTGGTTGCAGAACTCTGCAAATTTCCTGAAGTCATTAAATTCTACATTCAAAATAGGTGCATTTGTGGTAGGTAACTGTATCTCAATAAAGCTGTTTACATTCAAAAGACATTTAATAAAACTGTTCATGTTTCAGCTCTGTCATATGAAGAACTTGGCAGTCATCATTCTCGTCCCTACAACAACCATAAGCTGGACAAACTGAAATCTGTGACCTTTCTTGGACAAACGGAGGTGAGTTTGTGGGGACAATTTCATCCCCAAATCTGGAGAGTCAGACACACCCGGGGAAGTTAAACCGATCTGCTACCTGAATTAGAGAGAAAAGGAGGCGTGAACTGGAAGAGACATTTAAATAATAATGGTGAGCATTTACTGGAGGCTGAGTGTGGACTGTTGTAAGAGCCAGAGACTCTGTGTCCCACTGAATTGAAGGGGGTATGTGCACATTTTCTAGGAAGTTCCTTCCAGTTTGGGCAGGGGAAAAGGAAGAGTAGCTTGTGAAATATACCAGACTCTTCTCCATAACAAAGGCTGATTCTCCAGGGGAAAGGGTTTTGCAGGAGCTTTTTCTCTGCTAGGGAAGGACATTCCTTCCCACCAGGGATTGGGGGATTCAAGGGAACTTTGGAATGAGCAGCAAGGATGAGAGGAGGAGCTGAAGATGGGACCTGGGCAAACACTTGTGGAGGTCACACTCCAAAGCAAGAGTCTCCTATAAGACGGAGTCTTTTTTTTTTCTGAGCAGATTTTTTTATTGTTCTGTTAATCACCATACATTACATCATTAGTTCTTGATGTAGTGTTCCATGATTCATTGTTTGTGCATAACACCCAGTGCTCCACGCAGAATGTGCCCTCTTTAATACCCATCACCAGGCTCACCCATCCCCCCCACCCCCCTCCCCTCTAGAACCCCCAGTTTGTTTTTCAGAGTCCATCGTAAGACGGAGTCTTAACCAAGGATTATGGAACACTCCTCCCCTGTACCGGTTACCCCAACCACACTGCTTTACTCTACCTGCAGGATCCAGCACAGTAGGAGTACATTACCTCTGAAAGAGCAGAGGACACAGACTCCCTGAGCATTACCCAGGTGAGCCCAAGGAGAAGAGGGGAGCCTGTGAGGACTCTAGGCAGCGAGAAAGCTCTGGTACCTAGAGCTTCAGCAAACATAAGTACAGCCAGATCCTCCCCAGACTACCATATATCCTCACCCTGAAGTCTTACGGGGCTGCTTTACCCAGATACAACACATCTGGCTTTCAGTAACCCATTATGAAGCATGAAAATAGGCAAGAATAATCACAGTCTTTGGAGTCAAAGCAATCATGACAACCAGACTAAGATATATTATAGATGTTGAGAAGGAAATTTAGATTAACTGTGTTTAATATTATTGAACTTATGGGGTGCCTGGGTGGCTCAGTCTGTTAAGTGTCTGACTCTTGATTTCGGCCCAGATCATGATCTTTCTCTCTCTCTCAAATAAATAAATAAATAAATCTTTAAAAATATTATTGAGCTTGTGATTAATATCTTAAAATATTAAGAGCTCTAATGAAAAAGAAAAAAGTAGATAATATGCAAGAATAGATTGGCAATGTAAGCACAGAGATGAAAAATCCAAGACAGAATCACAAGAGGATGCTAGAAGTCAAACACAATAACAGAAAGGAATGTTGGATTTAATGAACTCATCAGTAGACTCAACGTGGCCAAGTGTGCTTGAAGATAAAAACTTGCCAAACTGAATACAGAAAGAAGAAAAAATTAAAAAAAAAGAATAAAACATTTGAGAACTGTGGGACAATATCAAAAGTTGCAGCAGATGTAGAACTGGGCTACTAGACAAAGAACAGAGCACAAGAAATGTCTAAGAGAACATAAAGACATAAAAAGACAAAGAGAACCAAAAACAAACAAACAAAAAACCAAGTAGGCATATTATATTCAAAATGCAGAAAACTAAAGACAATGGGACTCCTGGGTGGCTCAGTTGGTTGGGCATCTGCCTTCGGCTCAGTTCATGATCTCAGGGTCTTGGGATCCAGCCCTTTGTCAGGCTCCCTGCTCAGTGGGGAGTCTGCTTCTCCCTCTGTCCCTCCTCCCCAACTTGTCTTCTCTTGCTTGCTCTGCTTTCTTAAATAAATAAATAAATAAATAAATAAATAAATAAATAAATATCTTAAAAAAAAAAAAGAAAAATAAAGACAATGTGAAAATCTTGAAAGAATCCAGGGTGGGGCAGAGGGAGGGCTCCTATAAGGAAACAAGAATAAGAGCAACAGTGCACTTCTCAGAATCCACACAAGAAAAAGAATGTTCTGAAACTGTAATGTGTTGAAAGACAAAAACCACCAATCTGAAATTCTGTATCAGCCACAAAACTAAAGGAGAAATAAACACGTTCTTAGACAAACAAACACTGAAGTAATTCATCAACGACAGACTTGCTCTTCAAGGAATGTTAAGGGAATTTCTCCAGGCATAAGGAAAATGATACTGGTCAGAAATTCAGACACATGAAGATGAGATAAATGAAGGTAAAATAAAATCTTCTGTTTCTCTTACTCTTCACTGATCTAAAAGGTATTATAATTCTCTCTACACTTTCATATGATTGAAAATTTCTGGTTAAGGGCGCCTGGGTGGCTCAGTTGGTTAAGCGACTGCCTTTGGCTCAGGTCATTATCCTGGAGTCCCGGGATCGAGTCCCACGTCGGGCTCCCTGCTCAGCGGGGAGTCTGCTTCTCCCTCTGACCCTCTTCCCTCTCATTCTCTCTCTCAAATAAATAAATAAAATCTTTAAAAAAAAAAGCTTTTAAAAAAAAGAGAAAATTTCTGGTTAAGTTGAAAAATGTGCCTGAAGCAGGACATTTTAAATTTATCTTTTATGGTTAGAGTGTGTCCTCTATTATAACTAAAAAACAGTAACAATAAAAGCACACTGTATTGTCTGATTATAGCATATAAGTAAGCAAAATGAACAACAGCAGTGTCAGGATGAAAGACAGGAATGGGGAATATTTTATCACAGGTGCCTGCACTGGTCTGAATCCATTATTCAGTTATTTGAAGGTGGTCATAGATTAGTTAAAAGTGGATATTGAAAACTCCAGAACAAGCACTAAACACATTCTTAAAAAAAAGTATAAGTGATACCTGAAGAAAAAATATAAAGGGGAATTAGAAAATGTTCAAATGATACCAAAAAAGACAGGAAAAGAGGGGAAAATAAAGAAAAAAAAATCATTGCTATGGATAGAAAACAGTCACAAACACCATAGATATTAATTGACCTGCATCAATAATCATTTAAATGTGAATGGTCTGAATAGACCAGTTGAAAGACAAAGATCATCAAAGTGGATAAATAAGAAAAACTATGTTGTCTACAAGAAGCCCACTTTAAATATAAATATGCAAATAAGGTAAAAGTAACATCATGGAGAATGATGTACCTTGCTAATAAGAATCAAGAGAAAGGGGAGGAGCTGTAGCAATGTCAGACAAAGCAAACTTCAGCACAAGAAGGGTAATCACTGATTAAGAAATATGTTGCGTAATGACAATGGAATCACTCCTCTGAGAAGACCTAACAATCCTGACAAAAAGAACGTAAGAAGGCACAAGGCAAAACTGATGGAACTCAGAGGAGAAATAGACAAGCTCACTGTTATATCTGGAGACTTAACTGCCCATTTCAGTAATTGATGCATCAAGCAGGCAGAAAATCAGTAGGTGAATGGATGACCTGAACAGCATTATGCCACAACCTGATCATATTGACATATATGGAATACTTCATGAAAACTGTACACATTCTTTTCAGTCCCATGCAAACCATGCACTAAGACAGACCGCATTCTTGGCCATAAAACACATCTTCATATGTCTGAAAATATAGGAAATTTACAAAGCATGTCCTCAGACCACGATGGAATTAAACCTGAAATCTGTAACAGAAAAGACCTGCAAAATCCCCTAGCAGTTGGAGATGAAACAGCTCACTTCTAAATAAGTAATGGGTCAAAGAAGAAGTCACAGGAGAAATTAAAACATATTTTCAGCCAAGTGAAAATACAATTTATCAAGATTTGTGGGATACAACAAAAGCTGTGCATAAAGGAAGATTTATAACATTAAACGCGAGTATTAGACAAGAAGAAACAGCTAAAATTATAGCCTCCCTTTCCATGTTAGGGAAATAGATTTTTTAAAAAGAGCAAATTAAGTGTGAAGCAAGCACAAGAAATGAAATAAAAATTACAGTAGAAATTAATGGAACTAATAAGCAAGTGCAGGGCATAGTCTAGAAGGTCAATATACAAAAGTCAATTGTTTTCTTAGATACCCAGATGTGGATAATTAGAATTTAAAATTAAACAAAACACAACATAATTTACAATCGTATGCAAAAAAGAAAATCTTAGGCATAAACCTCAAATATATGTAGGATCTTTTTGTGTAAAATTAGAAAAGAATTAAGGAAAAGCTAAGTAAATGGAGAGATTTCATGTGCATGGATCAGAAGACTAAACATTGCCAAGAAGTCAGCTCTTCCCAATGTGATATAAGTCTGCTATGGAACCCCAATCAAATCACAGCAAGCTATTTGGTAGATAACACCAAATTTTTAAAATATTTAAAAAAAAAATTTAGAGGGGCATCTGGGTGGCTCAGTCCAGCATCTGACTTCGACTCAGGTCATGGATAATAGGTGAAGCACAGGGGATGTGTGATTCCGGGAAGTGATTCTGCATTATATTGTAATGCTGGACACAAGCCACTGTGTGTTTATCAAAACCCTTAGAACCTGAGAAAATGAAGAGTAAAACATGATATGTGTATATATATTTTTAAAAGCATTTAGGAGGTGGGCCCCTGGGTGGCTCAGTCGGTTAAGGTCTGACTCTAGATTTTGGCTCAGGTCAAGATCTCAGGGTCCTGGGATTGAATCCTGCATCAGGCTCTGCACTCAGCAGGGAGTCTGTTTGGATTCTCTCTCCCTCTGCCACTCCCCCTGCTTGCTTACTCTTTCTTTCTTTCTTTCTTTCTTTCTTTCTTTCTTTCTTTCTTTCTTTCTTTCTTTCTTTCTTTCTTTCTTTCTTTCTTTCTTTCCTTCTTTCTTTCTTTCTTTTCTTTCTTTCTTTCTTTCTTAAGTGAATAAACAAACCTCTAAAAAAACATTTAGGGTGGCCCAGGAGGTAATGTAGAGTTTGACAAAATAATAGAACCATATTACAGATGTATTAAATAACCTCATTGATGGAGGGGAGATGGTGCCGAGCTAGGAAACTCTGAAAATGACTGGAATCTGTAAGACTGTGAAAAGGAACTGCACAAAGCGCTGTTAACAAGTTGATAAAATTATTCCCCACGGAGTATAGGTTAACAATCCCAATGCTGTTAGCAATGCATCATGGAGCTGAACAGTTAAGTAAAGGATGGCAAATGAGTGGAGCCAGGTGTTACAGGTAAGCAAGGGCAGGAGGGTCAGAATGATCCATGTGGCAATGGATAGGAGTTGTAGACATCTGTAGGAACACAGCTGATTACACACAGAAAAATTGATAGTTCTGTGTTGGTTGCTGTCAGCTGAGAGCTTGGGAAGGACTCTGCTCCAGTAGTGAGGACCACACAGGGCACCCATATCTTGGATTCTAATGCCATTGTCCAATAAAAATTCCTTGCAGAACTGTGGATTCTAGAACAGGGGCAGAAAATAGAGAAGATGAGCCTGGAGCATCCGAAATGCCAGGGGATAAGAAAGTGCTAAAAAAAAAAAAAATGAGTGCTGGAGGGGATATGTTTACAGTGGCCCAGGAGACAATTGAAAGAGAGCTCCCAACAGCCAAAGCTGGAACAATTTGAGCCACAAAATAAAGCAGCACTGGATTATAACACAAAGTATAAAATAAATATCTCAGGCCCATATTACTATAAATCAGTAATTGAATGCATGAATAATGGGGGGCAACAGACAAACCTCCCATGTAAACGACTCCAACCTTCAAGAAGTGGAGTTGAACTCTGACTCCCTAAGTGTGTCATGCAGAGTGACTTCCTCCCAAGGTTATAATATGAGAAAGGGGAAACAGTAACTTTACAACAGAATAAGCTGGCTAACACCATCTCATCAACTTTGATACGTCATGCTGATAGCATGTCCCCTTGACATGATGTGACGAGAATTGCACTTGACCTCTATTATCTTCCCCATAAAAGCAGTAACCCCAGTGTAATCAGGAGAAACATATCAGACAAATCCATTTGGCAGACTCTACAACATACCTGAGCGGTATTTCTCAAAAGTGTTATATTTATCAAAAATAATAATTTTGTTTTAAGTCTTAGCAATGGTCACAGTCAAGAGGAGCCTGAGGAGACCAGAGAAATAAATGTAAATCGTGTCCTGGATGAGATCTCGGAACAGAAAAAGGATCTTAGATTAAAAACTAAGGCGACCTGAATAAAGTACTGGCGTTAGCTCCTCCTATTGATGTTGGTTCATTGATTCTGAGAAGTGGGCCACAACGAGGTAAGATATTAATAATGATGGGTACTAGGTGTGGGTTATATGTGAACTATTTGCGATCTTCTCCACTTTTCTATAAACCTGAAACCATTCTTTAAAAGAGATAATAATCACAAAATCGGTAAAGAAAATTGCAAAAGAAAGTGTTGACACATCTGACCGAACAACATTGGAAGCATGGTGTGATAGAACTCCTAAGGAGCATCAAAATATGTGTAACTGAGGAAAAACTACACTGGCATAATATGGTGTAATTTTGTCTTAAATTATCCAACTTGCTTTAAAATTATTTTGAGATCATGGAGATATCTATGTGAAGTGGGACAAAGTGTCTGAAAATAAACGTGAAAATACAAATGAAAAGTTGTAATCCTATTTGTCCGTTTACCTGAGCAATTCTGCTTTGAAATGTCTGATAAAAAATTTGACATGCAGTGCTTGATTCATGTTGAAAGATATTCACTGAAGTGTTATTTATAGTGATGAAGTCTTAGGAGGCCATCTAAAAATCAGAAATTTTTTAGGAAATTCTACTAAATCTATAAGGTAGGTTATCATTTCTCTTAAGTAGCCTTAAAATATTTCTTTATGATAAAGAAAAATGCTTATGATCCAAACTGGTTATGATCAGAGCTGTAAATACTAAATAATCCTAAATATGTAAAAAAATCAAATATTTAGATTTTAGCATGGGTTCCCTTGGGATGTTTGGATTGCAAATAATGATTGTTTTCTTATTTATAATTTCTTGATTTGCCACCAATTTTCATGTACGAATTTGTAATGGGAGAAAATGAAAGGAAAATAAATATTCTGCTCTTACTAAGTTGAAATACAGCCATAGGCTATCCTTTGTTAATAATAGATTTTGTCGATAAAATTTTCAGCAGAACCTTTATCTTAAGATGATTAATTTTTCTCCTGAAAGATCAGATATCCTGCCAGAATACAGAACCGGTTGCAAATTCTAACACCCCACACAGGGTCAACGGAACCAGAGCCCTGAAGTTAAATAAGGATTTCTCTTGGCATCACTCCACTCTTCCCATAATTAACACATTATTTTTTTCAGCCATAGTTTTCCTGTTCCAACAGCCCACATAGCTTCATTCTCAATCCCACAAACTCTAGAATCAACCATGCATCTCAGAGAAGACTGAAAAATAATTTTAAAAAAATAAGCTTAAAAACCATACTGATGAAACCATGAAATTAGAAAAGGCTCCAAAGATTAAAAAGGATGTTGAGCTATGACCTGGGCTTTCAAGGGAAAATACATTTGGGTAGTTTGATGGAAAGTGAGTATGAAGGATGCGTTTCTTCTACGTTTTAGGATACTCAAGTCTTGGGTATTCATTTACTCATTTTTTTACAGATTTTTTATTTATTCATTTGAGAGAGAGCGAGAGAACGAGAGCACAAGCGGGGGTGGGGGAGGGGCAGAGGGAGAGGGAGAAGCAGACTCCCTGCTGAGCAAGGAGCCCTACTTGGGGCTCCATCCCAGCACCCTGGGATCATGACCTGAGCTGAAGTCAGACGCTTAATAGACTGAGCCACCCAGGAGTCCCCAGGGTATTCATTTATTTAAAAAAAAAATGTTTATAGCATACTGCATGCAAGACTTTCTGCTGGGCACTGGGAGTTATAAACAAACAAGTCAGACAGGTGCACCTGCCCTCATTGAACCTGAACTCAAGTATATGAGGTAACAGCCCCCCCAAAAAGTATGCTGATAAATAGATAGAAAAGTGTTTTGATGGAATAAGTTGGAAAAAGTGGTAGTAAGTAAAAATTCCAGTGGAAGTGAAGGGGTAGAGAAGAGGAAAGATTTGAAAATGAAAGAGAAAGTGATAAAGATGTTTAGTGTCTCTCTGGGCGGGGGAAAACTCTGACTTAGAGCATTTGTCAATTTCTGTGTGTTGGCCGGTTGAAAACGGGTGATGTGATTTCACTACCAGGCGGATACCCTGCGAGCATAGAGAATAGTAAAGTGGACAAAATACTTTGAAGGCAGTAAGTGACGAATAAGTACTTACTATTGCTCTTAGTTGATTTAATTGTAAGTTTATGTAATTTAATTTTCTATGATGGCTGTGTTAACAGCTGAATGACAAAACTGAAAAACTCGGTAATCAGCTCTCATGAGCTGGAGCCCACCAGCCCCAACATAACACTGAGACACGATTGCTGTGTGTCTACAGCAGTGTGTACTTCGGGATGACTGGAGTTGCCTGTATTCTTTAAAAAGGGAAGAAAAGCAAGATGGGTCTGGAGATAGAATAAGACACTTGACTCGGGTCAAGTCGCAGAGCTGGAATGCCAGTCTCGGGAAGGTAGACCGAGTCTGTGGTTGATGGGGAGACACAGTAGCTGTGCGCACGCTTACGCACACTTTGATCACCATCATGACATAGATGCTAAAACTATGGGTCATTATTCATGGTGGACTCAAATAGGTCAACGTTGGAGAAAGGGGAATCAGGAAGCGTCATCTCTCTTTGGGGACGAAGGTAAACAGAGCGTGAAGAAGCAGGCGGTGAGGATCCCTGCAAAGTGCTCTGCCATCCGCCTTTGGCGCTGAGAATCATCCGGAAAGCAAAACACTTCGAGTAAGAAACGCTTCCCCAAGTATAAAAGCTGGCAGTTACGAAGAAGAAAAGCTAACATGAGGCTGAAGGGAATCTACACTTAGTAAAATAAAACATTCATGCATTAGTTTGCTGTTCCTTTGACTTTGGAATTCTTTTATGACCTGCCTAATCTTCTTATCTTGATGCTGTCAGCTAGCTAGTATTTTTAAAAGGGGGATTATTTAACCTTCATTATGTCTAACAACTCAGTGGGGTGATTTTTAATATGGTTTCTAACTCTCGGAGTCACAGAACAAGAGTATAACTGTGTGACTTTACTAAAAGTCTGTGTTACAACTTTAGAAAAGGAAGTACCAGACCCTATGTGGTTTTTCTATGTGGTATTGCAGATGAGTGAACGTTCTCTATCCACAAGTCAGAATAGATTTATGAACGTTCAGCCGGGGGGTTTGAACCATAATTAAAATGCAAATGTGTTAGCTTAATATAATAGCTGGAAGAAATCTTAAAGATCAATCTCATTGAACCATTTTATTTCCTAGATGGGAAATCTGAGACTGAGACGCATCACAGACAAATGGGTGGTGAATGGGAGACCAGAGAGGTCACGTTCATGGCTAGCACGGGACAGGCCGGGCAGGACTCGCTCCATCGATCTTCATCCAAGGCGGGGTCGGGGGACCGCCAGCATCAAGTTTCCAACTGAGCCCTGACCACGGGCTCAGGTAACACCAGCGTTGTTGCTCTTAACATGGTTGTTTGAAAGTAAATGTCTCTGAAAACATGAGCTGGGTATATTTTTGAACTGCATATAAATTTTATCCAGCCAGCACCTCCGATAGTTTTATAGGATACATGGCTAGAAAAACTTTATACTTCATTTCTACATTCTAGACCCCAGTTACCTGTACAATGAGGAAAATAGTAGCCTTTTTGTGCAGTTAATCTGATGATTATACTGGGCCATGTGCATAAATTGGAGGGCACTGTGCCTGACACAGCTTCCTACTGCACCATGGTACTTTGTAATCAAGCAAAGAGGAGGTTGAATTATATCGCTTTGTGATAATGGCCGAGGGTTGATGGCACTTATCCATAATTAGAATGCAGACTCAGAACAGCTCAGGGTCCTTTGAGAACTTAAGAATCACCAAATCCAAATCCCCCAATTTTATAAATGAAAATGATTTTTTTCTAAGAGTGATTAGGTGACTTGCCCTCAGTAGGGACCGTCACCCTCATGACCACTCAACACAACCCAGAAAGAATTCCTCGTCAGTCACCCTTGGTTTCCTGGGCAGAAGTTGATCCTTCCATCAGATTATTGAGGGGTATTCTGCACTTAACCTCTCTTTAACACAGACTTACTTTAATAATCGGACTGAGAACTGAGAAACTTCTCGAATTACTGACTGATTCTTGTACAAGAGCACTCATGCTCACTTGGCCATGACTCACTGTCCAAGTCTGACAATCTCTCTTAGTTTTTTCCCCTCTTTTACTCCACAGACTCAAGCCTGGGCCACCACACCTTGTTCACCCCAGTCTCTAGTAATTTACAGTGTGCTTAAGTCAGCCTGATAACTGGTGATTTTTTTTTAACTGTTGGAGAACAGATTCAATTATATCTTCATGCTTTAAGCCAAATAAGAGAAATATTACATATTTAGATTTAATTAAATTGTATAAACCTCCTTGAGCATCTGCAAATACCAGGCTCTAGGCCTGATGCTAGAAATACTTTGATAAGTAAGACGTGTTCTTTTCATCAAGAACAACATCTCCCTCCAAAGTGGGAGAAATAGAAAGCAGACAAGCCATGCCAGTTTAATCATTTCCAGGAAAGCACACAAAATACATAGAAAACACAACATCTACACAGCCTGGGGGCTGCTTGGAGTAGATGAGATCAGAAATAAATCCCCAAGGGCCGGCAGGACTGAGTTGAGCCAGGCGAGAAGAAAGGGGCAAGGCAATCGTATGGACACAAATGTGGAAGCACAGACCATGTTTTATTAAGGGAGAGTAAGCCCGAGGAAGCAAAAACCTTGCATCATGAACATCTTTCTTGTTTAGTCTTCTTGAGCTCATGCTTCGCTAAATTTGGTTGATCTAAAAGCAAGAGGAAGCCGTCTAACATTTTGAACCAGGAAAGTGACAGGATTCAATTGTTATAGAGAGCATTATGGACTTCAGGTCTGAGGGGAGAATCTGGAAACTGGAGGACCCATCGTGGGTCGACCATGACAGACCAAGGGCAAATGACAAAGGCCTATCCCATGAGGAGCCATAAAGTGTCAGCCAATACATAACACTGTTTAGTTCTGAATGAAAAGGTAATAATCCATGTACTTGTTTTCACAAAATCCTCATTTATCAAGGGGTTAGAAATACTATAATCCTTACAATTTCTAGTATCTCTCTTCCCACTTTTGGAGCCTCCTTGAACGTCCCGTTCCCAGGCACACAGCTTCTCCAGGGACAGAATTCTGATGTGTGGTGTTACATTGCCAGCCAACCACAAGATCATCAATCTCCGATGTATTCTTCCGAGAGGTTAGAGGGACAGAATTTACCAAAATAGGTCTCTTTGCCTCAGATTTCACATTCAAAAGATACAAGTCTGTGACAGACATGCATTTCAGCCTTCCTAAACCCCTGTTATATCATTTTCAAATTAGGGCTAGGGCCAGAGGCTCTCTCTAGTTTTGAGGTTTCTTTCTTTCTTTTTTTTTTTTTTAAGATTTTTTTTATTTATTTATTTATTTATTTA
>NW_027397122.1:5386346-5478915 GCF_003265705.2 Callorhinus ursinus | reverse complement strand
TTTATTTATTTATTTATTTATTTATTTATTTTGAGAGGGGTGGAGAAGGAGCAGAGGTAGAGGGACTGAGCTGGGAGCCCATTGTGGGGCTTGATCCCAGGACCCTGAGATCATGACCTGAGCTGGAATCAGGAGTCAGACGCTTAACTGACGGAGCCACACAGGCACCCCTCTAGTTTTGAAGTTTCTAACAAGAAGTCATAGAGATTGCATAAGCTTGCAAATAGTAGATACAATAAACACACAATAAAAACTACAGAAATCTCTAAAAGTGGGTGCTATTGATAGTCGGTCTGATGGCTACCTTCTAGAAGAAAGACACCTGTTAGTTCCCAGGTGTCCTGACTGGATTCCTCTCTGCACGACCTTCAAGATTCATGCTGTTCGCCAGTTCTCTCTTGTTTTCACCTTTTGGTTTTGTTCTCAGAGAGCAATGCATGTGAAAAACAAGCTGATGGCATTTTTCCCTTTGCAGAAGAGTCCAGCTCACAAGTAAATAGAAATTTCTCTTTCAATTCCTGAAATTTATTTGAAGAAATGGCAGAGATTTCTTTTTAAGTAGGAAATGAACCATCCCTGCAAAGATATGATAGACCTTACTGTCATTGAAAGGCACTGGGCTGTGCATGAATTCATCTGTGTGGACTTGGCCAGGATCTGGGGGAAAATACCACCCAAAGCATACTGGGGGCTCTGTTTATTCTGCAGACCTGAGGGAGAGTCTCAAGAGGGTGTGGAAGGGCATAGACAAGGTATTTCGGGGAAGACACTGAGCTTCCAGAGAAACTGTGTGTGTGTGTGTGTGTGTGTGTGTGTGTGAGAGAGAGAGAGAGAGAGATGGAGACAGACAGAGAGGGGCATGAGACAGATTTAACCGAAGACAACTATACAAAGGGGCATCAACACTCCAAATGCTCAGGTTGGGTTTGTTAGTGGTTTCTCGCACAGAATGTAAAGGCAGGTATACCTCAGTCAAAGTACAAGTAAATGCATTCTCTCTCACAAGCTGCATTTCTTGTGTGAACAAAATTGCTTCCTTTTATTCAGTTTGATTCTTTGTGACTCAGCACAAACCAACATGTACTACTCTGTTTAAAATGTTTCAGTGACTTTTCATCAATCTTCACAAAAATGAAAATTTCTATTCATCATCCTCAAAGTCCTCCATGCCTGGCCCTTGCCGAAAAATACCATAGTGATAACCTCTTGAGAGTGAACTGTTATCAGGTCAGTCAGTACTTCTCCAGAGAGGAGGTGAGACTGTGGCTAGTCTGGCTGGTTGATGTGGATCTGGAGAAGATGGATCAGTGAATAATGATAGTCACAAAGATTCAACACCCGAGAAGTGTGGCCTTGTTCAGTAGGTGGTCAGGAGAGGTAAGTTAGAATTAATTCTAGAGAATACTTCTAGATGCCTTGAAAAAGTTGATCCTGGCTACAGAGTTTGGGCTTTTCTATATGAGATAAATGTGTTTGAGTGGACAGAGTGGTTTGTACAATGGTGAAGATTAATCAGAGAGCAGTAGAAAGGACATACTACACATACAAGTTACGGAAGCAGAGATATTTGGGGAGTTTATTGAAAATGTCCAGGAAGTGTAGAGTAATGGAGATAAATCATCTGCATCCTCAAGACCTTGCTTGGTTTGAGTCCAGACCATGTAACTCGGCAAATAATTAACTATAAAATGGAAACATTTTCCTCTTACTTTGTGGAAGTACTTTGGAAACCAATGAATGTGAACATGTTTTATAAACTCTCAAGAATTATTAATAAGAAAGTTGTGATATTCTTTCATTCAATGCACCAAAAACCAGTAGGCTCTTACACTTTTTTTTCTAGATTTTCCAATATTTCTTTCAAGGATTAAGGCCTGTCAGTTACTTTCCAACATGTTCCATAAGCAAAGACTGCTTTTGCGTGTCCTCATAATCTGTATTTCTTAGTTGTCTCTGCTCATGCTCAGAGAAAATATCCTTACTCCCTGGATGACAAGCCTGGTTTTCACCATTTGAACACCCAATTATTGTGATACTGAGTTAAGATGATTGCTTGTACACAGAGTGATTATTAAGAAATCCCAAGTATCTGCAAATTTGCAGTATAAAACAAATACCTTTTTTTGGCTTACTACAATTAATCCAGTGCACTCTTTTATAGCACACTTCCTAGGGTTATCTGTTCTTGTAAAGCAATTCCCTTACAGACTTCATTTGGTTCTGACCTTGAACTCCTTGAGACTGCAGGGAGGTGCTTCTACATTATTGCCTGTAGTTAATTTATTCATTACATTAACTAAGGGCCTCTCCATCAGCCCTCCCTTCTCCATGGTCTTACTTCCTCTTCCTTCATGATCAGATTCCAGACTCAATGTGAGCTGATAGCCGTTTAAACTCTTGACTTTGGAGCATGAATGTAAATCAACTTTAGCTGTTTCAGGTCTGTTGACACTCTCCCATCCAATAACTCACCAAAAGGATGTTATTTCTTTCTTCAAAATCACCCCAAAACTTCCTTTTTCATTCATATCACTGAGTTTTGCAGACATTTATAATTTAATGAAAAGGATAATGATTCACCTTAGTGTATATCATCACTGCCTTCAGGAGCTGACAAAGACTTTGACATTTGATCTTCACAACAACCCTAAGGAGAATATATTATAGTCATGCCTATTTCACAGAAAAGGGATAATGAAATCCAGAGTCAGATAATTTGGAAACTTGCTGGTAGTTTAGAAATTCTGACCTCAGAAGAGGTGTCTTTCCATAAAGCAGTGGAGAAAATGAATTTATATACTCTTCTTTGTTTTACTTTTCAACTCAAATTTTATCTTAATATGTTGAGTTTAATTTAAATTTTAATTAGAGAATACAAGGATCAGAGTCAAGGTCACATTACATCCAGGTAGACCTCTTGTTTAAGAATCCCTCAGACTTGGCAGTGTTGGAGACTGCAGACATCACCTAGCTTAGCCTTCTGACCACTGGAGGACTGCTGTAAAAAAAAAAAAAAAAAAAAAAAAAGTAGAGTCTATTCCATCTGCTTCTATTTGGGCATCCCTAGTCTGGGATCACCCGTTATCCCTTTACCATGTGAGTTACCCGCTCCTGAGCTGCTCTGTTTCTTTGTGCTTCTTCTCTTAGATGTCACAAAGAACACATGTACTTTTTATCTTACATGACAGGCTTTCAGTGTTTTGAAGTCATTACTGTCTTTAATGGAAAAGTGATTTCCTAACCAATATTTATTGGTTACATGACTTTACTGTAATCAGTTGACAAGCTCAGCATTCTAACAGAACAGAGTCTGGACATCCTGAGGTTGAGCGGAGCTGTGATTTCCAGGTAAGCTCTTGAGTTTCTCATCGGGTAACACCATGCAAAGGCTTTTCAAAAGGGAACAATTACTCCATGGCTGAAGGACTTTCACATGTACTGAATTAAGATGATTATTACAATATTGTATGGATTCTCAATAACTTACTTTTGGAGAACTGCATTGATGAGGGAGACCAGGGCATCTTAGATGGATTTCCCACCCACAGTTTTCATTTTGAAAATCATGTAGGATTCCCAAACCCTTACCAAAAAGAAGCACTGAGCTTGTCAGGAAGTTAGCCTCTGTGAAAGGTATTCTTCTCACACTGTTGCAGATGCCATGACCTGGAGAGATGAATCAGCTCTCCCACGGTCATGGTCATGCAGAGTTGAAATCAAGGTTCTACTATCTACAGTATACCATATGTGGCCGTCCTCCTCTTCTCTAGGAAAAGTCACTCATTCTATTGTTACTTGCAGTTTCATAGCATGAATGGTATTGTTATTGGTGGATATGACATCATCCATTACACTTGAATCAGTATGCACAGATATAACCAGGCAATGTCAAAGAAACTATTCTAAACAGGTCTACCAGAAATTCATTACCTCAATCTAATCCTAAAGACATATACTAAAAATGACTAAAGCCATCAGCATCCAAGTAAAGGCTGGTATACAAATACCTGCATCCTTCTCTGGCTCTGTGTCACCCCAGCATCCACAGTGAGGGACACTCCAAGGCCACATGGGGGCTAAGCTTATATATAAGCTTTTGGAATGGTTTCCAAATAACTTTATTAAGTTATGAAGTTATATGTAACTCACTGTCCTTTTCTTAACATGGACAATAAATTATGTATATCATTATATGGGACAATGCAACATAAAAACTAAAAAAAAAAAATCTACCATTGCTTAGCAAACAGTGCCCCTCAGGTTCTATATTAGGTGCTGAGAAGGCATTTTTTGTGGGTTTGACAATCACAATAATCCTCTGCTACCCATATGCTTTTATATATGGATTGGATGTAGATTGAGAATCACAAACTTATTTATAAAAACAAAAGTGTGTTCCCTTCAACTCATTTGAAAACTAATTATAAACTCTCATCTTGGTAGTTCAGTAACATATTCAGTGTCAGATACTGTGGTTTGTAGTATTAGGAAAATGGAGAAGGAAACACATAATGATCAGTATGCCGCAGTCACCTCATTGTGCTCAAGATATTGAAGAAGCATGAAGCAAATGGTCATTACAGAAGCATGGGCAGGCAAAGGGAGCAAATGAGAGAGGAGAGCACTCAGAGAATATCAGGGGAAGGGAATACCCAGCATCCTGAGAGCCTACCTTTTCCCTGGAAGTAAATCAAAGAGATAGGCTTCAAGTCTCTAAATTCACTAAACCAAAGAAACTCTGCCCCTCCTTAGGCATATGGAAATATCACTACCACCAAGAAACACACACACACATGGAATCAAAAGACCCATCTCTCCCATTGCTTCCAGGTACAATGGACTTAATCCATTCATGGTGATCTTGTCCTTAGAAAACAGGTTACAGGGGCGCCTGGGTGGCTCAGTTGGTTAAGCGACTGCCTTCGGCTCAGGTCATGATCCTGGAGTCCCAGGATCGAGTCCCGCATCGGGCTCCCTGCTCGGCGGGGAGTCTGCTTCTCCCTCTGACCCTCTTCCCTCTCATGCTCTCTATCTCTCATTCTCTCTCTCTCAAATAAATAAATAAAATCTTAAAAAAAAAAAAGAAAACAGGTTACATTTCTGGACTCCTGCATTTCTTTTGGTCTTGCTGCCCAGGTATGCCTAGGGCAGTGAACAAGAGGACCTCCCTTGACATTTTCCCCAAATACAGCTAGAATAAATACAGAGCATTTGTTATCCATGAGCTATGGCACAGAATAATGATCTTTGTCAAACATTTAAGAAGAAAAGAAACATATATTATTAATTGCAGAAGAATTAATTAAAATCCTACTGGGGGACTGACTCTTAAAATATATTCTCAGATGTTATTTTTATTAATCTTCCAAACATCCTATAAGACATATGTAATCATCTATATTTACAGAGAAGGAACTCAAACTTCAGACATGTTGACTAACTTGCCCAATTTCACACAATGAGACCATCTGGCTCTTCACAGAAAATGAAATATTCAGAACTTCAACTAATTGTTTCCATCTAGTAGCCAGGAGAAAGACACATTGGAGGCACCAAGAAGAAAGACCAACTGTATCTAGATATTGGCTCTTCAATATTGACTAGACTTTTGTTAATGAGTTAGCAACAATAGCTCACTAAGGGATATAAAAATTGTCCAGACTTGACTACATCATATCTCCCCCCAAAACAGAGCAAATCTAGAAGCAATGCAAAAGAGTTCATCAAAAGGCCACTGTTGTATGTTGTGAGCCGGAAGGTGATGGGGGGTGGTGTGGTCAGAAGAAAGAAGGGACAAAAAGCCAAAGGGATAAAGATCAAGAATGAATAAATTTTAAAATCAATCAGAGAAAGACATGTATCATAGGACCTCACTGATATGAGGAATTCTTCATCTCAGGAAACAAACTGAGGGTTGCTGGAGTGGTGGGGGGTGGGAGGGATGGGGTGGCTGGGTGATAGACATTGGGTAGGGTATGTGCTATGGTGAGCGCTGTGAATTGTGCAAGACCGTTGAATCACAGATCTGTACTTCTGAAACAAATAATGCAACATATGTTAAGAAAAAAGAAAAAGAAGGGGCGCCTGGGTGGCTCAGTTGGTTAAGCGACTGCCTTCGGCTCAGGTCATGATCCTGGAGTCCTGGGATCGAGTCCCACATCGGGCTTCCTGCTCAGCAGGGAGTCTGCTTCTCCCTCTGATCCTCTTCCCTCTCGTGCTTTCTATCTCTCATTCTCTCTCTCTCTCAAATAAATAAATAAAATCTTTAAAAAAAAAAGAAAAAAGAAAAAGAAGATAGCAGGAGGGGAAGAATGAAGGGGAGTAAGTCAGAGGGGGAGACGAACCATGAGAGACGATGGACTCTGAAAAACAAACTGAGGGTTCTAGAGGGGAGGGGGGTGGGGGGATGGGTGAGCCTGGTGATGGGTATTAAAGAGGGCACGTTCTGCGTGGAGCACTGGGTGTTATGCACAAACAATGAATCATGGAACACTACATCAAAAACTAATGATGTAATGTATGGTGATTAACATAACAATAAAAAATTTAAAAAAAGAATGAATAAATTTTAAACTATCTTTGTTCACAGAAGACATACATGTAGAAAATACAAAAGAATTAACAAAAGAATCCAAAACCAGTAAACAATTATAGCAAGGTTGCAGTTTACAGGGTTAATACACAAAAGTCAATAGCTTTCCTATATCCCAGCAACAGGTGGAATTTGAAACTAGGAACACAATACCATTTATACTAGCACCCAAAAAATAAAATACTTAGGTATAAATATTTGTAAAATTAAAGATTTTATTTATTTATTTGAGAGAGAGAGAGAATGAGAGATAGAGAGCACGAGAGGGAAGAGGATCAGAGGGAGAAGCAGACTCCCCGCCGAGCAGGGAGCCCGATGTGGGACTCGATCCCGGGACTCCAGGATCATGACCTGAGCCGAAGGCAGTCGCTTAACCAACTGAGCCACCCAGGTGCCCCTATTTTTAAAATTATACAAGATCTAGGGGCTACCTGTGTGGCTCAGTCTGTTAAGCATCCGACTCTTGGTTTCAGCTCAGGTCATGATCTCAGGGTCATTGAGATCAAGCCCTGCATCAGGCTTGAGATTCTCTGCCTCTCCCTCTCCTGCCCCTCCCCCCACTCATGCACGCACACGCGATCTCTCTTTCTCTCTCAAATAAATAAATAAACAAACAAACAAATAAAATCTTTAAAAGACTTTTACAAGATTTATATGGGCAAACTACAAAATTCTCATGAATGAAATCAAGGAGCTACATAAATGGACAGACATGTTAATGGATAGGAAAACTCAATATAATCAGGATGTGACTACTTCCCTACTTGATCTATAGATTCAGCGCAATCCCAATCAAAATCCCAGCAAGTTATTTTGTGTATATCAACACACTGACTCTGAAGCTTATATGGAGAGGCAAAAAACTCAGGCTAATTCAATATTGGAGCAAAAGAACAAACTTGGAAGATTGACACTATCTGGCACAAGATTTACTATAAAGCTACACTAATCAAGACTGTAGTGGTGCTGAAAGAATAGACAAATAGATCAAAGGAACAGAATAGGGAGCCCAGAAATAGACCCCCATAACTGTAGTCAACTGATCTTTGACAAAGGAGCAAAGGCAACCCAATGAAGCAAAGATCATCTCTTCCACAAATGGCTCTAGAATGACTGGACAACCAGGTGCAAAATAAATAAATAAATAAATAATGAAAAGAATGTGGACACACAACTTACACCCTTCACAAGAATTAACTCCAGATGGATCATAGGCCTATATAAACAATGCAATACTATAAAACTCTTAGAAGATAACAAATGGGAAAACTTTGATGACCTTGGATATGGCAATGACTTTTAAGATACAACACCAAAGGCATGATCCACATAAGAAATAATTGATGAGCTGGACTTCATTAAAATTACAGTCTTTTGCTCTGAGAAAGATAAGGTCAAGAGAAAGACAAAACAACCATAAACTGGGAGAAAATATGTGCCAAGGACACATCTGATGAGGGAGTACTAACCAAAATATACAAGGAATTCTTAAAATTCAACAATAAAAAAAGAAAAACCCAATTTAAAAAGTGGGTCAAAGACTTTAGCAGAAACCTCACCAGAGAATATACACAAATGTCAGATACACTTGTGAAAAGATGCTCCATATCATATGTCATCAGGGAAACGCAAATTAAAACAACAAGGAGACATTACCACACAGCTATTAGAATGCCCCAAATCCAGAATACTGACACCAAATGCAGAAAGATGTGGAACAATAGGAACTCTCTTTCATTGCTGGTGGAAATGAAAAAATAGTACAGCCAGTTTGGGAGACAGTTTGCTTGTTTCCTACAAAACTAAAGATATTCTGATGTTATGGTCCAGCAATCATGTTCCCATTATTTACCCAAAGGGAAACTTACATTCACACAAAAATCCTCACACAGATATGTATAGTAACTTTATTCAGAATTGCCAAAAGTTGGGGCACCTGAGTGGCTCAGTTGGTTAAGCTTCTGACTCTTGATTTCAGCTCAGGTCATGATCTCAGGGTCGTGTGATTGAGCTCCGATAAAGAAATTGTAGTCCAGGCGCCTGGGTGGCTCAGTTGGTTAAGGGACTGCCTTCGGCTCAGGTCATGATCCTGGAGTCCCGGGATCGAGTCCCACATCGGGCTCCCTGCTCGGCAGGGAGTCTGCTTCTCCCTCTGACCCTCTGCCCTCTCGTGCTCTCTATCTCTCATTCTCTCTCTCTCAAATAAATAAATTTTAAAAAAAAAAAAAGAAAGAAATTGTAGTCCATCCAGACAATGGATATTATGCAGTGCTAATAAGAAATGGACTATCAGTCCCTGAAAAAACGTGAAGGAACCTTAAATGAACATGACTAAGTGGAAGAAGCCAATCTGACAAGTCTTACATCCTGTACAATTCCAGCCTTATGACTTTCTGGGAAAGGCACTGATATAGAGAAAGAAAAATGATCAGTGGTTGCCAGAATCAGGGGATGGTAGGGGGGGCATGGAGGGGGGGTTGGGGGGAGGGGACAAACAAACAGGGCACAGAGGATTTTTAGGGAAGGGAACGTATTCTATATATGATAATGATGGATACTTGTCATTATACATTTGTCCAAACCCATAGACTGTACAACATCAAGAGTGAACCCTCATGTTGACTACGGACCTGGGTGATTGCAATACATCAGTCTAGGTTTGTCAAGTGTAACAGATGCACTACTCTTGGGGTAGGTGTTATATCTTGGGGTAGGCTAAGCATGTGTGAGGGCAGCGGGTATATGGGAGATCTTTATACCTTCCCCTCAGTTTTGCTGTGAATCTAAAATTCTTCTAAAGAAAGAAAATCTTCCAAAAAAAAAATTAATGGGACTTTCCCTTTGTCTGTTTCTTGATCTAGTAACTATCCAATTATTCTTTTAGAATGAATCGAATTTTCAAAAAAAACCCTTTTTTGAGCACCTACTATGTCCTAAGTAGCATTTCAGGTAATCAGGATGCCAATATAATGCATCTTTATAGCATCTGTCACATCAAGTAGTCACTAAAATTTCGTTCCCATTTTCAACTTCTGCTTAAGTGGAGTCAAATTCATTTTCTTAATATGTATTTTTAAGTCCCAATGCAATTACTTCTATCTAGAGTCCTCATAAAATTAATTTTAAAAAGTGTAGTCGAGTATAAAAATGACATAGGAAACACAATCCAACAATATACCAAGGTACACAGGCTCAATAAAAAAATTCATTTACAGAGCCCAGATAAAGAGGTTATCTTGAATGCATGCACCTGGTCTCGTTCCCTCTTGAAGCCTCACCACAGCTGGTAAGGCTATATTATCTATCCATCCATCCATCCATCCCTCATTTTTTAAAAATAAAATGATAAATACCACTGTATTACTCAGCTTGTGCTACCATAAAAAAAATACTGTAGAGGGAGTGGCTAAACAGCAGAAATACAGAAATTCACTTCCTCACACATGAATGTAAGTATTCAAATAATAAGAGTTCCAGAAAGACAAAATAGAAAAATAAATTACATTGAATAATTCAAAACAATGTCCCAGGACTGAAGATCACAGACAGTCAGATTAAAAGTATCCACAAGGTGTCTAAAATGGCTCAATAGACCAAAGTCAAGGCATACCTTTAGGCAATTATAAAACACCTGGTACAAAGGGAAGATCCTGTAAGTTTCTACAGAGAGAGAAAGACCAGACTTCTCAACTGCAATATGAGAGCGAGAAGCATTGGAAATTCTGAAGACAGCTGACTTCCTACCCTGGATTCTAAACCCAAGCACAGTATCAGTCAGGTGTGGACAAAATAGAGACATTGCTATACTGGCAAGATCTCCAAAAGCGCATGCACCTGACACCATGTGTCAGGACGCTACCGGAGTGTAGGTATCGAACAGCGAAGGAATGATCCCTGGAAACTGGAATGAGGAGGGAAAAAGAGGAGACAAGTAATAGGGGATCTTGCGTTGACTGTTGTGCAATCAGAGTAGAATGGTGCTGGAAATATGTGAGGAGAACAGTGCTTTGTGTCTCGTTAAGGTGATCAGAAAAGCATAGAGAAATTCAGTGTAGTCATTGCTTTTACTGATGGTTTTCACAGGGACAAGGTGTTTGGACGACAAGAAATAAGGAGTTAATGCAACACCCGGTGCTTCCCTTTATCAAAACCTTAGCAAGAGCCTTCTCTTCCTCATTAACTGCGCTGTCATGCTGTAGAAATGTAGATTAGTACATTTTGAGCAACCCAGGAAAAAAGTGCAGAAGAAAAAAACGTTTCACTTCAATAGGTTGTAGGGACATTGCCGTAGTACTGCGTTTCCTAATTGAGACTAGTACCCAGATCGAACCAATCCCTGAGGTCAGTGGAACCTGATACTTTTTATAGCTATTTTTCCAAGAGCTATAAAACCTAAATAGACCAATAATAAAAATTCAGGAATGTCCTTTAAATAAATAAAACTATTCCAAAATAGCCTAGTCTAGATAAGTTTCATGGGTGAGTTATATGGATCTTAGGAGTGGATGCACAGCTGCCCAGATATTTGTAGAAAAAAACACAAGTACTTAATACATGAAGGCTTAAACTGAAATATGTTGTGGATGAATCAGTTATTTGCTGTAAAAAAAAATAAATCATAGAAAAACCATGTGAAACCTGGCATATGAACACATTTGTTTATGTACTATCTGCTATAATAGTGAGAAAGGCGCCCTGAACACAGGTGGAAGGTTGTGGAACATTCTAACAGCATTTTGACCATGGTATTCAGTACGGTACTGTAAGATGGGAGAGACCATCCCCACCTGCATTTGGGGTAAGACACAAAGTCCAATGTAATGATGATAATAAACTAGGGAAGGTATCTTTTCTTTTTAAATTTAAAAAGCAATTACCCCAAATCTTTAGTTTATAATTAAGACCTAAAAAAGAAAATAGAGACTCATTATTCTAGAAGGGAGATTCAATATTGTAAAGAAACCTGTTTTGGTTTGTTTTTTTTCTCAAATTGATCCATAGATTCAAAGCAATTACAATGGGAACCTCAGGAGTTTGTGGAAAGCAACACACCGAATTTAAAATCACCTGGGAGATCAAAGCCTGACAAAGGAGGCGAAGATTCTCTGCCCTCCAACCCCAGGTAAACCTCGGAGAAGTAAAGCTCCTTCCCAGCTCCCTCTTGCTCAGCCTGTGGGATGTTCCATTAAATGGCCTTCGAAGACTCAGGTCCTCAGTTTTTTAAGTGAGGGTACTTCCTGGTGGCAATGGAAGATTTAAATGAGATAAGGCAGGCAAAGTTTTCATCCTGGTAATTAGCATCCAGTTAAAGCTCTCTAACCTAACTCTTGCCATTCACTTCCTTGGTCTTCCATGTCCTGAAATGGCGATCGTGAAACTCTTACCTGGGGAGCAGTAGGTGTCCTGCTGAGGAGACATCCACCAGCCCGCTTGTCAGACCCAAGCCAAGCACCAAGACACTTCCTTTTCACCAGATATTTCTCTGGTTTGGGTCTTCTTATTCGCATCTATATGCTTCAACATGAAAATCCCTTTCAAATGCTTTTCACTCCAAACACCTGCCACATAAGACAAAAATAGCATTCCTACATTTCTGTTTCCACCCATCAAAAATGAATATACAGATGAAGGCCCGAGCTGTTTTCTCTTCACCTCCAACTGTTTTACAGATACATTATTGTGAGTCCTGAAATATTAAATGTATTTGTTGCTAATATTTTGGCTATCTTGTTATATTTTGTAATGTTAATTTTTAATGTTTTGCTTCTACCATTATAGAAATTGTGCTTTCTGTTACTTAAATATATTTCTCAACTGCAGCACATCCATTTATATGAATTATCATTGAGTTTTATGATCATATTCAATGTATAGTTTAATAACAGGAGACATAAAAAGTTCAGCCAAGTTACTATAAGTGTTCAAAAGCTTTGTACATATTCCAACTCTTCTGTTGAAAAATTAGCCCTTAAATTTCTATGAAAATCTATGTATTCCCCTCCCCCACTAAATTTGCAACTATTGTGAGTCTAATGTCTCTGTCTTTATTTGTGTCCATTCGAATATCTGTATGAACATTCTCTTGCCTTCTGGGCAAAAAGACCTTAAAATCTCCACGAATCAGAAGATGATAAAGAAAAATTTTAGAAAATTGCAAATACGTTTTTTTGGTTGGCCAACTTTGCTGCCATCTGTGTTCTTTGTAAATGGCGGACTGTGTGATCACACTTCTATGTGCTATTCCATGAAGTTTCTGTAAAACTTCATGGGGTGGGTAATCATATTCTTAGTGTCCGCAACCTCATTTCTGAGGTGAGGAAACAGGCATTGTGAATAAGTAATCTGCCTTATCATTAGTTGGTGTCAAGGTAACCACATGTACAATATGGCTTGACCACCTTTCTGACATAATATACCACTAACGTGCCATGTGTCAAGTGACACATTCTCAAAATCCATGGAAAATTTAAGTGGAAGTTAGTGAGGGAACCCGGAATGTAACGTATTTGAAATTACATGTAAATGGTCCTATTTCTGGATGTTTTTGTTACATCGTAGAGGCTTTTACCTTCCTTTATTGTTTAAACTCCATATGGCAACTAAGTTTATTGTCTTGCCTGTGTTACATAGGGGCATGCAAAGGCACAAGGCGACCCGCCCGAGCTTGTCCAGCTTCTCAGCAGCACAGCATGTGACCCTGGGCACAGCTTCAACACAAACTGGGGAAAAGCAAAACTGCTCAATATCCTATTTGGTTTCTGTCTTTTCTGCCAAGGAGATGGATCTTCACACTTGAAATGGCAGACAATATGAAGAAAAAGGAGTTCTCAGCTGAGCTACGAGAGAAGTTTATTAAGAGAACAGAAGCCTTTTCCAAATGCATTTCTGCCCCCAGACCCTGGGGGTTACCTGTCCGGACAAGGAGAAAACTTGAAGCTCAGATGGCCACGCTGGTGCTCGCGATGTGTGACGCAGAGCAGGGAGCTGGAAGATGGATGAAATGAAGGAGACAGGGATATTAATTCAATAGATTAGAGGAAATATGGCTTCTTCAATTCTGGGAAATGCAAAGGATGACAACCAGCAGTCAGCCTGCATCAGAGCAAGTAAATACAGTGAATTAACTCTGCTTTCTAGAGGATTTCTCGTAGGAAGCTAAGCAATGGCGGTCACCTTCCATTCATTGCACACTCTGTACCAGGCTCGGGGCTAGTGGCTCTGTAGTCTGTCACCACCTAAAAAATGTGGAAATTTGGACTTCAAAGCTTGATCTCACCACTTCCCCTTTGCCTCTTATGGCCACCAGTTAGCGAGTGAGCGTGCATCCGCATTTTATTGGAATGCTTTCTGTTAACTTCATGAAAACAGCGTGGTAGGAAGTGATATCAAAGTTTCACAGATGAGGTCTCAAACAACTTCCCCAACTCCAGAGTAGGAAAGGGGTCCGGGGAGGACCTTGAGGGGTCCACGCGGGGGCCTCAGTTCTACCCCTGAGCACAAGGTGCATAAGCACCATGTGCCATGAGAGTTCCAGCTGGACTGGAAGAACACGCTAGAGATTGTGTGGCTGGGTTTAAGCCAGAGGCTTGGTGATGTGTTTTACTTTGTTTTGTGGTTTCTCTCAAGGGCAGGACACATACGTGCTTTGTGTTGTTCCATGGGACATTCTGAAGTGGACAGGGCTTTTGAGAGTTCACTATTTAAATTCATGGATGATACGAGATTTGTTTATAAAAACAGCTAATATTTTGAACAACATAATTTAAACCATATTTAAACCGTAATTTAGCCATAATTTAAACAAATACTTGTTCCAAATACAGGAAATACGATCCAATTATAAACACGTTAAATAAGCAGATGGCAATGTAATTTAATGGTCCAAACTCTATATATTTTTCTGATCAGTCTTTGGTTTTGTTCTAGTTGTCACGCTCAAAATGCTTCACAGAAGAATGTTGCTAACACTTAGAAAATAAGCAGTTATTTTGTTAACAGGTTCAGTAGTGTCCAGAATGCATAAAGCAACATGAACCTTGGAGGTATGCTTTGGTGGGGGGCTGACCACATTCACAGACAACACTAAAGCATGCATGTGTTTCTGTCTGTCTGTGTGAGGAGAGCAGAGGGAAGTCCCACATTCCAGAATAGGGATTCTGATGCTTTAGAACCTAAGTAAGAGGGCAAGATAGGACGAAAGCAGACAGAGCCAGGGTTACTGCGGGGTGCGTGTAGATAATCAGTAATCAGGTCTACAATGTACAGTGACTCAGTCTGGATTTTCAAAATACTCAGGTGGACAAAATTGGACCACTGACAGAGGAAAGAGTAGATACACAACTCCCTGCCTGTCATTTAGGTTTATCTCTGGTCCAGACACCCAAAAGCACAGGTGTGTTGCCTGAGGGGAGGGCTCTGGGCAAAATCCAAGAGGCCTTGCCCTCAAATCCCCTAAAGGAGATAAGAACCAGAGCACCTGCTCCAGGGCCAACATGGAAAGATCCAACATCACATCAAATGAGATGAAGGAAGGAGTAGAGAGGCATTTTTCCATAATTGCACAGAACATTGCATAGTTTCTTCCTCCTGGAAGTTTCCAGAAAATACACTCGGCACCAGGAGGAAGCCCAGTGCCTGTATACCATTGGAGGCAACAGGCGCAGGTGGAAATCATCTCCTACCTTCAGGGAGTAAGCAGCAGGAAGCAACTCATCTGGAACGACTGAAGCAATTTTTAAGGCACCCTCATTTCCATACTTTAATTTTTGTTTATTTATAATTTTTGGTTTTTTGGTCGACTGTTTTGTTTTGTTGTGTTTTGTTGACTTTCCCCAGTTCCAGGCCCTGTTGAGTACTTGCAGGGTGAACACGAGGGTGCCAGGGTTCCTTCTGTGCTGGAGTTCACATTCCTGGTGGGGGATGGTAGTTGTCCGAGCCACGTGGTTCAGTGCCATGGACTGCAGCGGCACAAAACGCGGTGGGATCCTGTCCCTGTCACACGAGGCTTCTGGCAGCTCCAAAGACAGCCAGAGCATGCCTGGCAGACATCACTAAAGGGAGAGTACAGAAGGAAAAAGCTACCGGGAGGATGCAGCGTCTTACTTACAACATAATAACATCATTACCTTAAGTACCACCATTATTTAATGATCAGCTTGATTTGTGATGCTTTCTGTATCAAATTTGCCTTTATCTTCATGAGTGAGATAGTCCCGAAGTTATTCTTACTTGTTAGGTTTTGGCACATATCTCACCTCATAAAACCAGTTGAGAAGAGTTTCTAGTTTCTGGTTTTTTATTCTTAGAAGTGTTTGTATCAGCTCAGTGATCTCTGACTTAAGTGTTTGATACAGTGCACCAGGGATGCCACCTCTTTTTATTCTTATTGAAGTGTAGTTGACACCCAATGTTACATTTGTTTCAGTTGTACAACACAGTGGCTTGACAAGTCTACATTATGGTATGATCATGAGGATGCCATTTTTAACACACCACACCACAGCGCACTACCTCCTATACATACCACACCACACCTCATCCTAGAGAAACACATCACACCACACCACAACACACTGAACCATACCAGACCACACCATACCACATCCTACCGTACCAGACCACACCACACCACATCCTACCGTACCAGACCACACCTCACCCTAGAGAAACACACCACACCACACCACAACACACTGAACCATACCAGACCACACCACACCACATCCTACCGTACCAGACCACACCTCACCCTAGAGAAACACACCACACCACAGCACATGATACCACATCACACCACACCACACTGCACTCTACCACGTCATTACCACTTTGCACCTTGCCACACTGCACCACACCAATATAACATCCATTAAGGCTAAAAAACAAGCTGGTAAATTAATAGTAGGAATAAGCTTCCTTAATGTAATGAAGGGTGTAGACCAAACATCTGTAGTAAATGTACTGACGAGATGTTGAAAACTTTCCCTTTGAGATTAGGGACGAGGCACAGATGCCCACCATCACCAGTTGTATTCAACATAGTGTTTCAGATACTGGCCATAGTTTCAAGAAGGAGAATCATGCAATTTATGAAAACTGGAAATAATTATATAAATCTCTCATTATTCATAGATGACATGATTTTGGAATTAATATATGAGTTGAGCAAGGTTACATGATATAAGTTCAATGTACAAATTCAACTATATTTATGTATCCTTACAGAAATAAGTTTAAAAGGTAACATTTATTAAAACAAAAATATTAAATATATAATAATAAATACAAACACAATTATGCAAGACCTCTATTCACCTTTTACCAAACTAATTTATGAAATTACAGACAACCCAAACCAAAGTATCAGTAGGTTTCTATTTGTTTAAACAGACAAGCTAATTTTAAGCTTTACATGGAAATACAAAAGACCAAGAAGAGTCAAGACAATCTTGACCAAAAAAAAACAAGGTAGGGGAACTTTACCAAAGTCAAGAGTTTTATAAAGATGCAATAAAGACACTGTGGAATTAGCTGCAGGTCTGACAAATGCTCCAGTGGGACAGAATGGACAGCCGGGAAACAGACCCACATAGGTATGGACTTTTGTCCCAGCTGAAAATGACACCCGAGAGCAGGGGTAAATGAAGTGTTTTCAATAAATGGTGCTGGGTCTATGGGATATCAATAAAGAAAAAAAGAAGAGGGACACCTTGGTGGCTCAGTAGGCTAAGCCTCTGACTCTTGATTTTAGCTCAGGTTATGATCCCAGGGTCATGAGATCAAGCCCCACACTGGGCTCCACACTCAGTGGGGAGTCTGCTTGAGATTCTCTCTGCCCCTCCCCATCTCAAATACATAAATCTTTAAAAATAAAAAAGAAGAAAAAACTTCACCCCTAGATCATATCTTACAGAAAACTGAGTACCAGGTGATTCAGAAGTCTACATAAGAAAGGTAATATAGTTAAACATAGAAAGGATAACAAAAAAAATGAGTATTTATATGATCTTGGGTAAATTTCACAAATGGAAAAATGAAGATTAGTAGTAAAATATTAATAAATTATATTCATTAAAATTAAAAAATCCTCCATCAAGAGCTATCACTGGGTGGGTGAAAATTTAAGCCACATGGCCACATCTCACAGTGAGGAGTTCTTTGAAATAAATATAACCAACCACCTCCAAATTACTATATCACCCACTTCTCCATGGGTAAGCACTCTAAGTAGCCACTAACCAGTTAGAAAATATTTGTTAGACAAATAATTTTTAGATAGGTCCCAAAAAAGCATAAAGCAGAAAAGAAAAAAAAAATAAGACAAATTTTTATCAAAATTTAAAAATTTCACTCTTCAAGACACTTTTAAAGAAAAAGGTAAGACACAAAGGGAAAATATTTGCAAAGTCTATAACTGATTAAAAAAATAACTCTTATAATCCATAATAATTCCAACAAAATAGAGGCAAAAAATTGAACAGGAACTTCACACAATATATATACAAATCTCCAATAAACACATGAGAGGAGGCTCAACATTATGGATCATCAAAAATTCAGATTCAACCACAAGAGGATTTCACATTCACTAGGATGACTACATTTCAAAAGACTGGCAATGTTATGTGCTGCTGAGGATGTGGGATAGTGGGAACTTTCATTCATTGCTAGGGACAGGTACGATCCCATGACCACTTCGGAAAATAGTTTGACAATTTCAGAAAACAAAACAAAAAAAATTAAACAAAGACTTAACATATGGCCAAGCCATTCTTTTCCTAGGTATATAGTCAGGGGAAACAAAAATATATAAAATCCTATACTTTATTCACAACAACCCAAAACTGTAAACACCCAAATGTCCACTGACAGGTGGATGGATAGACAGATTTTGATCCATATGATAGAGTTGGATACTGTCTTCAAAGATGGCTTCAATACTATATCTATATTTGATTTGCATTTGAATGGGAGTCAGCTGAATACTATTCAACACTAAAAAAGAGACACAGCCGGGATGAATCTCGAAGACTGTGCTGAAGGAAAGAAGCCAAAAGCAATGGAGGGCACATTGATTCCTCTTCCTTGAAATTAGGAAGGCAAATCTATTCTGTTAGTGCCAAGGAACAGAATAGTGATTAGTTGGATCTTGGAGGGGGTATTCATTGACTGAAAGGGACCCAGGAGGAGTTTCTGGAGGGAGGGAAATATTCTGTATCTCAGTTGTGCTTGTGACTCATGTATTTCTTAAAACTCATTGACCTGTGTGTACATTTAAAATAGACTATTTTAGGGGTCCCTGAGTGGCTCAGTGGTTTAAGCATCCAACTCTTGATCTCAGCTCAGGTCTTGATCTCAGGGTTGTGAGTTCGAGCCCCACGTTGGGCTCCATACTGGGTGTGGAGTCTACTTAAAAATATAAAATAAAATAGACTATTTTAAATAAGATATGCTTATTTTAACTATACATCAATAAGGTTGCTTAACAAAATAAAAAACACATAAGTTTGAAAAGAAAGGACTTTAGAAAAAAAGTGATTATAAAGAGAAGTCCTTATATTTTATTCCTGTTACTCAATTGATATTCCTGCACATCCCTCACTTCAGAGACCCCCGTCCAACATCATAGCTCCCCTGGTCGTGACTCAACATTCTATAATAACACCTTGATGAGTACGCTATGACCAAACAATCTGGATCCTAACCAGCCTGGAATGATACCAACGACTACCATCTTCATGACTTCATGTACTTTAGATGATTTCCTGTGTTTTATCCCTTTTCCCAGCTCCATTTGGGGTCACTATGTAATTTGTGGCACATTTGAGTTGCCATAGACTTTGATTACTTGGCATGTGACTGCATAACTTGCTCTTTGGACACCATCCTGGTTTGACTGGCACTAGGTCATAACTTCTGCTCTTTCCTCGTGTGGCCATGTAATTATGGTTGCCGCCGGGAAGGAAAGAGAACATCCAAATTATGGCAAATCACTAGCAAAAAATAGTTCTTACAAGAAAATCACCATTTAAAATATTAATCTAAAGAGTTCCATTTGCCTGCTTGCTACAGATTTGAATTAAAGGACATACTTGGAAAAGATGATAGAATAGAAGCCACCTTATCCACCGAAATTTACTGAAAGTTCTTGCTCTTTCTAATGGTTCCGTAGAAATAGAGACAACACTAGTGAAGGTGATGTGAGGTCTTTTATGTGATTTCCCCACACCAGTGATTTTCAAGAATGAGAATCTGTTTTTCCCTGATCAAGATCATTATCTGCTGCTTGAAATTAACCGGTGCCCTCGCTTTCATACAAGCCAAAATGTAGCTGACTGAAATGCAGGATTCCTGTGGAACAATACATCTTTTGGGTTGTAAATGACATCTGACTTGCAGTTCTGACACGGGCACTCCCACTCGTTGAGATGCCTATGTGGAAACTGAAAGAGACAAAAATATCCTAAAAAATGTTGAAAATTAGGACTTTACATTCAATGGCATTGAGAAGCATTTTTCTTAACCATAAGGACAAAAAATTTGATGTGACCAACATGATCAGCGGCCTTCCCATGCCATGTCCTGGGAAAAGCAGTTGGTCTATCTCTCCTTTATCTTTTTATAGTGGCTTTGTCTAGTTCAGAGAGGAAAGATCTCCCTCTGTTGCAAGACTGCAGTCTTCTTGGAGGGATCTCTAACAGGTTCCTTCCCTTCCTTGAGCTGGCCGGACTTCACAGCCCCAGATGGAGTGGAGAAATGAGGGTGTGCATGTTCCGGATGTGTGTTTATACACATCTTGGCGTGTGGCTGTGGAGCAAGGAAACTAGAAAGCTCACTCTGCCTTGGAATAGGAAAGGGGGAGCTCCTGTAGCAGCAGCATCCTACTTTAGAGAGAAAGGGGGTGCAGGGTTCTACCCAACTGAACACAAAGTGAGGGAAGGACAAGCCACACCTCTGTTGGCATATTCCCTGAAGTTTCACCCACTTAGGAACATTGAAAATAAGGGACTTTTGCCCACTTCTCCAGAGAAATAGAGAGCGAAGAGCCAAGACAGAAATAAGGGATGATAGATCAAGCTTAAGAAATAAATTTCTAAAGCATTAACCCTGGTCAATTACCCCAGCGTGAGTCCTGATTTGCAATGGGTGGTACGTTTTAGTCCTGGTCTTACATTGAATCCAAACTGTGAGGGAAGAACAGCCAATCATACCTACACTCCACCATCCAGGGAAGTCCTTCTCCTCTGCACACAGCCACACATCAGACACGACACAGTATCTCGTCTCTTGAAGGACATTTGCGTCACTGAGGCCCCCACCCTAGGATCTAACATCTCTGCTTCTAAAATAGCTAAGTAGGGGACACTGGCATCTGGTTCCTTTGGCCATCTCCATGAGGGGCCGCCCTGAGGTCAGCTCCTGGGACTACATTTTGGCCGAATATTTAGGAAGTCTGTGTTTTATATAGTATTTGCTCTTGGCTTCTAAGGAAAAACTTACTAAGTTCTTTTTTAAAAAGATTTACTTACTTATTTGCGAGAGAGAGCACGCAGGAGGGAGGAACAGAGGGAGAGGGAGAATCTCAGGTTGACTCTGCACCGAGAGCAGAACGTGATGTGGGGCTCGATCTTACGACCCTGAGATCGTGACCTGAGCCGAAACCAAGAATCAAGGCTTAACCGACTGCACCACCCAGGCCCCCCAAGATCTAACTGGGTTCTTAAATCGAGTTCTTGGTGAGATCGCTTAATACAGGCTGGGGGGAAGGTGTGACCACCAAGCCCACCCTCTCACATGGTTTCTGCTCCGTCTGCTCCAGAACCAATCAGCCCCTGAAAGGTCACTTTGCGACAATCACAGGCATTAAAAATAGAGTTGAAAGGGAGGCAGCACTGGCCACACTGAGGTTAAATAAAAGACACTCAAATTTTTTTCTTTCTCGTCCTTTCAGCTTTGCAATTTGCTCTGGACTCCCATAATAAGGACATCTCGGGGACCAGGGTGAAAAAAATGTCCTCTTCAGGTATCAGTTTTCTCTTTGAAAAAAGGAGGATATAAATAGATGTATGTTTCCCCACTGTACCCGTCAGATGTTAAACCTTCTAAATCTGAAAGCGCCAAGAGATGGAAGCCCCTCACAGCCAACTTACGCCCATGAGTCCCTGGGTTTTAGGTCGACCGTGTAATGCAGAATCTCTCAATGACTTGGATCAGACAGAAGCAGACATGGTCTCAGCAAAAGCACACTATTTATTACAAGTGATTCCAAGAAGGACGTTTCCGGGGATGGTCTTCACACGTAAGGGAAAACAGAGTTTAGGACCTTTGGGAGGGTGACTTAATCGGACTGACTGAAAACTTGCACCCCTCCTCCTGCTGACCCCCCGGGACTTGGAATGCTCTTCCATTAACAGCAGCAAGTATTTGAGAGGGTCTTGGTGATTCAAGTCCCCAGGCTGAGGCACTTAATGTAAGTTACTGAAAACTGGCAATGTACGAGTGCCTCCAAATGATGTTGATTTGTGTCCGTGTGTGTGTGTGTGTGTGTGTGTGTGTGTGTGTGTGTGTGTGTGTTTGAACAGCTTTGCTGACATTTAATTCATTCACATGTAAAATCCACCCAATTAAGTATACAGTTTCTTGGTTTTAGTGTATTCGCAGAGTTATCCAGCCATCACCTTAAGCTACTTTTATTTGTATTTACTTATTTATTTGAGAGAGGGAGAGGGAGTGCGAGTGGGGGGAGGGGGCAGAAGGAGGGAGGGAGAGAATCTCAAGCAGACTCCATGCCTAGCAGGGAGCCCAACATGGGATTCAATCTCAGAACCCTGAGATCATGACCTGAGCTGAAATCAAGAGTCAGTCACTGAACCAACTGAGCCACCCAGTCACCCCACTATAACCTATTTTGAGAACATGCTCAGCACCCCATTAAGAAAATCAGAACCATTTTGCAGTCACTACTTCCCCTCCCAAATCCATCTCCAGGCAAGCATAGATTTAGTGCCTCTGTACATGTACCAACTCTGGATACTGCATGTAAGTGGAGCATACACTATATGTCCTTTCATGTCCAGCTTCTTCTATAGAACTTGTTTTCCTAGTTCACGTTGTAGCATGTATCAGTACTCCATTCCTTTTTATGGATAAATAATATCCCTTTGTGGAGATAGTTGTTTACCTACAATTCATTTGATGTACATTTGGGTCATTTGTCACTTTTTGATCACATGAACAATGCTGTGAAAATTTATCTACGTGCTTTTGGGTGGAAATATGTTTTCATCTCTCTTGAATAGATACCTGGGAGTGGAATTATTGGATCATGTGGTGGGTCTATGCTTAGTTCCTCATCTTGTGGAAGTCAAACCGGTTTCCAAAGTGGCTATATTACGTTGCCTTCCCACCAGCAGAGAGAGGTTGATGGTTCCACTTTCTCCACATCCTCACTAGTTTCCCACTTGGAAGACACATATTTACTTATTTGCCTATAAAATTACTTTTGCTGGTGCACTTTATTTCTTTTTACAGATCTGAATAATCCTCCAGTGTCCATTTTTCCAGTCTGAAGGACTCTGATATTTCTCACAGGGTAGGTTTATCGGAGGCAAATTCTTTTAATTAGTTTGTTTTTCTGAGAATCCCTTAATTTCTTTCATTTCTGAAAGATAATTTTGCTGATATAGAATTCTTGGTTGTCTTTTTTGTCTAGCACTTTGTATATGTCATCCCACTACCCTCTGGCCTTCATGGTTTCTGATAAGAAGTCGGTTATTTATCTTATTGAGAACCTACTGTACACAATGAATTATTTTTCTTTTGTTTTCAAGGCTAAGGCTCTCTCTTTGTATTTTCTTTTTGTTTTAAGGATTTTATTTATTTATTTGTCACAGAGAGAGAGAGAGTGAGAGGAAGAAAGCATGAGCAGGGGGAGTGGCAGGCAGAGGAAGAAGCAGGCTCCCTGCCGAGCAAGGAGCCCGATGCAGGACTTGACCCCAGGACCCTGAGATCACGACCTGAGCCAAAGGCAGAAGCTTAACTGACTGAGCCACCCAGGCATTCCTCTCTTTGTATTTTTCTTTCGGGAAATTTACTATGATGTGTCTAAGTGTAGATCTCTTTGAAGTTATCCTATTTCAAGTTTGTTGAGCTTCTTGGGTACAGTGTAGACGAACATTTTTCATTTAAAAAAAAATCTCCATTTCTTGAAATATACTTTCTGGCCCATTCTCTCTTCTTCAGGGACTCCCATTATATGCATGTTAGCATGTTTGCTGGTGTCCCAAGGGTTTCTGAAGCTCTGTCCATATTTATTGCTTACTTTTGCTCACTGTTCCTCAGAGGATATCATTTCAAGTGACTTACCTTCAAGTTCATTGATTCTTTCTTCTGCCAGGTCAGATATGTCATAACACATCTCTTGTGAGTTTTTCATTTAGTATAAAGTTCTTTTCAAATGCAGAACTTACAGTCGATTCTTCTATATAATTTTGATCCCTTTAATGATAGTTTTGATTTGGTGAGACATCATCATCATACTTTCCTTTAATTATTTAGACATGGTTTCTCTTGTTCTTAGAACATAGGTATAATTGGTCATTTCATGTCATTTTCTTATCAGTCCAAAGATGGGCCCCTGCAGGGTTAGTTTTTGCTTTCAGCTTCTTTGCATGTCTCATAATCATAATTCCTTGTTCAGAACTGGACTTTTTAGGTTATATGATGTGACAACTCTGGAGATCAGATTTTCCCCTCTCCCACAGGATTTGATGTTATTGCTTGCTTGCTTGCTTGCTTCTTTCTTCTTTCTTTCTTTCTCTTTCTTTCTTTCTTTCTTTCTTTCTTTCTTTCTTTCTTTCTTTCATTCTTTCTTCTTTCTTTCTTTCTTTCTTTCTCTTTCTTTCTTTCTCCACTGATGTTGGCCTGCTTTACTCACTTTCCTGGACTAATTCTACAGCCTGTATTCCCTGTTGTGTGTGGCCACTGAGTCTCTGCTCAGTTAGCTTGGTGTCAGCTAATGATTGGTCAGAGGTGTCCTGAAATGTCTTGAACCAGTAAGGTTACCACTCTGAGCCTTGAGGACTCTGAATGTGTTCGGGCATGACTTAGGCACTCAATTTACAACTCTGCCTTATCCTTCATTCTTGTTTGCACAAAACCCTAAAGTCGGCCACAGGGGTCCACCTGGGTCTGTCTTAGGTGTGCACAGTATCCAGCTCATGGCCTCCTAGATTACCCACAATGTCAGAGCTTTATAAAGCCCCCTAATGGATATATCTTTTCCAAGGTTTTTCTTTTAAATTTTTTATTAGGCTTTGTTTGTATAACTGCTATCACAGGTTAACTGAGGTAAAACAACATCAGTGCCCTGTAAATAATGTTTTTCAGTACCACAATCATTTTTTATTTACATTTAATTCGCCGACATAAAGTACAAACTTAGTTTCAGATGTAGTGTTCAATAATTGCATATAACACCCAGCGTTCATCACATCACGTGCCCTCCTTAATGCCCATCACCCAGTTGCCCCATCCCCCCACCCCCTTCCCCTCCATCAACCTTCAGTTTGTTTCCCAGAGTCCAGAGTCTCTCATGGTTTGTCTCCCTCTCTGATGGCTTCCCGTTCAGTTTTCCCTCCCTGCCCCTGTGGTCCTCTGCATAGTATTGAGAATATCGAGAGAGCTGTGGTACTGAAGATGCTCTGACCATGAACTTCATGAGGATCTCCAAGCCTCTGCCCAGGGGGTTGAGGTTTCAGGATCTCATGACACTGAGCCAGGGAGATGGGAGGAGGTCAAGCTACAGAGCCCTAAACCCCACTGTTCTTACTCAAGAGCAGCAACGTTTCATGAGGAAACACTCCTCAAACTGTTTTAAGTTAAGTTGATTTTGATGCTTTTTGATAGCACTTTCATTTGCTTTTGTGGATGAACAGATTCATACAAAACTATACACCACCATTCTGGAAGTCCTTCCCAGTGCTGGCTTATCTGTCACTTAATATAGAAATAACTCATTATCAGAGTCCCCAGCAGACCCAGAAGAAATGTCAGCATTCTTGTAATGTTTGGAAAATCATCTAAACTTGTTGATATTTAATATTCTAATGTATCACATAGGTAAATGGTAGCAACTTGAAAATATTTTTGTGAGGGTTAAATAATCCACTGCAAGTAAAGTGTTGGGCATAAAATTTGAGTGTGTCTGAGATGCATATAATGAGAAGTGGGTGTTAGGCATGAGGCTAGAGAGGGAAAAAGTGGTCAGGTTGAAGGATCTTCAGTACCTTGAGGACCCACTGAATTTTATAAAGCAGAAATAGACGATCGTCACATTTATGCTAAAGGAAGAGTCATCTGTTTGCAGTATAAAGAATACAATTATCTCTTTGTCAAAAGGCATTTCTAAAACAAAGAAGAATATTAAAATTCTAAATTTGGGCTAAGAATTGCATAGAAATGCACCATAGCTCAGGCCACCTTCTTCTTAAAGTTTTCCTGGTTTTGAGGTGGGATGCCAAGTCCTGTGACAGAACAGCTCTGAGAAATTCAATCTCGGGCGCCTGGGTGGCTCAGTTGGTTAAGCGACTGCCTTCGGCTCAGGTCATGATCCTGGAGTCCCGGGATCGAGTCCCGCATCGGGCTCCCTGCTCAGCAGGGAGTCTGCTTCTCCCTCTGACCCTCTTCGCTCTCGTGCTATCTCTCATTCTCTCCCTCTCAAATAAATAAATAAAATCTTAAAAAAAAAAAAGAAATTCAATCTCAATCTGCCACACGCATTTCTTGCGTCAATATTCGGGAGGAAATTTCAAAAGTCCTCTGTGCACTTAAATAGTCTAATTTAAACAATGAATGTAATGTGAGGAAGGCTTACTTAGTTCCTGAGCCAATGTGGTGGCAGTGGGGACATAGGCTCACTCAAGGACAATGGTGGCCACACTGTCTCTCACTGTTGAACTTCCCGGTGAGCCATATCTCCGTGCACACCTGCAAGTCTTACTACCAATGCTTCCTGTTCTTCAGTCCTGCACAGGAAGGAAAACTTGTCAGGAGCTACGACCTCCTATTCCATGCCTGAAAAGAAAGGACCCCAACATCAACAGAGTGAAGAGACTGAGCAATTGTAGAGTGTTTCGAAGGGATTGGGAAGGGCCCTAACTTAGAGTTCTCTTTACTTTTCACAAATTTATCATTGTAATCCTTAGTTTATACAAGGAAACCAAATAATTCAGAACAGAGGTATCTGTGAACCTGTATGTCCTTAGCTAATGAAGGCCAATTCTGTGGCCTAGGAACCGTCCCTGGTCCTCGGTTAGCACATGTACAAGGGAGATTAACTTAAGAGGCTCCAGATTGCATTTCCACACATTGTCCTTTACTCAGAATTAATGGAGGACTAGAAAAAAAAAAATCCCTAAAGACCTCACAATGTCTAATGTGTTTAAATGGAAGTACCTGCTACATGGAGGGAAAAGGGGGGAAAAAACCTTTGACAAAAGAGGATCACATTACTTTAGTAGCCAAGACCATTCAGGCGAAAGGGGATCTGACATGCACCTTAAATTTTAGGGAAAGTATGTGAAAAAAATAAAACAAACAACCAAACCCTCTAAGTGAAGATAAGTTTCATGTCAGGAAAACGGACTGTGGAAGGAAAAAAATGTTAAGAGACAGGAAGCACCCAAAAGTGTAATTCTAACAGTGCAAGAGTTTGCAACGTCGGAGGTCCCTCAAAAATATAACGT
This sequence comes from Callorhinus ursinus, assembly GCF_003265705.2. Lineage (NCBI taxonomy): Eukaryota > Metazoa > Chordata > Mammalia > Carnivora > Otariidae > Callorhinus > Callorhinus ursinus. The sequence goes on along the minus strand of NW_027397122.1, from coordinate 5,451,579 downwards.
TGCTATGTTAGAAGCACTCTAATTAGGTAATATTTGCAACAGATCTATCTATTAGTGGGATTTTTAAAAAAGAATAATCCAGGTGCAATAAAAGAAATATAAACAGGCCCTAAGAATACTGGAAAGCCATAAGTAAACAGAACATTATAGAATTTCTAGGAACAACAAAATGACTTATAAGCTTTAACCAAAGATTCCCCCACTGCTTAGGGAAGGAAAATCAACAGCAGTAGCAACAGTGACCACTCACTAGGTGTCTTCTGTGCGTGACGTGCTGTACCAGACACTTTCTGTCCTAAAGCTGAGAGTAAGAGTAATGGCAGCAGCTCACAGGGATGTAGATGAAATCGGGGCTTGACCGTCAGTCGGACCGTGGAACAGCTTGTTAATAGAAGGTCGTGAGAGCCACTTAGCATAAAACCAATGATCACCCAGAAGTAGCTTGAGTTCATTAAGAAATCTACCAGATTTCCACTCATTTCCCCTTGGACGAGAGGTGACAATGGAAGGAACAGAAATGAGTAGAAGAGCATCATCTGCCTGGAATTTGGCAAATATCATGGAGAGTTTTCATGTGTGATGTCTTTGTGACAAGGCTATTTAAAAGTGAGGAACAGAGATGTGTTGGTCACTGGAAATATGTTTATTATAGTCTATGCGGTGATATTTAAAGCTGCAGTGTACAATACTGAAAATGCTAATGAAGGGGAGATTGCCTGTGTGACCTTCAAACTCTTTAAATTAAGCTCAGCTTCCCACAAAGTTGAGCAACTGTCTCATGTGTTTATCTGCCTGTAATAAAAAGCCATGACGATTAGGAAATGCACAGGTACACACCCCAAGGACCACATCAAGAACTCACCAGGAGACAGTCCATTCTTCTGCTTTCTCACAGCAAAGTGTCCTCCTGCACACCCTGGGGGAGTGCTCCACCGGCCACACATTTGGGAAATGATTTGGGATTCTCCAACCATGAAGGTGCCTTCCATATTGGAGATTGCAAAGACCCTTGCTAAAATTGTAGATATATTTATTTATAACTTTTTTCTTGGATTTTCAGACTTTTTTTAGAGATTTATTTATTTATTTGCGAGAGAGGAAGAGAGAGAGAGAGAGAGAGCATGAATAGGAGGGGCAGAGGGAGAGGGAGAGAGAGTCTCACGACCTGAGCCAAAATCAAGAGTCAGACGCTTAACCGACTGAGCCACCCAGTTGCCCCTAGATTTTAAGATTCTTAAGAAGGAAAAAGGTGTTTTGAAATTCCTTGAAGATCTCACCTCCGTCAGGTCATGCAGTTTGTGGTAGCTTCATACATACTTATTGACTGACTGACTGGTTGAATAAGGGAGAGATAAAATACCACCGTCCTTCCTTGTACACTCAACCAGCTAAGTTTGCTCTTGACTTACTCTGAAAACATGTGGGAAGATGCCCATACCTGTGGCACATGGCCTGACTAGGAATTCAGTCCCTCTGTGTCCAGATGTGATCAGGGCTCCCGCCAAACAGCATTTGCTGACTTTATGGCTGCACGTCCAGGCCCCTTCTTTGTCAAATGTCATGATTTCTCCCCTCCTTACCTTCTATCAGGCCCCGGGCCCACAGACAAGGCCTCATTTGTCTCTCAAAAAAGAGATTTCTGCATTCTCTTCTCTCCGTCAAGTGCAATTCTTATAAGTGGCAGATTTCCTTTTTTTATTTAAATCTGAATTGTTTTTTCATAATGTATATTAAACTGACACCATCAGAAAAATTTAATTAGCTCAACAGCAAGAAGCAGAAAACGCAACTTAGTGATCAGCTCATGATTCTGGTTTGATTACCACACTTTGGACTCTTGACTTTAGGTGACCCTGGCGTCCTAGACACTGACTCGGTCTACATGGGGCTCTCTTCCTGACCAGTAAAGCAGGGGAGTTGTTTTGACCAGGGGCAGGCAGACCCCTGGACTGACTCCAGTCTAGCTCCAGTACTTACTAGCTTTCAGTCCTTCATGAGCACAATCCCCAAAACTTGCTTTGTGACACTGAAACACCTGAATTCCCCATTGGGCTCATTCCCTGGGAAATTTCTTCACTGGTGTACTTTCCCTTGAATGGCAAGTCAGTGAACTTCCACACATACACGCACATGCACGTGCACACATATGTGCATGTATACATGCATAAGTACATATATGTATATAAATAAATCTATATTATATATGAATGCATGTACATAATCACCAGAGATTAATTCTGGTCATCTTTGCTCTACTGACCTGGCATTAAAAGTAGAGTTAAGATGAAAGAATAAGGGGCGCCTGGGTGGCTCAGTCGTTAAGCATCTGCCTTCGGCTCAGGTCATGATCCCAGGGTCCTGGGATCGAGACCCGCACCGGGTTCCCTGCTCCACGGGAAGCCTGCTTCTCCCTCTCCCACTCCCCCTGCTTGTGTTCCCTCTCTCGCTGTCTCTCTCTCTCTGTCAAACTAATAAACAAAATCTTAAAAAAAAGAAAGATGAAAGAATAATACATAATTTGCCATCCCAAAAATGTTTCTATTTTACCTAAAACAATGCAGGAAACTTTCTTTTCTTTTTTTAAGATTTTATTTATTTATTAGAGACAGAGAGCATGAGCCGGGGGTGGGGTAGGGGCAGAGGCAGAGGGAGAAGCAGACTCCTCGCTGATTAGGGAGCCTGATGCGGGACTGGATCCCAGGACCCCGAGCCTAAGGTAGATGCTTAACTGACTGAGCCACCCAGGTGCCCCTATAAGAGCCTTTCTTACTTGCTCCTCCTCCTCCCCATCCAGGTCCTCATTTGTTAATGACTATGTGGTATAGGTACAATGCAAAAAGTTCTCCAGGGACAAAGTGGTTATTTTTTTCCACAAATGAAAGCAAATCTTCTAGGTCTTGACCCAAATCACCCGTTTCCTTCTCAAAGACAGCTTCTGATACTGATTCTGTGTGTGTCCTTCCACGGGTAGTGTATACGTATACAAGTATTCATACACATTAATACCTACATTTTCCCCCAAGTGGTGGCACGCTCTCCATGTGGTGGTGTACCTCGCCTCTTTAATTTCCCAGGAAGGTATCAATAGACTTGCCTTCTTTTAATAGCCATGTCAATGAGCCATAATTTATTAAGCAATTCACTTAAAGTGGATTTTTAGATTGTTTCTGGTGTTTTATTCTGTGAACTATGCCAAAAGATTTTATTATATGTCATCCCCCTCATTTTGCATACTGGCGAGAATATCGATATTCATTTTCATGTGCCCTTAAGATACGCACTTCCTCTTAGGGATTTTTCAAACACGTAGTCTTCCAAATGTACAAGGGTATATGTACATGCATTGCAGCCATCCTATATTGCAGTATACTTGAAATTCAATACGCTGCCTGTATTTAAAGGATACAACTTAATAAGGTTGTGACGGACACATATACTCATGAAACCCTCACTCCAATCAATATAATCATCCTATTATCTCCCAAAGTTCTTTTTTTTTAAGATTTCTTTTTTATTTATTCATAAGAGACAGACAGACAGAGAGAGAGAGAGAGAGGGAGAAAGAGAGAGGGAGGCAGAGGGAGAAGCAGGCTCCCCAAGGGGCAGGGAGCCCGATGCGGGACTCGATCCCAGGACCCTGGGATCATGACCTGAGCCGAAGGCAGACGCTTAACCATCTGAGCCACCCCAAAGTTCTTTTGTGCTCTTTGAAATCTTTCCCTCCAACCTCTCACCATCCCTCAATCCCCCTCCCTAGGCACCTCTGACCTGCTGCTTGCCTCCATAACTTAGTTTGCATTTTCCAGAATTTTATATATAGGGAATTATACATTATATGTTCTTTTTTGTGTGTCTCCTTTCACTCATAAGTTTTGTTTTGAGATCCTTCATGTCTTTTCATGTATCAATGGTTCACTTTTATTTCAGAGCATTTCCCACTGTATGGAAATACCACAATATGTTTATGTATTTGACCCTTGATGAGCATTTGGATATGGAAAATAAAGCTCATAAGCATATTCATGTACAACCTTTGTGTGGACATAAGCTTCCATTTGTCTTGGGTAAATATGTAGGAGCGGAATGATTGAATCATATAAATTTTTCAGAAGGGGGGCCCCCTGGGTGGCTCTGTCGCTAAGCGGCTGCCTTCGACTCAGGTCATGATGCCGGGGTCCTGGGATCGAGCCCCGCATCGGGCTCCCTGCTTGGCGGGAAGCCTGCTTCTCCCTCTCCCGCTCCCCCTGCTTGTGTTCCCTCTCTTGCTCTCTGTCAAATAAATAAATAAAATCTTTAAAAAATAATCATAAATAAATAAATAAATAAATATTTCAGAAGGGTGCCAATATCTTTTCAAAAGTGGTTTGTATGATTTAATGTTCCCTTCAGCAATATTTGAGAGTTGAAGTTCCTCCACAACCTCATCTTCACGTGGAATGGTCGTTCTTTTTAATTTTAACCATTCTCCCTAATACGTAATGGTGTTGAATATCTTTCATGTGTTTAACTGCTATCCTTGTATCATCTTTGATGAAATATCTGTTCAAACCTCTTACTCGTTTTTTAGTTGAGTATTGAGTTCATTACTTATTTTGGATACAAGTCTTTCATTGGATAGATGATTTGAAAATACTTTCTCCATTTTTCTAACACTGTCCTTAAAAGCTCAGAAGCTAGAATTTTGATAAAATCTGTGGGGTTTTTGTTTGTTTGTTTGTTTTTTGGGGGGTTTTTTTTGACAGAGAGAGTGGGGGAGGGATGAGCAGAGGGAGAGGGAGAGAGAGAACCTTAAGCAAGCTCCACACCCAGTGCACAGCCCAACGCTGGGCTTGATCTCCCAACTGTGATCTTGTCCTGAGCCGGTCAAGAGTTGGATGCTTAACTGACTGAGCCACCCAGGCACCCTGATAAAATCTGGTTTTAAATTTGTTTTTAATAGATAATGATTCTGATGTTGTATCTAAGAAATTTTTGCCTAACCTAAGATCTCAAATGTCTTTTCCAATGGATTCCTTTAGAACTGTTGTAGTTTTAAGTTCTATATTTAGGTTTATGGTAGATTTGGGGTGAATTTTTGAATTTGAGGAAAAGTTCCTCCTCAACCTCCTTTTTTCTTCTTATTCTCCATCCGTTTTTTTTTCTTAAGAAAATCCAGTTGTTCCAGCAATATTTATTGTAAATATTATCCTTTCCCACTAAATTGGCTTCATACCTTTGTCAAAGTCCAGTTGTCCATATACGTGTGAGTACATTTCTAGACCCTCTATTCTATTTTCTATTTGTCCCTCTTTATAAAAATGACATGTTGTCTTGCTCACTACAAATTTACAGTAAGTCTTGACATTAAACCAATAACAACAGTAATCTTGGAAGATTAAAATGCCCACATGGAAATAGAAAGCAATATGAAGAGTAGACAACTGGGGGGGGGTCATATGTTCAGTTTGGGGCAACTGGAAAGCCCAGGATGATTCTTTCTGTCCTTCCCTGAGAGTTGCTTCCATTGGGTTTCGGAGCTCAGTTCACTGTCCCACCAAAAACCACCTCTTTTTATGTCAGTAATCTTACCACTATTTGCAAACACAGAAACATTTGGACCATAAAAATATAAGCAACGAGTTGTATTTGGGAAGGGTGGTAAAGTTTCAATGCTTCCCAATTATTCCTAGAACGTAGTGCTGCAACCCAATTCTGTGATGGGATGACTGGGATTTCCAGAGGCACTTTACCTACAGATTTCATCCTCCAGAGGTTGTGACCCTGACAAGCCCCATCTCACTGTATAGGGTCTCCTCTTTTTAGTGACTCCTGTTCAAGTTTTGTTTAGTTTCCTTCATTTTCTGAGTTGTGAGCATCTTAGAGCACCCCTTCCTAAGCACAGTGTTCTGAAGAGATTCCTCTTGCTCTCTGAGAAAATGTGCATTGAATAATTACAGTTCAGTGTCGTCCCTGCTTGCTCACTCGGGTATAGAGATCAGGACACACCATTGCCCAGTCTAGAGGATGGGACAGACATGTAAATAAGGCGGATTTAGGGCAAGCAAGGCATATATGGTACCATGGGGCCACAAAAGATGGGACAATGACACATGTTCTGGAAAATCTGAAAAGGGAGGGTACATTTGAGTGAGACTTCAACAATTAACAGTGAATGACACTGGAACCAGAGGAACCTCAGTCTGAGCCAACAAATCCAACTCAATTCAACGCACACTGTGGGCTGCCTGTCACATACAGGCACGAGGTGTGTGCTAGAGGAACAGGACAGAGTAAAACAGTGTTATCCCTTCCCCAAAACATTGTCTAACACAGAGGTCTCCGTTGAATCAAGGGAAGCAAGCAATGGGACAGTTAGGAAGGCAATCTAAGTTAATTTAGGTCTAAAGAGAAGGCATCCTAGAAAGTGTTATTTAGGTTGAAACATAAAGGATGTATAAGAGATGGCGGGGGGGTGGGGTCAGGTGAAGTGTTGCAGGCAGAAGCAATAGTGAGAGGAAGCCTGAATGTCACAAAGACTAGGTAACTTATAAAAAAAAAAAATCAAAGGAATTTCAGTGTTGCTTGCATGCCCTGAACAAATAGAGGAAGTTCATTAAATATTATATAATTCTATCCTTATTATTCTTAAAGAAGAAGTCAGAGGTATCAGAACAACGACCCGAATACACTGCTGGTGACATGACGTGTGTGTGCTGGTGTGCATGACCGCACACTCTAGTTGCTTCTCAACACCAGCATGAGCTCATTCTTGACACACCTGAGGTCTTCACCCAATCCTGAGGTATAGGACCCCTTCTGATAGGGTTGCATTTAGATATTAGGGCCAGGAAAAATGGGTGGAGATTGGTCCCTGGAGTGAACAAAGCCAGTTAAAGAAATCCCTCTGGAAGTGCTGTGGGTGTGGCTCCTGGCTCAGGGGGGTGCTGTGCTTTCTGCCCCTGGCTCAGTCCCCCACACCCCAAGTCCTGCCTTTCACGCAGGGAACTCAAGAGACTTAGGAGCTTTTCCATGGTCATCATTTTTATTTAGTACCCCGCTAGATTACTGCCTGATTGTCTCCTCTTTTGAGTAATATTCAAAACCTGCTCTGAGACTCTGAAATAAACTTTAAAGATAAAAGGGATTCTAAAACAGCAGTCAGGTCGTCTTTCATGCCTTTGACAGGTTAAAAATCCACACTTAGCCTTTAGAGTGGCTGCATCGGAGACTCAGAGAAAGCAGAAGGAAGAAGAGTTTTAAACGATTTCTGAGGACAGAAAGCATCATTCCCAGAGCCGCCTTTCAGCAAATTATGAAGCATATAGGAGGCAGGCGGTTGGCAACATCGGTAACATTTTCCATAATATTTCAAATGTATATCCGCCCATCACGTAATAAATGGGAAGGGAAATGGCGGTGTAAGGAAACATGACCATGTTCCTCCACATTAGCCTGAAAGTTATTACCCAGTTTGATGCCTTATTATTCGCAAAGGACCAATAATCATCCGACAATAGGTGGCATGGTAATTGCTACATTAGTGTTATTTATTCCAATTGCTTCCCCTAATGATGTGGTCCAAAACCTAAAAACATTTTGAATTTTGTTCTCCAATTTCTCTTCTTTCATGTGAACCCTCTTTCCCGAATTTCCACGAAATAAGAGTGTGTCCCTATTTCCCTAAAAGTAACTGAATATTGGATCAGTAATGAGCTCACAATAGCAACGGAGTATTAGCAATTATACAGATTTGCGAAGAGAAGAGAGGAATGAAACAATATAGTGATTGTAACACCGTTTTCTCTGGTAAGCCAATGTCTATCACTTCCGAAAAAAGAGAAACGTGTAATGAGTAGCTACTTTAGGAATAAGTTAGGTGTTGTGGAAAGTCTGAATGGAAACTGCCCTTCAGGGTCTACTTAAGAGTGAATATATCTGCTCCAGAGGGGGTAATAACGCCAAACAGGTGGTTCTGAGTCTCATTGTAAGTCAGCAAATTTATTCCAGGGACAGGGCTGTTAATTCTCCTCATTGTACTGGTGGTAAAATATGCATGACATAAAATTTACCATTTTTAAGCATTCCGTTCCAAGGCCTGAAGTGCATTCATGTCACTGTGTGCCCATTCTCACCATCCATCTCCAGAACTTTCTCATCCTCCCAAACTAAACCCTGTCCATATTAAACACGAACTCCCTTCCACCCCTCCCCCCCCCACCACCACAGGGCCCCTGGTAACCACCATCCGCTTGCTTTCTGTCTCTAGGAGTCTGCCTACTCCGGGTATCACCTCCATGCAGAATCATACAGTATCTGTCCTTTGGTGACCCGCTTACTTCACCCAGCATCAGATCTTCAAGGCCGAGGCAGGTTTTATATTCCAAAGGTCAACACTCAGCTGTTTTTGCTTTACCTCCACCAACCTCAGCCTCACCTCAAAGGGACATCTCAGCACATCTTTTTTTGGAAATCATTTCTCATCATGTTCTGGAAAATGGCATCGGCCACAAGTACAACTAGGTTGTTTTGTTGTGTTAGGAAGTTAATATTTGCAAAAGATCTCCGTGACACTTATTCAGTCCTCAATCTTAACCCTAATTATGGGAGAATTTACTTTCTATCTTATACATTTCTCTGTTTGAAAGTTTTACAAGTATGCTTGTATTTGTTTATTCCATGGTACTAGTTTCAAACAGAGTATTACTCTTTAGGATACAAATTGTATTTCGCAATAGTTTCAGTTGCAATAAATGCTGTGGGGTTCATGCATTTCACTATGCGCCTATTCAAGTATTCATAGTGTCTCAAAATTTATATCATAGCTCAAATGTATTTTAACCTATTCTCAACCTGGTGTGGCTTAAAATTTGATTCCTCACAAGGCTGTGAGCAGCTGGGTGGACCATGGCCTTGTGGTCAGGAAGCACCTTGGACAGAGTTATCCATGCCTTGCACCTTCCCAGGAACTGTGACATGCTTTGAGGTGATGAGGTTTAACCCCCTCTCCAGCTTTTCCTGTCACAACAGATTCAGTGATATCTGGGTTCTTGCAGAGGGAGAAGATGACTTCATTGTACTTTTAAAACATTTTGTTTCTCCTCTTCATTGATCCTCTTGGGTGATTGCATCTGCCAGTTGTGTCTCTTGTATTAAAAGCTAAAGTTATAAGAAGATACCTTGTCTCTTGACTTCTCACATTTACCAGGCACCCAATATCTTCCTTGTTTACCATGATCGTTGTCCATTGTTCTCTTGTACGGTTCCCCGAGACTCTTGTCTACCGCAAACGTGACCAGGTTCCCAGTGACGATAATGTCAAGGACGTCCAGAGCCCAGAGTCTGTCCTGATGCACCTAAAAGTACAAGTCAGTATGGCAGATGGTCTGTGTCTTTTTGGTAGTAATGATGGTGCGAGGCTTCATCAGAGTAGTCATAAATTCATACCAAGCGATTGCAGTGTAACATTTCTGATTTGTCCCCGAGGAAGATGGGCGTCTGTATATTGAGAATCCCAGCGGTGCTGATGCTTTTATTCAGTTCTTAGCTTTTGAAGTTTTTGCCTACAGGACATTTTAAATCTTGGAGGTAGAGTTAGCATCACCAGTAAGAAATTGTCATGGCTTGAAGACTCGCCTGGCTCAGTATTGTATGAAGGGCCTTGTCCACTGGGCCCAATGTGGCATGGAAGACATCAAAATTCAGTGTTTCAGGTACATTGTGGGTGGGAGATGGGCATGTATACTTTAACCTTTGAGAATCAATCTCAATTCTAGCCAGACTGCTAAAAAACAGAATGTATTTGCCTGGTTCAAATATGATAGAATTTTCTTGTTCTTACTGAAATCTTCAAAATAGGTCTTGAAATTGGTTGTCCTCTCTTCTCTAACTGGGTGCTCTTCCATCACTGCTCCGTGTGATGGGCAGCCCATTGTACACTTGCGATTCAAAGCCCAACATTCCAGGAGCACCTGGGTGGCTCAGTTGGTTAAACGTCTGCCTTCAGCTCGGGTCATGATCTCAGGGTCCTGGGACTGAGTTCCACATCGGGCTCCCTGCTCAGTGGGGAGTCTGCTTCTCCCTCTCTCTCTGACCCTCCCCCTCACTTGTGCGCTCTCTCTCTCTCTCTCTTTGTCGAATAAATAAAATCTTAAAAACAAAAACAGAAACAAAACAGAAAAACAACTCAGCATTCTACCACCAGGAGGCACTCAATTGAAGAGTCAGCTCCAGCATCAAGTTATAAACAATTTTCTCTGTACAAAATTTCTTTTCGAAACCATAAATCATAGCAATGGTTGGCGTTTTCACATCCTGGAAGTTTCCTGTCCAAGGACAGGTGATAATGAGATCAACGTTATTACAGACCAATGCAAGGGGACTGAGAGGCTCAGTTCTGCCCCTTGGCAGCTGTGTGCCCTTCAGTAAGTGACCTCACTCCTCTGAGCTTTTTGTCTTTAAAGTGGGAGTAACAATACGCAATTCACGACTTCCTTGTGAGGAATAAAGTCAGAAACAGTTTGATTTAGAATGCTGTGACATCGTGAATCTATGATCACTTTGCTTAAATAAAGAAATCTCTAGAAAGCAATATTCTACCCCTAGATCTTTAATTGCTAAAACAAAACAAAACTTTTAATGTGTGCTTGTTACGTTTGTTACTTAATACATTGTAAGATGAATGGAATAGAGATAAACCTGTTATAGCACATACTATCCATTGTGTATGATGTTATGTATTTTATTTAATATATAAGTATAGCAAACCATAATTATGATAACAATATATTTTATGCATTATATACATCATATATTATTCTTTATATTAACATAATTCTCACATTAAAATACTAAGATATTTAAGGAATCATAGGCTTTAAATTTGTAATCTTCCAAGTTCTATTTTTAATACATTCTCATAAAGCTATCCATGTGAAAATGTTACTTTTAAAGTAATGTTAGTAAAATCTTCAGCTGACAGCCGATGTGATTTAAACTAGCTGCTTTTGTTTTCTTTAATAAAGTTTTTTAATGTCCTTTGATTATTAATGTGAAAGTATCTGCATCAAACTATGGATTAACTGCTGTGAGTAAATTGGCCTTTCATTTCACCCAGTGAATCTGGCAATACATTTACCCAAATGAAATATTTCCTCTTAAACCGATGTGTGCATTGATTTGGTTGCCAATATGGACTAGCCAGGCATTAGAGAGGTGCGCCGTAGAACTGACAGATGTTAAAAAAGCAAACAAACTCACCGTTCTTATATTTTCTACAGTTTTTTTTTTGCCAAAACAATTTCCTTTCTCAAATTCCAACTATGAAATCTTAAACTGATGTACTTGAAATGAATTTTGCCTGTCTTCTCTATGTGATAAACTCTGTCAAACATTTTTTTTTTTAACTTTAGAGCAATGGTTGGTCAATTTTACCCATGGATAAAAGGCTTTCAGAAGGCTTTCAAATACTTGCTGAATATGTTGATATTCAGTTCACATGCAACCATCTTCAGACAGCATTGGACATAATTGAACATTAGAGGCAAGAGGAATCACGATCGTAGTAGTAGACAGTTGTGTTAAACATGAGTTGTTCCGCAAGATGGATGAAAAGAATTCTAAATGAGTCCATATTTGTACACACTGTTCTTTCGAGCAACTACATACAACCTCAGACAATAGTTTCACCATTGACTTTTAGAGAATTCATATGTATTTGCTCCGACGGTCTGATTTCCCACTGATCAAGGTCTTGGCCTTGCTAAGATTCCAGAGATCAGACCATCAGCAGAACATCAAATAGATTGTCTCATTCCCCTCCCCATCGCAATCAGGTAGTCCATTATTTGAATCCCAGAGACTGTGAGACAATATCTATCTGAGAGAGTTGTGTTAAAATCTACAACCATGACTTTGAATTTCTCATAGTAGTCCTGACCTTTCTTGCTGTAAGTATTTTGCAACTGTGTTATTAGATGCAAACAAATTTTAAATTGTTTCTTCTCTGTGTCTTCTGAGTGACCACACCTCAAAAGCTAACAAAGGCTTGCTCTGAGCTCAAAAGCAGGCCTTATGAAGATAAATTGCACACAATCACCACTTAGCTTAACCGATTTTTGCTTCTTCCCTCCAGCAAGCTAAGTGACAAGCATGGAGCAGAGAGAAGAGGGAGGAAGGAGGGCACTGCATTCTCACATCACGTGCACCACCGATGACCACGCAATGCAGACCACGCAGTGGACATGTCCACAGGTCACAGACGTCCAGCCTCTCACTGCCCGATGGCCATTCCTTCCTGGCCAGCACATCTAGCCACCACGGTATTCCACGCAACAGAATTTCTCACTGCCATGCAGTAAATGTTTCTTAGATGTTTGATGGTCTGCGAATGAACTGTACTCTCAGGAGAGAGCAGGGCATTGATGCCTGTCGTATTTTGGAAGACTGGACTTAAAACCTCTTTGGGAATCCAGACACCCAACCTGTGCTTCCCATTCAATTGGCTTACAGATGATAGCACATTCTGATTTGTTACACTCAGCTTTGCATGTTATTCCTTAAGTAAGTTGTTTACAATGTATACCATTCTTTATCAATACATTCTCCATCTTTCAGTACTTTCCAAGAACACATGTACAACTTTTGGGTTGTAGGATGTATTGACCTCCTTGGGGTGGGGTAGGCATGTGTGTTTATCAAGACTGCTATGCTTTTCGGGACTGGGATAAACTTGTTCACAAGTTTAACGACTTTGGAAGGAAAACATCTGTTCAACTGTTTTGATAAAAGCATGCCTACCAGTTCACTTCGAGAAAAGTCATGGTTTCAAGCAAAAGATCCCTTTTGGAGGTAAAGCTCTTTTACTACTTGCAGGCAGAGTTAAATGCACACTGTCACTTTTATTAAGATGAAGGATTGAAGGGGGTGTCTGGCTGGCTCAGTTTGAAGAGCTTGTGACTCCTGATCTTGGGGTCGTGAGTTTGAGCCCCATGTTGGGTGTAGAGATTACTTAAATAAATAAAACTTTAAAAAAGAGACAGAGAATTGAGGAATCCGAACTAAAATTCATTTTTCTACATTGCAATCCACCTCCAGATGCCTCATTCTTATATCTTTCGGGGTTTGAAGTGAATTTTTCCTCCCATATATCATTATTAAGGGTTCCTATTAACAAATATATTTTATTAGCTCACTGGTATCAAAATGAATCTGATTAATCCAACCTTTCCAATAATTCCAAGGGTGTCCTTTTTTTTTTAAAAAGATTTTATTTATTTATTTGAGAGAGAGAGAATGAGAGATAGAGAGCACGAGAGGGAAGAGGGTCAGAGGGAGAAGCAGACTCCCTGCTGAGCAGGGAGCCCGATGTGGGGCTCGATCCCGGGACTCCAGGATCATGACCTGAGCCGAAGGCAGTCGCTTTACCGACTGAGCCACCCAGGTGCCCCAAGGGTGTTCTTATGCATTTTTTCCTCAGCTGAGGCAATATAAATTAAAATATGACACCTGTCATTATTTTTTCACATTGTTTCTGAGTTTAGCATTAATTACTATTTCTCTTATTTATCTATTTGACAAACAGAGAATACTAGCCTTGTGTTATTTCGTACAGTCCTAGGATGTTAAGTAGGGTAAAAAAAACTATTCTCTCTATTTCCTAATTTTCTCTTCTTCCATAAACAGATGGAAATGCCTGTTTAGGAATACTCCCAAAGTTGTCCTAATATTCTTGGGTTATCTACATGTATGAACGATACCTACTCTTCCTTGCTCTTAGTTATCACTGGATGAAACTTCCAACATCTCATATCAAATTCTCTTCTTTCTAAACTTTCTTCTTTTGATCCTACATTGAAGTATATTCCTGATTGCTTAGTTAGAAATTATACCGTGCATCCTAACACATCAAATTCTAAATGGAAGCAGTGCCTTTTCTCTCCATAAATATAACCCACAGGCACTAAGACTACAGAAGAAAACTATTTTTTTCTTTTTTATCCAAATTTTCATGTAAATTCTAGTTAGCTTACTTATAGTGTAATATTGGTTTCAGGAATAGAATTTAGTGATTCATCACTTATATATGACACCCAGTGCTCAACACGAGTGCCCTTCTTAATCCCCGTCACCCCTTTAGCCCATCCCCCACTCTCCCCCGCCCCTCCAGCAAGCCTCAGTTTGTTCTCTATAGTTAAGAGTCTCTTATGGTTTGTCTCCCTCTCTAAGAAAACTATTTCTGATCACACTTTTCTCTCTACTTGTAGGTTATTGATACCAAAGATTGTCTTTTTTTTTTTATTCTAGAAAATATTGTTTACAGTTTTCTCTTCTTTCCAGAATTCATCTTAGGACTACCCTCTAGCTTTTCACTCTATCCTCCAGGGCTTTTTGTCTCTTTCATATTTCCTGACTCTTTACCTCTATGGGGTGCATTCTGAAAAAATCTTTTAGTTTACATCAAATCGCCTCCACAGCTGTGTGAAATCTGCTTGTGCACCTAGAGAGCAACTTTTACATTCCAGTTATTGTTTTTTTTTTTTCATTTGCAGATGTACTATTTAGTTCTTTTAAAAATCTGATAGCTCATCGTTGTAGTTTTACACTTCTTATGGACACATTAGAGTAGAGGTCTCTTTCATTTATGCCAACAGTGCTAACATCATTGTTTTATTATTTCTATGTATTCAATCATTTTATTTATTTGTGATTTATTTGTGTGAGCTCATAGTCCTGCTTGCTCATGGTGCCTCATTCCCCTGTGTGATGGTAGTTTTACTACTGCGACCTACGGACTTTCCAGGTCAGTCTCTGTGCTCCTCAGGGTCACTGGTGTAGTTGGGCCATTATGATTTCTTCCTTGATTTACAGAGCAGCTCTGGCCTTAGCATCCCAGCCCAGTTTATGCACCACACTGGGGAGAATTATTTTTGTAAATACAAGACTGATCACTTTTCAGCCTTGCTACGATCTGCACAATGTATACAGTAGAGGGAATCAAGGTGCTTTATAACCTGAGCCCCTGCATGTGATTCCAGCATGTGTTTACCTCTCTCCTTCATAAACACTGAGCCATAGCTTTACGAAGCTACTTGGTGCTCCCTGAACACAATAATATATGCCCTCATTTACAGCCTGGGTGGCTCAGATGGTTAAGCATCTGCCTTTGGCGCAGGTCATGATCCCAGGGTCCTGGGATCGAGCCCTGCATCGGGCTCCCTGCTCAACAGGGAGCCTGCTTCTCCCCCTACCTCTGCTTCTCCCCCTGCTCATGTTCTCTCTCTCTCTGTATTTCTGTGTCTCAAATGAATAAATAAAAAAATCTTAAAAAAATTTAAAAAAATAAAGTGATTATTGATAGGTACGTCCTTATTGCCATTTTATAACTTGTTTTCTGGTTGTTTTTGTTTTTTTCTAGTTCTCTTGCTCTATTTCTTCATGATTGATGTTTTTCTGTAGTGTTATGTTGAATTTCTCTTTATTTTTTGTATGTCTGTTATAGGTTTTGGGTTTGTGGTTATCATGAGGTTTATATTAAGTATACAGAGGACTACATAGAGTTGATTGCCATTTAAGTTAAAAAAAACTTCTTTTTTTAAAAGATTTTACTTATTTCTTTGAGAGAGAGAGAAAGAGCTGGGGGAAGAGTAGAGTGGGGGGCAGGAGAGAATCCTCAAGCAGATTCCACGCTGAGCACGAGGCCTGATGAAGGGCTCAATCTCATGACCCTGAGATCATGACTTGAGCTGAAATCAAGAGCCAGAGCTTAACCAACTGAGCCACCCCGGCCCCCCTTCTTTCTTTTTCTTTTTTTTACTCTGTCTTTCAGTTTATGTTTACGCTGGAAAACAGTATGGAAGTTCCTCAAATAATTAAAAATCGAAATTCCATATGACCCAATAATTCCACCACTGGGTATTTACCCACAGAAAACAAAAACACTAGTTCAAAAAGATATATGCACCCTGATGTTTTACTGCAGCATTTTTACGATGGCCAAGATATGGGAGCAACCTATGTGTCCATCAATAGATGAAGAGATAAAGATGGGATATATATATATATATATATATATATATATATATATACACACACACACATATATATATAAACACAGAAATAAAAAAAAGGTGAGATTGTATTATTTGCAACAACATGGATGGACTTAGAGGATAGATGTTAAGTGAAATAAGTCAGACTGAGTAAGTCAAATACCATATGATTTCACTCATATGTCAAATCTTTAAAAAGCAAATGAATAAATAAACAAAAAGCAGACTCAGACCTGTAAATACAGGGAACAAATTGATGATTACTGGGACAGAGATCAGGGGGATGGACAAAAAAGGTGAAGGGGAGGGGCCCGTACAGCCTTCCAGTTAGGGAGTGAATGAGTCAGAGGAATAAAAGGCACAACATAGGGAATACAGTCAATGATCTCGTAACAGTGTTGCACGGTGGGGGCGCCTGGGTGGCTCAGTCGTTAAGTGTCTGCCTTCAACTCAGGTCATGATGCCGGGGTCCTGGGATCGAGCCCCGCATCGGGCTCCCTGCTCAGCGGGAAGCCTGCTTCTCCCTCTCCTACTCCCCCTGCTTGTGTTTCCTCTCTCACTGTGTCTCTCTCTGTTGGATAAATAAAATCTTAAAAAAAAAAAAAAATAGTGTTGCACGGCGACAGATGGGAGCTACTCTGAATCACTGTGATTGAATCTCTATGCTGTACACCTGACACTAATGTAACATTGTGTCAATTGTACTCCAATAAAAAGAAAACAACAGCAGCAACAACAGTACAAAAGATATGCTCTCATCATCTCTTGCTTTTGCATGAAATTTCACATCTTCTAGAAGGTAATTCTTTCTCTTATATACCTAGAAAGCTCTTGCACATCCTTGAGGATTTGTTTTGTAGGACTTGTGTTTATTTGTTCCTATCCTTTCCACAATGCAAGTTAGTTATAGACTGTCTTCTCTGTCTTCCCCCACAGAAACACACACACACGCACATTCACACACCAATATATGCAGAGATATCACTCTATATTACAACCCTCACTTTTCTTTGAGTGCTTTCCCCAATGGACAGTGAGAGCGAGGACCATACCCTCACCTCTATGTGTCCAACAAACAGCATGACATCCTGAAACATAGTCACCGGGTCAATGTGAAAAGAAAGAACAATTTAGAATATGTATCACAAGAAAGATAATTTAGGAGCTTATTCCGCACGTCTTCAAATGTATGAAGGACTTATTTGGGAAAAAAAAAAAACAGAGAAGAGATTCTATCATTCTGTAGAAGTAGAATTGGTGATGGAAGTGTCAAAGACATACTTTGACCCTTACATAAATAAGAACATTCCAAATAATAAGCATTGCCAAGGAGTAGCATGTACCAGCTCCTAAAGCTCTGAGCTCCTCCTTCTAGTGCAAAACTGAAGATGAGTTGGTGACCTTCTGTAGAAAACTGCTCCAAGCGGCCTTTGGGGTCCCTTCTGACTCAAGAACATGTGACTCTCTGTACACGGGAAGCAATAAAAATGTTTTATATTTAAAAATAAATGTTTTCATAAGCTAGATGACTTTTTTCCTCTTCCCAAAGAGCTTTTTTGTTGTTCTTCAGAAAGAAAACCTAAATATTACTCTGATATATCAAAAGACATTACATTAAAATCCTCTTTCTCTCTGAGTGTGATTAGAGAAAATTCTCCCCTGCCCTAGTTTCCTTTGGCTTTAAAATATAATGTCTTCTAAAGGGCAAGACTTTTTGTGACTAATATGCAGACACTGTAAATCTAAAATATCAAACAAAAGCATATGAGAACAGCTGCTTATTTCAAAAATTTCAGGGGTAGGAAAAAAACGACCGTCTTCAGTGAAAAGTAAAGCCTGACTAAGCATTGTGCTAAGGGAACGGAGCTTGGCAGTTATGAAGGTGGCACAGGCAGAAAGGGGTCCACCTTTATAATAACCTAGAGAAGACCGCACCCCTAAAAGGCCATGGTAGCTCTGCACAGAAGAGAAAAAAGAATCATAATTAAAGCTCACTAGCTCTGATATGGGCTCACTAGCTCTGATATGGATATATTTTGTGTCTGAAAATGTTCATCTTTGACATGTTGTCATTTCTGTATCATTTCCATCGGCAAAAATATATAAATTTCCCAAGCTATCATTGATTTGATGCATACATGGATGTAGGACCCAACATAGGCTCTGGCTTCCATATTGCATGTTCCCAGATATAGGACCATGCTCCCATTTCCTGGTAGGATTGTCCTGCCCTTGCAGAGCTGTCAGTCTGTGTCCACCTACACCCCCAGAAGAACTGGGTTACCCTGCAGAGCCAGGTGCCTCTGGCACTCACTCGGCCATGTGGATACCAAACACTATTCTCCATTTGCTGCATCTAGAATCCCATGATTCTTCATGACTGCAGAGCAGATGTGCAAAAAGTGGTATTCTCACACTATCTGCTTGAGATCTGTCCCTCCCAGGACATCTCCTGAGAATCTTTACATATTCAAAGACTCTTATTTCCAATGGCACTGGTATTAATGGAAATGTGCCATAGAAATAGGGGGAGAAATGCCCCAATGCTGTATTTGCAATCAGTGTCCCCAGTGATGCTTTGTGATCCAAAGATGAGTTAATATAATTTAGGTAAATGTAGAGAAAAGAGTAAAATGTAAGTAAAATGGGAACGATATTTGTTTCTTTCTCTTTAGAGTAAGATGGCTAGCCCATGAAATATCTTCCTCAAAAGGCTCACACATTCATTTATCACCAAACTGCTCCGTGGCAGGTGCTCCGTCAGGCACCTCTGTCCAGGTCCCCTGACCTCCAGGAGGTCCTACAATAGACTGGCCCGTGTTCTTCTCAGAGGTCCAGTTGGCTCATGGCCCAGGGCCTTGCCTATAGTAGGTAGAGAGATACTTTCTGGCATGATGTTTAGGGGAAGAGACCATTAATACAGCTACCTCTGGGAAGGTTTTGAGGGAAGGGCAGCCCTGAGGACCGTAAATGCTACCAGAGAAAAACCAGACTCCACATGCTCTCCCTCATACTTGTGGGTTAGCATTTCCCTTCGTCTCCAGACTCTTTGGGTGTCCTTGTGTGCACACACCAAACTAGCCAAAAGATTCCACAAAATTCCTTCAACTAACTCCAGACATCTCTTCTCCTGAGTCTCTTAGTAGGTCTGACCATGCACACAGTATGTCCCCAGGAGCACAAGGAATCTGCCACTCATTCTTATTTTCCCATTAGCCCACTTTCCTATTCTTTTAGCTTGTCGCTGCTAGTCCTCACCATACAAAAATTTCATTTTGACCTACTGATCCTTGTTGTGTCTTTCCAGAGACACTCTTGCCCTCACTCACGTCTCACACTGCCCTTCAAGTTCCCTGCCTTGGATGACACATTTGGACATGGCTTCCCCTTCCACACACACACAGTTGCCTAGATGTCTTGTGATGTTCACTCAGCCATGGGCTCACATACTGCACTGAATGAATGGATTGTCATTTGAATGAATGGATGAATTAGGGGTTGACGACAAATACCCAGTCCCAAGGAAAGACATCTAATTTGATAACTTTATCTTGCCTTGCCCTAAGTATTGGACCTCCAATTCTGCCACCATTTCCTGGCACTGGATTTCAAATGCATCTTTCCATGCACATTTGCCTTTTTTCCAGCCCCAGATTCCCTTAACCCTTCATCTTCTTATACACAAGGACTGGAGAAGTCTGTGTCTCCCAGAGAGACACCCACTCCCTGATCTTACTGGAAGGCGTTTCTCTGTTCTGTATCATGGGGAAAAGTTACAATCCAGAGGAATATGTAGGAAACCTTCTGTATGAGAGGACATTAAGCCTCTTCACGACAAGTCCAGGATGTCTCCATGCTCTGACTTGAGGGGATGTTGTCAGGGATCAGGAGAGGTGTTAGCTCACTTTGCCATTCTTTGAATCAATCTGATCCACAAAAAAAAGTGTGTTTTCTAAAATTTCTAAAAGCAGGCAGCCATCATTGTTCCTGACCTGGACTCTGCCTTTTGCCTTCCCATGTCATCTCAACTTTTCTGGATCCCAGATCTGTGGGCTCCATGCTATGACCCCAGGATCCATCTAGAGAGGACTTGGCTCTCCTACCCTCTTGTGCTGATTCTCAGGCTCTCACCTTGATGCGTATGGACATTCATCCTCAGACTACACTCTTGTGGCTAATTTAAGAGGTGCTCTCACTGCTGGCCTTGGTCTTAGGACTTCATCTGAGAAGTCCCCACCAGTCCTCTATACCTGGGGGAGTGGGAGATTTTAAACCAAGAACCCGAACAACTACATACAAAGCTCACCTGTGAGCACGTCCTGCCCCATCAGCATGCAGGTTTACATACTGTCACTCAGCAATGAGTTCTCACCGGGGTTCTCCAAAGACATGCTCAGGTCCCATGTCTAGTTAGAGAAAGAGTCTTGTCCTCTTAATATCTAGGAAAGAAACCTCATGTTCTTGACCGAGTAATGTGATGCGCTGTCCTCATCATGAGAAAAGGTTGGTGCTCAGGAACAGGGCTTGCAAGCTGACTCTACTCTCCAGCTGGGCATCTGGGAAAATTAATTAACCCTATTAGACTTCTGTTTGCCAGCTGTAACATGGGCATAATAATATCTGCACTCACAGGAATGTTGTGAGGCTTTCAGGGCATATAGCGTTTACTGCATATTCTCTAGTCTGATTTCCCAGATCACTCATTAACACAAGTATCTTTCCAAAATATTCTTTTATGTCATTAATTAGACCATTTTCAAATAGTGAAAATTTCTGACCTTGTTCCCAAATTTAGGGAGGGGAAACATCTTCTTTTGGATCTTCAGTCCTTTACATATGTTGAGGGATCTTCATGCCCTTGAGAACTCATTTTGTACATAGACATCTAATCAGAGGTTTACTTATGTTTTAAACAGTTAGCATTTCAGCTATTAAAGCTATAAAAAAACTAGATCCTTATGAATCTTGTAATTCAACTTACAAAATATTCTATTTATAAATCTTGCACATTTTAGCAACCACTTTAAATCAGCATTTGAATAATATTGGGCCTCATTTATAAAGTTTGTTAAGTAGTCACCTTTAAAAGCCATTTTACATAATGATATATTTAATTTCCGTCTTAAGTATTTTAATTTTGTAGCCAAGAACAATTTATCCTCAAGAGTTTAAATAAACTTTCTTAATGTAATACATGTATTGCTTTATACTTTGTATCTATTTAAATATACTTTATGCTTAAAGTTTCTTAGATTATCCAATAATGTGCACAATTTAATAATTATTTAACTTGAAACTCACAGGTAAAAGTTAGTGAATACACATTTAAAAACTATGGCCACAAAGACTATAATTATAGCCCGAATTCTTTTAAACATCACAACATCACAAATATATAAAATGCCAAAAGAATATGTAAAATGCCAATATGAACTGATTCTTTCTGAACCGAAAAGATCTTAACTGGCTTTGACCTTTTAAACTCAGAATTCTCTTCCTAATTATAAAAGTCTCTATTGTTAAAGAGAGCTATCCATTTAAAGAAAACAGCTCCTATCCAATGAATTGAGTTTACTTAATACCAAAGAATTCGACAGTTTTATGTAACTCTGATGGGACACTCTGAATCTTAATCGTATTGCTGCATCAGTGACATAGGAGGGACACTCAGTCCCAGATTCAAGTTAGCTACCCACAGAGGGTGCCGCTGTCGCTCAGATTATGACTGGTTGAATTGTACATTTCTTTGGCTCCTGAGAAGTAAAATGCTTGTCATCTTAGGTCTGAAGACTTTTGGACATGAGGGAACCTCTCGTTCTTCTCTATTCTCAGAGATCTCATTGAATTTTGGATAGCCCTTTGTTCTGTCCACTTGCAGCCTCCACGCATGAAGTTATTTGACTGATAACACCTTGACTGTGGTGCAGCTGAGTCAAGACAAAAAGATTTATACCCAGGGGTAAAAAGATTTTGCAACATAAACTGATTTCGGCTCCTGGCATTGATCTTCACCCTTGTCCCAATCTTTCCTTGTATGATAAATAGGAATTCATGTGTTTTATTTCTAAGGTCTCTTATCTTTATTTGCTTATGGTTATAAATGAAGTTATTAGTTCAATCAAATTAAATTCAGATTTATTGTTTGAAGAGAAAATGGCTCTAGCACATGACCATTGAGTGTGTGTTTAAAAATCTGCAGGTATGAAACCAAAATGCACAGGCTGTTTTCATAGAAATTGGCTCATCACAGCGAGGTTTTGAGCAGAATATCCTTGCTCCTACTGACTGTTTAGATCAGTTCCCAAGCACTAGACCTCCCATCCTCACCAAGGGAGCTATTTTTTTTTTTTAAGATTTTATTTCTTTATTTGACAGAGAGAGACACAGCGAGAGAGAGAACACAAGTGAGGGAGAGGGAGAAGCAGGCTTCCCGGCGAGCAGGGAGCCCGATGCGGGGCTTGATCCCAGGATCCTGGGATCATGACCTGAGCCAAAGGCAGATGCTTAACGACTGAGCCACCCAGGCGCCCCACCAAGGGAGCTATTAAAAAATATATTTTTTCCTGGCACTCACACTCTTTGGTTTTTCCTCTCCCTGAACATCTCTTTAATTAGGTTTGATGTGGATTTAGAAATCTTATTTTTTTTTTTTTATTTCCCAGGAGGTTCTGATGCACAGACAGATTAGACTATTAATGCAGACAATACCAACGACAAGCAGACATGCTGAACTTAAGAAATATTAAGTCAAGCTAGCCGGAACGTATCGTGCTGCAGAAGAGCTGCTTAGGGCAAAGAGAGCTAATCTAACGTGCAAAAGGCCATCTAGTGTTATAGTCAACAGATTTTGCTTTCTGTATCCTAAAATAGTTTTTCATAACTAAATACTCCTAGATATGTGTTTTTGTTGTATTTTTTTAATCTAGCACTTCTTATTGAATAATCATCACGCATTTAAAAGCTTGCAAAGAATGTTGTTTGGCATATTACAAATGCCAATAATAAAAATAAAATTATCAAGTATATCTTTTAAATATAATAAATGGAATTATCATAGTATATGACAACTGACACATCATCATCCATTTAAAATTGATTTGAACAAGCTATTTTTTTCCTGGCAATAATTTTAATTACTTTGCTTTCATTCTTAAAGTAGCTTTCTTATTTCATTTCCACCATAAAATCATATGTAGCATAATATATTTGAGACTTGAAAGTTTTCTATTACTTCATGTTATTAGCCTTTTATCTGAAAAAAATGCTTATAATTAAAAATTTCAATTTTTAAAGACAATAAGGTTTTAAATAATTTAACAAATCATCTGGACTGAGTTACATTTTTTATTACTACTGACTCACAATTGATCAAAGCAATATAAATGCATGCAAAATTTGATAAAATCTAATTAAACAAATAAAACTAAACTACATTGGATATATATTCTTTGGTGAAATAAATGAAGGCATTTCAACTCAGTTAGTTCATACTATTTGAAAACTTGTTCACATATATAAACAAATGGGAATATAGGAGATTTTAAAATAGGAATAATATTGAACTCTTCTTGAAAAATATCATGTCATTAAATATTATCAAATTTATTTTAACTGTGAGGTGTCCACTTAGTAAAATCTCATTGAATTTTGTTGAAAAGAAAGGAGTGGAAATGAGCTGTCTTGCAAAAAGACAGGGGAACCACACTTTGTGTCATTCACTTGCTCAGTTTCTGGGCAGTACCAAACAGACTGTACTAAGATTCTCAAGTGGCTATTAATATTTCTATTATTCTTCCACTTAGACACACACTGATTAACATAATAAACTCAGAATATCAGAATACATGAGTTTTTTGAAGTCACTTTTTTTTAAGATTTTATTTATTTATTTGACAGAGAGAAGCACAGCGAGAGAGGGAACACAAGCAGGGGGAGTGGGAGAGGGAGAAGCAGGTTTCCCAGGGAGCAGGGAGCCCGATGCGGGGCTGGATCCCAGGACCCTGGGATCATGACCTGAGCCGAAGGCAGACACTTATGACTGGGCCACCCAGGCACCCCTGAAATCATTTTTAAAATAAAAACATTCATCTCACGTGCTTCATACATTGCTCTCTAGATGAAGACCATCAGGATCACACATCATTGCAAAAGAAGTATTTGTTCAGTGCAGCCAGGGAGACCCCACACTGTGGATGTAAGTCCAAAAGTAGGAGGGTATTTCATAGGACATCTAGTAAGTGTTATATAATACAAAACAATCTTAAAAATATATTATACTTCTATATACTACCAATGGATAATTGGAATTCAATAATAAAGAAACAGTACAATTACTATAGCAGCAAAAGATAGCTATAAATTTCACAAGCTATGTGCAGGTTCAATTTCAAAACACTGATAAAAGAAATCAAAGAAGACAAATAAATGGACGGGCATATGATATTCATGGATACCCAATATTTTTAAGATACCAATTCCTGCCTCCATTTTGTTATATAGATTCAAAGCAATTCCAACTCCATTTGGAATTTCAAATGCAATTCCAAGCAGCTCCATAGAGGACCACTTCCATCCAGGGCTGGGGTAGGGAAGATGCACAATGAGCCTGGAGTACCTTATGGTGTTCAAGCTTCAGTTCATGGGGAGGCTACTTTGGCGGGTGTTCTGGAAATTAAGTGTGTACCTGTTGGTAATAAAGCTGTAATAGCATGTGATTCCTGAGCTTGTCCTGGGAGAGAAACTAGGGTTTGGGGCTTTGGAAAGTTGAGAGACTTTGAGCTTTGATAATTTGGAGTTTAAAATTCTCCTAGTTTTTCTCTCTCTTTTCCTGAGGTTGATGGCGTGTAAGGGGTGGAAATTCAGAGAGGAAAAGTAAACCATTTCAGGCCAGTTTGATACAGTACCAATAAGGCATGTGCTCTTGTTACTGCAGAGAAAATTTGGGATTCATCAAGTTTGGAAAAACAAAATCAAACACTTATTACTTCATTAATGTTTATAATTATTACAGCAATTGTTTTCCGGCAATAAAAACACCCCACTCAAAGAATAGGGAGTGATCAAAAGGTCTCAAGGTTTTGATTCCTGCTTGGTCCTTTGTTTTGTTTTAAAGATTTTATTTATTTATTCGACAGAGAGAGACACAGTGAGAGAGGGAACACAAGCAGGGGGAGTGGGAGAGGGAGAAGCGGGCTTCCCGCTGAGCAGGGAGCCCGATGCGGGGCTTGATCCCAGGACCCTGGAACCATGAGCCGAGCCGAAGGCAGACGCTTAACGACTGAGCCACCCAGGTGCCCCGGTCCTTTGTTTACACTCTTGCGAGAACTGTGCCATTGGCAGATGGACATGCACTGGAAAATACCTCATCAATACTTCTTAAAATCCCCCTATCAATGTCGGTTCAATGTCATGCCCTAATTTTTTCTGCCACTACAGGTAATACCGTGAAGCACTCTTGCTGAATTCTGCCTTTATTATGTGTATGTCTTTAGTTAATAGCAAAGTGTATGTCTTTAGTTAATAGCAAAACCTCTCAAAAACTTGTAATTTGCAGCTCATTTCATATAGTTTCCAGTAATGATAAGGAAATCTTTGTTTCCGAAGAAATTCAAATTCACAGAATAACAAAAGATCATATTTGTAAACTTTATAAAATTTGCTGTTTTATCGTGTGTCAGTAGAAAGGTCTAGGCAAAGGCAATTAATTTCACTGTCTATCCTGATTGACTTTTTATAAAAAGCATTTATTACCAAGGGTAAATTCCTGTCTGTGATAGCACAGCCTCTTCAGCGTGCTTTAGCTTTCCTTTTCAAGCATGAACTATCAACATTCACAAATGAGGATTATCCACAAGAATTCCTACCTGGAAGACTTCTATGGGATGTGGGTAGTTCCTTGACAGAATTTAAGTGATGGTGGGTTTCTCTTTTTTGAGGTGAAGAAGAAAAGGATGACTTGGTTTCAGGTGGTGTGGGAACGGAAGTTATGTGTAGAGAAAAAATAAATAAATAACTCAAGTGGGGGTTAGGAAACAGCTCAAAAGTATTGAAGATTTTCTCTTGATAGAAGCATCTGTAGGGGAGAATGTTGGAAGATGGCAGCTAGTCAGAGGATGCTAGGCTTACCTCATCCCACGAGTACAACTAGGTAACTTTCAAATCATCCTAAATACCCCAGAAATTGGCCTGAAGACTGGCAGAACAAACTCCACAACTAAAGGTAGAGAAGAAACCACATTGAGTAAGGTAGGAAGTGCAGAAACAGATACTGGCCACTGTGGTGGGAAGGGAGCTGTGGTTGTGGAGAAGGGCTGGAGGCAAACTAGCACACAGGAGTGCACGGGAACATGAATCCCCATAGCAGGTGGCTAGGAAAGTAAGAGGGGCCAAATTTCATGAGTTCTTTCAACCAGCAGGGTTTAAAGCCTGGGATAGAACTGGAGGGCATTATGCTTCTTGGAGAAAAGGCAGGCAAACAACCCACGGCCATACAGTGTGGAAACACCAATCTGAAGAGTGCCTGAGGCACACAGTGGGGAGGTTTTTCACTCATCTTGGAGTGTATCCCAGAGAGACAGCATTCATGGAGTGACCCCTCTTGGAATAAAAGAACTGGCAGGTATCATTTTCCTCCTCCACCCTTAAGCATAAGCAAAAGGCCACCTGTAGGAACCAGTCAGCACTAACACTGGCTACCTAACTTGCATACACCAAGCCTGCCCCCGCTCCACGCTTTGGTTAAAATGTCCCACCCAGTCATGCTTGCCTCAGTCCCAGAGCAGCTGGACCCCTCCCCCAGAAGACTGGCCCAAACCCCTGCCCACCATGTCTCCCAACCTAGGAGCTTTGCAGAGTCTCTGTACCAGCAGCGGTGGCAACAAGTCTCATTTCACAAACAACCCAGAGCACACCTAGTTGAAATGTACCACATGCACACCAGGGACCAAACACTGCCCACAGCAGGCAAAGAGAGCTTCTGCAGATGAGCAGCCTGAAGGATAAAGTAGCCAGGAGACAATAGCAGAGCATATGCAAAACAAATTGGAGACACTTCCCAAAGTACCAGACCCTGAGGAACAGAAGGCCCTACATGGCAGGGCGCTAGAGGACCTCTTTTTCATAAGGCCAATAGCCTCAAAAACAGGAGATGTCGCTGACTTTCCTAACACAGAGAAACAGGCACAGAGACTTAGACAGAATGAGAAGACAGAGAAATTTATCCCAAAAGAAAGAACAGGACAAAGCCACTGCCAGAAGTATGCTTGATGGAATGAACAACAGGCTGGAAGAAGCAGAGGAGTTAATTAATGACCGAGAATTCAGAGTAATGGAAAGTAAGCCAGCCAAGCAAAAGAGAGAAAAAAGGATTAGGCAAAACGAGAATAGATTTAGGGAACTCAGTGACTCCATCAATCATAATAACCTTCATATTATACAAATTCCATAAGAAGAGAGAGAATAGGGGGCAAGAATTTATGGGAAGAAATAAACTGAAAACTTCTCCATTCTGGAGAAGGAAACAGATATCCAGATCCAGAAGGCATAGAGAACCTCCACCAAAATCAACAAAAGCAGAACCACACCAAGATATATTTTAATTAAAGTGGCAAAATATAGTGATAAAGAAAAAATTTTTTTAAGCAATAAGACAAAAGAAGACAGAAACATATAAGCGAAAATCCATAAGGCTAGCAGGGGATTTTTCAGCAGAAACTTTCCAAGCCAGAGGAAAGTGGCATGGTATATTCAAAGTGCTGAATGGGAAAAATCTGCAACCGAGAATATTCTATCCAGCAAGGCTATCATTCAGAATAGATGGAGGGATAAAGATTTCTCAGAGAAACAAAAAACAACGATTCATGACCATTAAACCAGCCCTCCAAGAAATATTAAAGAAGATTCTCAATGGAAAGGAGAGACTAAAAGTGACAGTATGAGTGTAAGAAACACAAAACCAGTAAAAATGAATATTTCTTTTAAAAAATCAGTCAATGAACTCACAAATTAAAAAGATGTAAAATATAACCACATATACCTATTACATGGGGAGGAGAGGAGTAAAGAATGGGTTCAAACTTAAATGACCATCAACTTAATATAGACTGCTATACACAGAAGTGGTTATATGCATATCTGATGGTAAGCATATATCAAAAACCACTAACAAATATGCAAAAATAGACAGAAATCCAAATATATCACTAAGGAAAAGCAGAAAACCATGAAAGAGAGAAAGACAAGAAAGAATGAGGGAAAATCTTCTGAAACAACCACAAAACAAATAACAAAATGACAATAAATACATATCTATCAATAATTACTTTAGGGGCACCTGGGTGGCTCAGTCAGTTAAGTGTCTGCCTTCCGTTCAGGTCATGACTCCAGGGCCTGGAATCGAGCCCCACATCAGGCTCCCTGCTTAGTGGGGAGTCTGCTTTTCCCTCTCCCCCTGCCCCTCCCCCTGCTTGTGCTCACTCTCACAACATGTGCACTCCCTCTCTTTCTTTTTCTCTTTCTCGCAAATAAATAAATAAATAAATAAATAAATAAATAAATCTTTAAAGAAATTACTTTAAATGTAAATGGACTAAATGCTTCAATCAAAACATAGCATGACAGAATGAGTAAAGAAACAAAATCCGTCTATATTCTGCCTGCAAAAAAGCTCATTTTACTCCTAAAGTCACCTGTAGATTGAAAGTGAGGGGATGGAGAAACATCTATCATGCAAATGGATGTCAAAAGGAAGCCAGAGTAGGAATATTTATGTTGAACAAAATAAACTTTAAAACAAAACAGTAATAAGAGGAAAAAGACACTATATAATAAGAAAGGAGACAATCCAACAAGATAAAAAAATTGTAAATATCTATGCACCCAATATAGGAACACCCAAGTTACATAAAACAGTTAATAATGAACATAAATGAACTAATCAATAATAATACAATAGTAGTAGGAGACTAAAACCCCATTTACGTCAATGGGCAGATTATCTATACAGAAAATAAACAAGTAAATAATGGCTTTGAATGACACATCAGAAGACAAGAATTTAACAGATACATTCAGAACACTCCATCCTAAAACATCAGAGTACACATTCTTTTTAAGTGCACATGGAACATTCTCCAGAATAGATCACATATCAAAACAAGCTTCAACAAATTTGAGATTGAAGTCTTACCATGCATATTTTCTGACCAGAATGCTATGAAACTGGAGATCAACCACAAGAGAAATTCTGGAAAGACCATAAATGCATGGAGGTTAAATAACATGCTATGAAACAATTAAGTTGTTAACCAAGAAATAAAAAATGAAATTAAAACGTACATGGAGACATATGAAAATGAAAACCCTACCATCCAAAATCTATGGGATGCAGCAGAAGCAGATCTAAGAGGGAAGTTTATAGCAACACAGGCCTACCCCAGGAAGCAAGAAAACTCTCAAATAAACAACCTAACCTCGTACCTAAAGGAGCTAGGAAAAGAAAAACAAACAAACCTAAAACCAGCAGAAGAAAGGACATAGTAAAGATCGGAGCAGAAACAAATAATATAGAAAGTAAATAATAATAATAATAGATGCATGAAACCAGGAGCTGGTTCTTTGAAAAAAATCAATAAATTTGATAAACCTCTAGCCAGACTTATCAAGAAAAAAAGAGGAGGTTTCCAAATAAAGGAAATCACTAATGAGAGAGGAGAAATAAAAACCAAAACCACAGAAATACAACCAATTATAAGAAAATATTATGAAAAACTATATGCCAATGCATTGGATTACCTAGAAGAAATGCAGAAATCCCGAGAAATATATAAACTACCAAACTGAAATAGGAAGAAAGAGAAAATTTGAACAGACTGACAACCAGCAAAGAAATCAAATCAATAATCAAAAACTTCCCCAAAACCAAAGTCCACAACCAGAGGGCTTCACAGTCCAATCCTACCAACCATTTAAAGAAGAGTTAATACCTATTCTTCTCAAACTATTCCAAAACACAGAAAAGAAAGGAAAACTTGCAAATTCATTCTATGAGGCCAGCAATACCCTGAGACCAAAATCAGATAAAGACACCACTAACAAAAAACTACAGGCCAATATCTCTGATGAACACAGATGCAAAAATTCTCAACAAAATACTAGCAAACTGAATCTAACAATACATTTAAAAAAATCATTCATCATGATCAAGTGAGATTTATTCCTAGATTGCCAGGGTGGTTCCAAATTTGCAAATCAATGAACATGATACATCACATCAATAAGAGGAAGAAGAAGAACCATAGGATCATTTCAATAGATGCAGAAAAAGCATTTGACAAAGCACAACACCCACTCATGATAAAAATCCTCAAAAAAGTCAGTTTAGAAGGAACATACTTCAACATAAGAAGAGTCATATATGGAAAACCAACAGCTAAAATCATACTCAATGGTAAAAAACTGAGAGCTTTCCCCCTAAGGTCAGGAACGCGGCAGGGATGTCCATTCTTACCACTGCTATTCAACATAGTACCGAAAGCCCTAGCCACAGCAATCAGGCAGTGAAAAGAAATAAGATGTATCCAAATAGGTAAGGAATAAGTAAAACTTCACTATTTGCCAATGACATAATACTATATAGAGGAATCCCCGAAGACTCCACCAAAGAAACTGCTGAACTGATCAATGAATTCAGTGAAGTCACAGGATACATAATCAATGTACAGAAATCTTTCACATTTCCATACACCAATAATGAAGCGGCAGAAAAAGAAAATAAGAAAAAATCTCGTTTAAGATTGTGCCAAAAATAATAAGATACCTAGGAGTAAACCTAACTAAAGAGGTCAAGGACCTGTACTCCAGAAGCTATAAATCACTGATGAAAGATATTAAAGACAACACAAAGAAATGGAAAGATATTGCATGCTCCTGCATTAGAAGAATAAACATTCAAATATTGTTAAATGTCTATACCACCCAAAGCAATCTACAGATTTCGTGTAATCCCTATCGAAATACTAATAGCACTTTTTTTAAATTTTATTTTATTATGTTGTTAATCACCATACATTACATCATTAGCTTTTGATGGAGTGTTCTCTTAGACGTAATATATTATATGTTAAAAAAAAAAAAAGAAGATAGTAGGAAGGGAAAAATGAAGGGGGGGTGGAATCAGAGGCGGAGACCAATAGCATTTTTCACGGAACTAGAACAAACAATCCTAAAATTTGTATGGGAATACAAAAGACCCCGAATAGCCAAAGCAAGCTTGAAAAAAATAAGCAAAGCAGGATTCATCACGATTCTGAACTTCAAGTTATATTGCAAAGCTTAGTAATCAAACAGTATGGTACTGGCACAAAAACAGCACATAGATCAACGGAAAAGAATTGAAAACTCAGAAATAAATCCACAAATATAGGGTCAATTAATCTTTGAACAAAGCAGGAAAGAATTTCTTAAGGGAAACAGCCAGTCTCCTCAACAAATGGTGTTGGGAAAACTGGACAGCAACATGCAAAAGAAAGAAACTGGACTACTTTTTTATACCATACACAACAGAAACTCGAAATGGACTAAAGACCTAAATATGATACCTGAAACCATCAAAATCCTAGAAGAGAGCACAGGCAGTAATTTCTCTGATACTGGCCATAGCGATTTTTTTCTAGACTTATCTCCTCGGACAAGGGAAACATAACCAAAAATAAACTATTGGGATTACATCAAAATAAAAGCTTCTGCACAACAAAGGAAATAATTAACAAAACTAAAAGGCAACCTACAGAACGGGAGAAGATATTTACAAATGACATATCTGATAAAGGTTAGCATCCAAAATATATAAGGAATTTATACGATTCAACACTCCCAAAACAAATAATCTATTTAAAAAATGGACAGAAGACATGAACAGACAATTCTCTAAAGAAGACATCCAGATGGCCAATAGACACATGAAAAGATGCTCAACATCACTTACCATTAAGGAAATGCAAACCAAAACTACAATGAGATATCACTTTATACCTGTCAGAATGGCTAAAATCAACGCAAGAAATGACAGGGGTTCACCAGGATGTAGAGAAAGGGGAATCCTGGTGCACTGTTGGTGGGAATGCAAACTGGTGCAGCCAGGCTGAAAAACAGTATGGAGTTTCCTCAAAGAGTTAAAATTAGAACTACCCTACAATCTAGCAAAATCCCACTACTGGGCATTTAGCCAAAGAATACAAAAACCCTAATTCAAAGAGATACATGCACCTCGACATTATTTACAATAGCCAAACTATGGAAATAGCCCAAGTGTCCATGGATAGAGGAATGACTAAAGAGGATGTGGTATATATATACAATGGGATATTACTCAGCCATAAAAAAAGAATGAAATCTTGCCTTTTGCAACAACATGGATGGAGCTAGAGAGTATTATGCTAGGTGAAATAAGTCAGTCAGAGAAAGACAAACGACAAATGGTTTCACTCATATGTGGAATTTAAGAAACAAAATAAATGAGCACAGGGGGGAAAAAGAGAGAGAGAGAGAGAGAGACAAACCATGAAACGGACTCAACTCTAGAGAACAAGCTGATGGCTACCAGAGGGGAGGTGGGTGAGGGGGTGGGTGATGGGGATTAAGGGGGGGCACTTGTTATGATGAGCACCAGGTGATGTTGAATCACTCTACTGTATACATGCAACATATTATACTGTATGTTAAGTAAATGGAATAAAAACAAAAACTTAAAAAGCCCCCCAAAGAGGAAGCATCTCTAGGGTCTGGAGAACCAGTAAGTTTAGTGAAGATCCCAGGCCTAAATCAACTAATGTTTTCACCCATTGTACTCTTGGTGCTACCGTTCTGAGACAAGGTGGCTCTGTCTTGCTGTTGGGTCTTAGGGAAAAGTGAGGTAAAGGACAGGTCCCTGATAATATCCACATCAAGTCAGTGCTTGTCCATAACTTTGAAGAACAGAAAGAGAAGAGCTTGTGGATCCGGAAACAAAGTGTTTTGTAGGTAAATCAATTGCACCAGTCTCCATGTTGGTCATGGGAGAACTTTCAGAATGGTCCCCGTGACTCCTGTCGCACTAGTGTGCACACGTGTCTGCTCACACCTACCCTTAAGTGTGATAGGGCCTGACTTGACCAGTGAAGCCCTTCTAAAAGAGGATCCAGAGTTCAGTGTCTTAGTCCACTCAGATTCCTTTAGCCAAAAACCGCAGACCGGGTAGCTTATAAACAATAGAAAATGATTCCTCACGGTTGTGGAGGCTGGACGTCCCTGATCAGGGGGCCAGCATGGTCCAGTGAGAGCCTCTTCTGGGTCACAGATGGCCACCTTGTCACTGTGTCCTGACATGGAGGAAGGGCTGAAGGAGCTCTGAGGGGTCTTTTTTAGAAGGGCACCAATCCCAATCATGAGGCCCCACCCTCATGTCCCAATCACCTCCCCACATCCCCACACCTTAACATCATCCTTTTGGGGGTTAGGTTTCAGCTTATGAGTTTAGGAAGGACACTTGAGACCACAGCAGTCAGAGATGGAAGACGTGAGAAAGTGGGCAGGGGTCTCCGTGGAGCAGGGACCCAAGAAGCACAGTTTAATTAATTACTCCACCTTTTTTGGGGTGTGGGATATTTGGCAATTTGTCATAAAAAGATACAACATAACAACGAATTATTTATTTTTTTATCAATCTTTGCCAAGAGTGGAAAAGTTTTTTTTAGAGAGGAAGAAAGAAAGAAAGATTAATAGAAAATAAAACAAAAAGGAGACAGACACAACACCATCATTGTTAAAAGGCTAATAAATTTCCTGGGTAGAACATTAAGATGTAGAAAAAAGAGGGGCCCCTGGGTGGCTGAGTCAGTTAAGCGTCTGCCTTCGGTTCAGCTCACGATCGATCCCAGGGTCCTGGAATCAAGCCCCACGTCAAGCTCCCTGCTCCTCTGGGTGTCTGCTTCTCCCTCTCCCTCTGCCCTTCCCCCTGTTCATTCTCTTTCTCTCTCAAATAAATAAATAAAATCTTAAAAATAAACAAAGATGTAGATAAAAGAAATTGTGACATGCACACACAAAGCGGGTGCCCCTCAGCTGGGCTTGACATAACTTGGGCCTTTGCCAATCGGACCGAACTATGTCATTAAGGAGCCAGCACCACTCATCCTCCAAGTAGGGAGGGACACCTCTTGTGTTAAATGAAATGATGTGTCTTTTAGACAAACAAGTCCTCACGAGGCTCTTTGATTTTTGCTCTAGGTACCTCGCAGGTGAACCTTCTTGGTCATGCCCAGAGTTCCCCGAAGCCGCCTCTGCAATTTGAATTTGCCCCCACTGACATTGTGCCGGTAAGAGGGATGCCTGTGAGCCAGCATTATATTAAGAAAATGGGAAGGAGGCAGGAGTGGAGCTCAGAAGACCCGTGAGAACCAAAGTGGCCCATCAAGATGGAGCTGGTGTGACTGGGTCACTACAGCTCCACCAAAGATCCAGCCACAAGGCAAGGGGCAGGGCTGAGTCTCCATTTCCGGAGGACAGAGGAAGCTGCACAACGCATGTCCCAGGGACACTCATACCAGGCTGAGGCAGACGTCCTCAGAGGATGATGGCCTGAGACACAGTTTGTCTGAGGGACTGCAGTCTAGGGAGAGGCCTTCTGAATTCCTCCATCCCTTGGCTTGGCTGGGTGACCGACCAGCTCAGCTGAGCTGCGACCACACTCCCCTACAGAGTTGTCTTCTAGACACAAACACTTCACATACTGGACACACAGAGTCCGGGAGGTGCAAGGAACCAGATGATTCTATGAGTGAGCGTTTGAATGAACATTACTCGTGAGGATATATGGGTGAACTGGCCTTAAAGCTGAGGTTGGTGAGCAGAGAGCAGTCCCTCCTATTAGCCGGGAAAGCGGGGTTTGGTCATGTTGTGTTTGCACAATGGTAACGTTCCTGTGCATTCAGACCTCATCACAAGGAAGCTTGCTGCCGTCTTGACTCACCATCACCACAGAGAGGCCTGTTGGTGAGTCTGAGGTTGGGCCCCAGACCAGCCTGACCTGGGGGCACTGAGGACGGCAGGCCATGATTTCCTCTCTCTGCTAAAATGCTGGAGTGGAAGGTTGAGCTCATTTCAAGTATAGAAAATTTCCGTCCTAAAATGTGATCACCAAAATTTGACCTTATTGACAAAACAATTAGATCAGATCAGCATTGACTTTGTTTCAAAGTCTGACTTTCTTTCCCCATTCATGTGAACATTCATGTCCCCATGGCAACCATTTCACACCACCAGGAGGAGAAATAAACTAATTCCATGTCCTCACATACCACCCTTAAAAAGGCACAATTTTAATGTCCTTGCCTTAATAGTTTTATAGCAAAACTGATGGTTCATATGAGTTGGAATGGAATGTGTTAGCAACCAACAACTGTTCATGAGTAAAAACGTTCGCCTAATAAATAGGATTTAAATCATGGAGAAAAGCAAAAGGCTGCTCCTGTTTCTGGAAATTGCAATTGCTTTGTGTGGAGAGATTCTTTACCATAGTTCCCAGCAAAAGCCCGAATCAGTTGCATGAAATGTACCCAAATTTTGAAACTGCCCTAATTTTACACCAGATGCATTTCTCTCTAAGGCTTTGTACTACACAATCTTATCTGTGATGCTTTGCTGGTCACATGGTCTGCACATGACAGTGTTCATGAACATGGATTCCTCCCAAGCGATGGAATGTTCTCTAACCTCCTCACTTGACCAAAGATGGGCCTGACAACTGTCCATCCAGAGTATTACCATGGCACATTGCCCACACAAAAAGAAGGCTTTAATTTTAAATCAAAGATGTTGAATAAGACATCATCAACCTTCAGTTGGTCTTCAGGTCCTTAACTTAAACTCTATCTTGGCTCGTGGGCCGCGATGGAACATCCCATGTTGGAATGTGCTGAGGTGTCTATTCAGGCAGCCAGAGTGATGGGAATTTTTGCTTAGTGAGTTTACCTTTTCTTTCCTCCAACGATTGTGCGAGCAGACACATAGCTCTGAGGGACATTTGAATGAGCTTTCTGTTAACCATCATTGCCTCAGCATGTCAATAATTCCCCAGTCATCCAAATTCTGACATTAAAATTATGACTATAAGGAGGGCTGAGGGTTCGGGTAAAAATATAAACAAGAGTGACATTTGCAGGCAGTCATCAAATTGGCTGTGAAATCTCACCGGAACCATCACTAATTACTGTGAAAGCAAGGACATCCCACATGACTGTAGAATGATTACAATGCCCAGGGCACCTGAAAACCAGCATGGTCACAGCTTTGGTAGAGATTCCAGAAACAAATTTCCTTACCGTTATCTCACAATTCTGTGCTCTCTGGAAATCCTCGATTACCTCACGGGATAGCTGGATGCCAGGTTGAAGACAGCTAATCTAGTCACTCAGGAAACCGGAAGTGAAGTCCACTGCTTACAGTTTGAAACTCCGGTTGCCTTGAATCTCCCTGTACTCCACCGCTGAGGAAATTACCTACGGACCTTGACATTGTTGTATGCATCGTAAAATGCAGTCATGGATGTCTTTCCCCCATGGGTCACTTGCGCTTAGACACCAGCTTCCGAATTTGGAAAGCGGGATAATCGTGAATGTTGAATGCAGCAGTTGGAAGTTTGAGAGGTGAAGTCTGGGATGTGCTGGGCCTCCACTTTACTGCCCCTGAGAATGGTAGGAAGTGTGTGAAATGAAGACCCTGGGAAACAAGGGCTCCTCAGAAGGTGACTGTTTTATTAAGTAAGGCACTATTAATTTTTAAGTTAAAGGAAAAGAATTTGAGCCAAGTGCTAACACTGCATGACCATATGGCAAAAATGTTTAAAAAAAAAGGATCATTCTTAACTTGGGTTTTCATTCAAAATCATGTCTTCTATAACTTTCAGTGTTTTTGTGTGCTTTTTCTCTGATGGGAAGCCTAACTTTCATTTCAGGTCTTTCAAAATATATGATGTAACTTCCTATCTTTGTCTTTTTGACCATTTCCTTAAACTTTGTGATTAAGCATTCATAACTGTTCCTTCCTGAATTCTGCAAATATATTTGAACAGAGGAGAAATGTGTGTTCTGTATCGGAGACACTGATTCATTCAGTCCATTTTATTGCTGATCAGCTAACATAATGATGGTGTCTCCAAGTCAATCACCTTTTGTTATGGTATCAGGTTACACCATGCAACCCCTAAATCGCATTTGACCACTATCGGTGGGGTAGTTACTTTCATTACTAGAATTGTTAATGGAACTGGTATGTATTATTCTTGGTTAACTTTTTTTTAATGGAGATTTAAAATGTGAAGAACACTATCAATAAGAGAGAAACACAGATTTTAGACTCTACCAAGATGTGTCTAAGTTTGTACTATTAGCCTCTCTTTCAGGGCATATGAGATTATGCGGCAGTTACAAATTAACCCCAAAATCTTAGTGATACCATATCAAAGGTGGATTCCCTGCTCGTGCTGTATGTCCTGTGCAGGCCAGCAGACCATTTTCTGCTTGGTTACTCTAATGCTGAGATTGATGGACAGTCTTCAATCTTTTCTTTAAATAGTCTTATTGATACACGAGGAACTGCACATATTTAATGTACACAATGCATACAATGATAAGTTTGGACATCTGTGAACACCCACATAAGACACATATCAAACACCTCCCAAAGCTTCCTTGTGTCCCTCTGTTTTGGGTTTTTTGTTTGTTTGTTGTGTGTGTGCGTGTGTGTGTGTGTGTGTGTTAAGAACACTCAACAGAAGATCTGTCCTCTTAACAAATTTGAAGTACACAATACTATACTGTTAACTGCAGGCACTGTGTGGTGCACAGATCTCAAAACTTATTCATGGTAGCATAACTGAAACTTTATACCCACTGAACAATCTTGAGATGTCACCCATCTACATACAGTTTTGTATTTTCTACAGCAAAGTAAGAAGGGGTGGTATAAAAAAAAAAAATCACCTTTACTCTTAACTACCTCTTAAGTACCTTTTACTTGCTGCCTTTTATTTTATTATTTTTAAATATTTTTATTTATTTATTTGACAGAGAGACACAGCAAGAGAGGGAACACAAGCAGGGGGAGTGGGAGAGGGAGAAGCGGGCTTCCTGCGGAGCAGGGAGCCTGATGTGGGGCTCCATCCCAGGACCCCGGGATCATGACCTGAGCCGAAGGCGGATGCCTAACGACTGAGCCACCCAGGCGCCCCACTTGCTGCCTTTTAAACAGAACTAGAGAGGCACCTGGGTGGCTCAGTCACTTGAGCGTCCAACTCTTGATTATAGCTCAGGTCTTGATCAAGCCCCACATCAGGCTCCATGCTCAGCGCTGAGTCAACTTGGGATTCTCTGTCTCCCTCTCCCTCTGCCCCTCCCCACCACTCATGCACACACTCTCTCTCTCTCTCTCATAAGTATGAGAGAGAGACATATTTCATAAATGAACAAAATATTTTAAAAAATAAACAGAGCTAGAAACATGTCCCCTACTATATGGCAAGGGGGCTGGGAGGGCTTCTTTGTTCCTAGAAGGAGAGGAGAATTAAATATGGTGAGTTCCAGTTATCATGACCAAGCAATGAAATGCTCATAATCTAGAGTAGTATTTGATGGAAGTACACTAGCATTATTCCAGAATCCATAATTCTTCCCACTGGGAAGCATTTTTTAGGATAATAGTATTCTTCTTTTTACTTTGGCCACCTGATTATAGCAGGTTTCCTTCAGACAAGAGCTCCTATAGTCACTCAGGGCTCCCCACCTGTGCTACCCAGGTAAGTTCCCCTTTACTCTTCCAGAAAGAAGGATCTGTATAGATGTGGGGGCTCTGTGTCAGCAGCTCCCTGATGTAGCAAATAAAGGAAGTTTTCACACTAGGTTTTAGGTCACGATATCCACGTAATAGGCATTATGAAGAAAGATTATTCAGTGCCACAGAGGAGTAGGAAATCCTAGATTAAACTACGTTAACCAGGGTTCCAGGAACTGTTAATATGTTTATGGGTATTATCAGTCATTAACTCTTTAAGTTGGAGGTTGTGTTATGTTAACTGTCTATAAAACACTTTATTTATTTACAGAGTGTCTAGAAAGATCAGTGTGATCCCTTCCTTGCCTAACTCTTGAATTTCCACCGCCCCGAAAAGCACACAATAACACAACTTTATAATATGACTTTCATACCTGCTCCTAACCCCATGGGATGTTTTCATCTTCAGACACCATTCTTCAGTCCTTTGGAAATAAAGGTATTGTTTCAAGATTTTTAACTTTGTCTCAGCTTTATAACATAATATATACAACACAATTCCCTTGAATTGGAAATTCCCACTTTTGTTGCTGCCTCCGAGTTTCAACCCCACTTCACAATAAAATTACCTGAAAATCTTTTAAAAACCCTGGTCCC
Source organism: Callorhinus ursinus (assembly GCF_003265705.2). Taxonomy (NCBI): domain Eukaryota; kingdom Metazoa; phylum Chordata; class Mammalia; order Carnivora; family Otariidae; genus Callorhinus; species Callorhinus ursinus. Next base: position 5,412,097 of record NW_027397122.1, on the reverse strand, counting down.
AGGACTCCTTTCCGAAAGCTTCTGATTTAATAGATCTAATTGGATAGATAAGGGACTTTTAATATTATGCTGATTATATCTCAAATCATGAAGGAAATTTATTATATAAAGCTAATGGATGCTAATTGTGGAGGGAAAAAATGCACACGCAACAAAACACACTCACAGTCCCCCACCTGAAGGCTAAATGAGGTTTTGATGTGTTTCCCTCTAATCTTTTAATTACGTATTCATTTCTTCAGGTAACTTAGAAAAAAATGTATATATACTTTGGATATGTTTCCAATGGGCACTATAGCTTGAGGTTTTTTCTGTGTCATCTGTTTCTCTTTTTAAAGATTGTTTTCATTGGGTTTGTATTATTTAATCAAAGGTAATAGTTCTTATGTAATCCTTTATGTGATATGGCTGCTTATTTAGCAAATATCTTAAATAGTAACATTGTGTTTGCCCTTTTGTGGATAAATCTGCTCTGGGACCACGCAGAGTTAGGCCAACTACATGGTCTGAGGGGACAGTCCTACAAGACTGCCTTCATTTGAGATACCCCACTTAAGCTGCAAGATTGGGGTTCCCAAGGCCACTCTCATTTCAGACCAACTGGCTAAATATTGGGCGGGTGTCCCATAATCACCTTCAAATTTGATATTTGCTGGAATAACTCACAGAATTCATGAAAGTGCTATACTTATAATTACAATTTTATTAGAGTCAAAGGGAGAGATGCCTACATGAAGTTGAGGAAGGGTTCAAACACCAAGCTTCCAGTAGTCCACTCCCAGAGAGTGCCAGATACCATCACCTCCTCGAACGAGTGAAGAGTCCACACCAGATACTAACCAGGGAAGCTCACCCATGCTTTCAGCATCCAGAGTTTAAATGGGACTCAGTCACAACTGCCCACCTGGCTGACCTTCAGTCTCTTGTCCCTCCTGGGGTTGTGGGCTAGTAGTTTTCATCTTGCCACAGAAGTCAGAACTGATAACGGTGACTCTCAAGCCCGCATCAGAGATCCCAGTATTAGTCTGTCTGGGGACCAAAGCCCCCAGGAAAACACAGACACCACAGTTGGGCAGGACATACCAGGGCCTCCAGACCACCTCCCACTAGCTGAGGGCAAAAGCTTCTCTTTGAAAAAAGCTGTTTTTTTCGCTACACAGACACATCCCTGCTGTGTAGCCCGGCTGAACTGCATTCCATCTAGTGGATGTTTTTGTTGCTGTTCTCATTTAATATGTCAAGTTTTTAAAGAGTTTTCATCTCTTGTTTTTTGAATATGGATGATTTTGAGATAATCTGTAAGGCCCACCTTCACAGAATGTGGCAAATGCCGGGTCTCCCTCCTAACAACTATAGACCAAGACAGGTAAACCTAGGTTAAAATCCCCGGCCCACAATGTAACTGGAGAAGTTAATAAACTTCTTCAGGACTTTTTCAAATATAAAGTTGGGATAATAGGGGTGCCTGTGTGGCTCAGTTTGTTGAGCATCTGACTCTTGAATTCAGCGCTGGTCATGATCTCAGGGTCATGAGATCGAGCCTTGCATTGGGGTCCCCACTCAGCGGGGAGTCTGCTTGAGGGTTCTCTCTGCCCTGCCCCCCTCTCTCTCTCAAATAAATAAATACATCTTAAAAAAATTTAAAAATTGAAAATTAAATTAGTTTTCAAAACTTCCCACTTTAAGGATTCCTCCAGCCTCCTAACAATAATTTATCTTAGATCTCATGAAGGAAGAGGGTGGTAAATTGTTCCAAATGGCTCCACTGTGTCCCAGGTCAAGCAAAGGTCACTCAGGGAAGGGGCTGTAGAAAAGGGCAAAGGGTGAGTCCAGAGAAACATGTGCTCATTGGCTATTCTGAGCCGAATGTGCTTTGATGTTGGAGTAATGATAGTGATTTTTCCAGAAGTGAATCTTTCCTCAACGGGAGATTACAAATACCGATTACAGCTGAACGTCTGTGGGACCCATTCCAGTCCAAAGGTAAGGATAATAATCCTGAGAAGAAATGATACCATGGAATTGTACAGTGAAAACTTTGCAGTGAAAAGAGGTGCAATTTGCCATCTTATGCCAAGGGCTTTGTTCCCCTTTTGAATGAAACAGCTGAAGAAAGATCCAGAATAAAGGAGAAGAGGTACTGTTTTCATTTTTATGAAATTCCTACTCTGTTTATGATTTGATGATGTTACCTCTGATAAGCATCCTCAGGGGTCTTCACAATGAGAGTTATGTCTCCGAAGTTCAAAAGAAAGACACTTCCAATCATCGCTTTCAGCAGAAGAAATCACACAAACTACTCTGGAAGTAGAATAATAACATCAGGAAAATCAGAAAATAGGCCAGAGTTGTTTTATAAAATGATGCAGTAGACTCACTGAAATCGTAGAAATTAATTCCGGAAGACATCTTGAGTTCACGTAGACCAACCCACCATATGGCACAAACTTTGGGACACAGTCCTGGCGTGCATTCCAGATTACTTATGTCCTATTTAGTAGATGTTTTTGTTGTCGAGTTTGCAGACAAGATGAAGTTGTCTTCAAGCCAAAGTGAGTTCCTCCTGATTATGTTCACCCATTCGAGAGTGGATTCTCCTCTCTCTACTATTGCCCACTCATAATATGTTCACCGTGAATATCCAACCCATGCTTCACAGAACTCCAATATCCTACAGGGACATAATTTAGCATCTATGTTCCACTGGCCAACAGACTCTTCAATAGTTTAGTGAGGATGTGCGCTGTCTTTATCCTCAAAAGGACCCCTTGCAAATACAGCTAGATGTCAGGATAAGGGTGTTGCCGTGGTCAAGCACAAAACCACAGAGCTTGTGACTCGGGATGAACGTAGAGTCCAGCGCCTTCAAGCATTCATGACTTGTGGGTCTGATCCCTCCAGGCAGGCAAAGGGGTCCCATCGCTCTTCTCCCTTGCAAACTCCAGGCGGGTATATGTCAGCAGTCTATATTGTGTCCAGAATCCTAGCTGCAAAGGATTTGGGAAAAATCCTTACTACCTTTTCAAACACTTTCCTACATGAACGAGTTGGAGATGAAAACTGAATGCAGTACACAATACCTTGCCATCTGTCAATGGGATTGTAAACGTTTCAAATACCCTAATGCCATCCTCACTCCTGCATCTTATTTCAGGTAGGCACAGGCTGTAAGATGGTAATTACTTTCCCCCAGCACTTTGAAAGTGTATTCTATTATTTTCCTTGGGGAAAAATAGAATCATTTTTGTTGGCTTTGGTGTTCCACTATTTTTTTTTAATATTGTGGATGTTCTTAAGATTTTTATTGCCTATAATGGCCCACTGGTTCTCTCTGGTGTTTCTAAGTGTCCATTATATTTTTATGGATCCACTTCAGCATTTACCATGTTTCTCCAAACTTAAAATATTCACAATTCCTAGGTCGTGTAAACTCATGTACGTTCCCTTTGAAGAGCCCCTGTCCCCTTTCTGTGTTTCCTGTCCTTCGAGAACGCCCGCTTTATGTCTGTCTGACAATCTCAGTATATCACATGTTTTTGGAGGCTCCTCGATCTCTTCTTCTGACCCATCCGGGTATTAAAACCCATGTGCTCGCCTTGATGGTCATTCGCTTCAGGGATGCCATGGCCTTTCTGTACACAGGACTTTGTTTCTTTATTAGGATCCATTTCCCCAAATGCATTTGATGTTTTATTGTATCTGGAATTGCTAGAGGCTGAAGTGGGGAGAGTTCAGGTTTCCGCAGTTCTCCTTGTTACAGGAAACAAAAGTGCTTGTTCTTCACTCTTTTAGTTGCTTGGATGAGGGTTCTTTTTTCCCATTACTGGATGGGTAGGTTTTTTTTTTTTTTTTCTAAATATCATCTAGGGCAGAAACAAGAAACTGAGTTGATTTGCAGGCATCTTAGATGCCTCCTCTGAAAAGTGCCTGCTTCCTCTAAGCATTTGCCGTCGATACCAATTATGTCTCTGTTCATGGCTAGTTACACCTGTGTGTGGCTAACAGCAAGCCCCATCAAGCTGTTCATCTTGCGTGCAGTGATTTAGCACTCCCTTCTCTCAGCTGACCAGGGCCGTTAGCCAGAGTCGATTCTCGTACATTCCTCCTCCCGACTTTCCCATACCCACAGCCCGACGGCTTGCTTTTCTTTACTTTTTCCTCAGATTTATTTAATTATTTTTAGAATTGGTGGGGAGGGACAGAAGGCAGGGAGAGAGAGAACCTCAAGCAGACTCCCGATGACCACAGAACCTGATGCAGGGCTTGATCCCAGGACCCTGAGATCGTGACCTGAGCCAAACTCAGAGGCTTAACCGACTGGCCCACCCAGGTGCCCCCCGAGTAAATTCTGTTCTGCATATTAGAAGAAAATGCTATTTTTGTTGCACTGAGAGTTTTTCCTCCAGCTCAGCTTCCCAGCCAACACTGAGGTGTGCTTCTAGGGAAATGACCTGAGAAGAAAACCAAGCCTCTTTTGAGCTCAACAGTGAGGTCGTTCTTGGCTAAACGAAAGGACTCTCTTGCCTAACGGTAGTCAGATCCTTCTGGGCCAAAGCTTATGGAAATATTTACAGCGATGCACCAGATGAGGGTCCACACATCCCCTCAGGAGTCCCTGACGAGAGTGGGCATCTGCCTGAGCACCCACAGCCTAGGACCTTATCCATCTTCCTCTTCATCTCTCCATCACAGACTTGACCCATGGCACGTTTCAGCTCATTGTACAAAATAAATGTGCGGAATCTGGGTTTAGGAAGGAGTTCTGGAACAAACCTCACGCTGCAGGGGTAGTTTCTGTTCTCTTGAGCCAATCCTTGGTGAGGAACATAGCTATTCCACCGGAACAAATCTAGTAGTTGTAATCGGGCTGTGATGGTGGCCCTGAGCCTTCAGGCCCTGGACAAGTGGCCTGGAAGCTCAGGCTGCAGGCGGAGCTGCACTTCTTACTGGCAGTGCCCCCGTTGGGGAAAGCATCTTCAGGGAAACAACAGGATGCTGAAAATTTCTCTTCAAAATCACTTCCTGATCTGTCTTTGAGATGATAGTTTTGGGACTCCATGCGGGATGGTCCAGCCTCCCACTTAAGGGCTGGACCACTCATGTCAGGAGAATAACATGGACGGGCTGGGCCCCGGGGCGGAGAGGACATGACACAGGCCATTGGAGGCATACCCTTCAGTCTGGGACCAAGCAATCTTTCCTCTCTGTGAAAAGTCCAGCCCCATCCTCCAGCATTAGTGCCTAATGCTTACTCTTACCCCGAGGGTCCTCGTTGGGATCTTCTCATCCATGCACCCCCACTACACCCACAGGAGTATTGGGAGCCTGAGGGAAAAGTAGTATTAAATACACTTTATTTGCAATTGGTTCAAAATTACCCTGTGCAGGGATCTAGACAGGTAGAAACGAGTTTCCAGTACTTTCAAACTAAAATGGGCTTCGTATATAGCATGCACAGGAAAGCCTTAAAAATCCCGGACTCTCAACTAATAGTCATGCCCCCAGAAAGCAGTACCAAAGGACTCCCTTCTCTCTCCTCTCCTTTCCAATGGGTTATTCAGGAAAAGCTCAAAGGTATCATTTTGAGAAGGGCTCACTCTGGCAAGAAGATGAACTGGTCGGCAGGGGGCAGAGGAGAATAAAAGTCAGTTGTAGGATCGACAGGCTAAAATCCCAAGGCCTCAGAGAGAAAGCCTCTTTTCACACATCGCCTCGACTGAGATAGTTTCATCTGCCGAATTTTGGCACTTTCTAGAAGATCATGTAACTTGGGGAGATTTCAAAAAGAAATTATGAATTTCTCAAAAATGAGCTTAGGAATCAGCAGCAAGGCATAGTGTGTTACAGAGAGTTTGAATTCAGATGGTAAACTCCTAGAAATTAGTCTCGAAAGACACCGGCTCATAAACTCGAATTACCATACACGTATTTGTATTTGGCAGTGGTACTTTCTTCTTCTTTTTTTTTCACCAATTCATTGTCACTGTAAAAACTTCATCCAGTACAGAACTATTGAGAGCTGCAAGCAAGTCTCCGTACGAACACTAAGATACCTTCAGTAGAAAAAATACTGTTATAACTTTTATATAAGGACTACTTTTTCTTTAAATTTTTTTTTATTTTGAAATAATTGCAGCCTCACAAGAAGAGGCAAAAATAGCACAAGGAAGTCCTGTGAACTACTCCCCAGTGGTAATATTACATTAGTACATTAGTACATCATCAAAAGCAGGAAATGGACAGGGCATAATACAATACAACCTGGAGTACAGGGGCTACTCGGATTGTATCTGTGTGTGTGTGTGTGTGTGTCCACTTTATAGTTGTGTGTGTATAGTTTTATGAAATGGTGTTGTATGAATGGACTCCTGGAGCCAACATCACAGCCCAGACAGGTCTGTCACCACCAGGGATTTTCTCCTGCTGCCCCTTTTTATTCACATCTGCTCCCCTCCCGAATCCCGGAAAGCCACTCATCTGTTCTGTCTCTATATTGTTGTTATTGTGAGCGTGTTATATAAATTGAATCATACCATATCCAACCTTTCAATATTGGTTTTGCTCACTCAGAGGAATGCCTTTGAGATCCATAAAAGTTGTTGGGCGTTTCAATAGTTTATTTTCTTATTATTATGGAGTGGTATTCCATTGTGTGGAGGTGTCACACTTTCTGCGTCTATTCACCTGCTGAAAGATACTTAGGTTGTTTTCAGTGTGTTATTATTCCAAACAAGACTGTTATTGTTGCAAATAAACATAGGTTTTTAAGCAGATTTGAGTTTTCCTTTCTCTAAAATAAATGCCCAAGAGCATGATTGCTGTGTCATACGGTAAGCTTAGGTTACTTTAATTTTAGAAGAAACCCCAAAGTACTTTTCATAATGTCTGTACAATTTGGCATTCTCATTCAGCAACACAGGGGAGATCCGGTTTTTCTGCCTCCCCCTCAGCATTAGGTATTTAGCTGTGCTGTGTTGTGTTGTATTGTTTTGCCATCCTAATACGTTTGCATGCTCTCTGATCATTTTTTTAAGTTATATGTACCTAATGGTTAACTATGTTGAACATTTTTTCCTGTGTTCATTGCTATTTATAGATCTGCTTTGTTGAAGTGTCACATTAAGTTTTGGGGTAATTTTATCATCAGATTGTTCATTTCCTTACTGTTGAGTTCAGAGTGTTCCTTCTATATTCTGGATACGAGACCCTTGTCTGCTAATGTGACTTGCAGATAGTTTCTCCCAGTCAGTGTCTGTCCTTTTTCATTTCCTTAACAGGGTGTGTCGCTGAGCAAAAGTCTTTCATTTTGGTGTAGTCAGGTTTATATTTTCTTCTCCCATTATGATTCATGTTCCAGGGATCACATCTAAGAACTCTTCATCTAAACTCAGGTCACAGATTTTTGTTCTGTGTTCTCTTGTAAAGGTTTTAGAGTGTTTCACTGTAATCCATCTTCAGACAGTTTTTAATTAGGTATCAAAACTGTGTTGAGTGTTTGTTTATTTTTTTAATTTAGCCTATATTTGTCCAATTATTCCAGCACCGTAACATTGCTCGTGTGCCTTTCTGAAATCAGCTGGCCTTGCTCACTGGCTGTATGTCTGGACTTTCTGTTCCACTGCATTGACATGTGCCCTGCTTCCAGCCAGCATCACACCGACTCAATTGTCATAACTGTAGAATAAATTTTGGAATTGGGTAATGCGATTCCTTTTTCTTCTTCTTCTCTTCAAAACTGCCTTTGCTAATCTAGTTATTTTGCCTTGTCATGCTCAGTATCAATAGTCACTAAGAAAAAGTGAATTAAAAGCAAACAAGACACATTCTACGCAAACTAGCATGGCTGTCATCACACAGATCAACGGTACCAAGTGTGGCTGACCTTGTGGAGGGACTGCAGCCCGCTGACGCTGCAGGCAGGAATGTAAGACGCTGTTTCCACTTTAACACACTGACCATTTCCTAAAGAGTTACAAATATGATATGATCCAATAATCCCACTTCTAGGTATTTATCCCAGAAAAATCAAAATACATGTCAACACAAAGTCTTATGTGTGAATATGCATGACAGTACAAATGTGGAAAAGAATCCAAATGTCCATCACCTGAGGACTAGATAAACAAATGTGATATCTCCACATAATAGATTGCTGCTCACCCAGAGAAGTTGTTGCTACTGATAATTAATACAACATAGATGAATCCCAAAACCTTTATGCTATGTGAGAAAAGCCAAGCGCAAAAGGCCACATATTATATGATTCCATTTATATAAAATGTCCAGAAAATGGCAAATCTACAGAGACAGAAAGTAGATTAGAGGTTGTTCATGTTCAAGTGTACAAGTTACACCTCAATAAATGTCTCAAAACTGCATCAATAACAGTCCACACAAATAACCACAGTGGAATTTCCCTCATCAGTTTATTCAGTTCTGTGTAGTTATTTTATTATTGTAATTTTTGGGGCTGGATCTGAGGTGAGCAGTCTGGTTTTGAAAAGTATGTCTGCTGCTACCTGGAAGTCCTAGTTGGTACCTGCTGAAAATTGTCTAAGCAAATCAACTTTGGACTCCTTTACAGTCTTTTCTTTGAAGTACTAAGAGTCCAGTCCCTTCCACAGGGCTCAAGCTGTCCTTTGCTTAAATTCTAACTCGTTGCTAGAATTTCACAAATGCAAAAATTCTAGCTTGAGGCACACAACAGCATTTTTTATTATATTATATTATATTTATATTATTTTATATTATACCATAATTATTATATTTATTATTTTAATATTTTATTTTGTATTTTATTTATTTTGCCTTGGTAGCAAAATTAGGAGAGGGTAAATCACAGACTTTTGCCAGATACCGTTTGAGCCTGGAATACCATTTCAAAGAGCCTTTAAACATGACTGATCCATTGACGGAGTTCAGATGCTTTCAAATCATAGGCTCCACAGTCCCATACATGGATTCACCACCCTTCCACTATACTGGACCTTCACAACAACTCCGTTGCAGTTTTCCTTTGGGTTAATGTCTCTAACTCACAAAGGGGAAGTGCAGTTCAGCTGGGACCCAGACCTCCCTGACTGCAGGTGCACAAAGTCACTCTGGGAAATGTTCTACGGCTCAGGTCATCTGTGAGTATCCATCAGCAGTAGTTTCTATCAGGGGAAGACAAAACATGAATCCAAAGTCTTCTTGTCTTTCTGAAAATGTCACGCCTCTTCCTTCACATAATAGCCTTAGTGTGTAATTGCAAGCACTGCATCATGGCAGGGAAATGTGGAAATTTCACTGAGGAAAGAACACAGAGAACCAAAAGTCCTAAGCGGGAAAACCTTATCCCTTTCTGGCCGCCATTTTTCATCTCATTGTCCTACTTCATGCTGACCTCTACACACCTTTCCTATCTTTGATCATAATACCTCATTTACCATTCCTGTATCACCCACTGTTTTCACATTTCTACTTGGCTCTAACTTTGTATGAGCAGTGAAGTGTAAACCCTATGTTTTAACAGTGAAGATGAAACCATGTTTTAGGGATTACCGATCATGTGTCAGACATTGGCTATGACTGGTCATACACATGAGCCTCGCAACAATCTTCTACAGTAGGAATCATGATCTCCACTTTATAGGGGGAAAAATATAGGTTCAGGGAGATTAGCAACCCATCTAAGTTTACTCAACACAGTTAGAATCTAAATCTCGGTGTCCCAGACTCTAGGGTTCAAGTTGTTCCCAAAAAACTGTGGCCACCCAGGCAGGTTAAAACACAACAAAAAGAAATGAAACAAAACAGTTCTTGATGCCAGGACTATAAATTGTGTCAAAATTTATGTTATTTAAATATTTAATAAATGTATTTTTTTCGGATGCATGATACACTCTCATGTATTCACAGTCTAAAGTGCAAAATATACAAAATGATGCACAAAAAGTAATAAATCTACCTCTCACTCCTCATTTTTAGCCACCCATTTGACCTCAAGGTCAACACAAAGCCTTTTATTTGAGATGTTTATGAATAGATAATACCAAGAAAAATTGCCCCAAAACACCATTCAGTCACCACCACAAGTTAAGCAGCATCTGCAAGGAAGCAAGAGGGTGGAGGGTTTTACTATCTGGTACCTGGATTGGTCATTCTTTTTCTCTGTCTCTCTGTCTCTGTCTCTCTTATCTCTCTCCCTCTCTGAGCCTTGGCTGCTACTCATGCCTAGTCCATATGTCTAGTGAAACCAATTGATGGGTTAAGACAAAGGATTAGAACCAATTTAGGAAAAGAAACCATCAACAAGGTAAAAAAAAAAAAACCTTAGGAATGGGAAAAATTATTTGCAAACTATTGTTCTGATAGAGGTTAGTATCTAAAAATTATACACAAAAAAAATTCATACAACTCAATGGTAAAAAAAAAAAGAATCCAATTTGAAAAACAGCTAAAAGACCTGAATAGACATTTCTCCAAAGAAGATGTATGAAAGGCCAATAAGTACATGAAAAGATGTTCAACATCACTAGTCATCTGGGAAATGCAAATCAGAAGCACAATGAGATCTCACCTCACACCTGTCAGAATGGCTGTCTTAGAAAGATGGGAGAACAAATGCTGGCCAGGATTTGGAGAAAAGGGAACCCCCATGCACTGTTGGTGGGATTGTAAACTGGCACAACCACTCTGAAGACCTGTATGGAGTTTCCTCAAAAATTAAAAACAGAACTACCATATGATCCAGCAACTCCATTTCTAGGAATATAACCAAAGGAAACAAGAACATGAATTTGAAAAGATATCTGCACCCCCATGATCACAGTAGCATTATTTACCATAGTCAAGTGATGGAAACACTCTAAGTCTCCACCAGTGGATGAATGGGTAAAGAGGTAGTGGTGTATATACACAATGGAGTATTGTTCAGCCATAAAAAATGAGAAAATCCTGTCACTTGCAACAACACGGATGGACCTTGAGGGCATTATGCTAAGTGAAAGAAGTCAGACAAATCAAATACTGTATGATGTCGCCTATATATGGAATCTAAAAAAAATCGGGGTGCCTGGGTGGCTCAGTCTGTTAAGCATCTGCCTTCAGCTCAGGTCATGATCTTGGGGTTCTGGGGTCGAGCCCCACATTAGGCTCCCTGCTCAGTGGGGAGTCTGCTTCTCCCTCTCCCTCTGCTGCTCGCCCTGCTTGTGCATTCTCTCTCTCTCTTTCTCAAATAAATAGATAAAATCTTAAAAAAAAATCAACCTCATAGAAAAAGGGATCAGATGTGTGCTTACCAAAGGGAGAGCGGGAGGGGAAATAGGATAATGGTGGTTAAAGGGATACAAACACCCAGTTACAGGATAATCAAGAACGAGGAATGCAGTGTCCGGCATGATGACCATAGCTAACACAGATGAAAGTTGCTAAGAGAGTAAATCCGAAGAATTCTCATCTCAAGGAAAAAATTGTTTTTCTTTTCTCTTTTTATCATATTTATATCAGATAATGGGTGCTAACTAAGCTTATAGCAGTCATCATTTCACAACATATATAAGTGAAATCATTATGCTATATACCTACACCTTACACGGTGATCTGTATCAATCATATCTCAATAAAACCGGGGGGGGGGTAAAAAAGAGCCACTTAGGGTCAGTATGTGGCTGTCTGCAGCCAGCCCTGCACACTCAAGGGAGATGCAGAGATCCGGTGTTCCAGCCCAGTTAGTAAGGTTGGGGTCATATAGAAGGGTCCTGGCCTTCTCGAATGCACCATACGTTCTGTTGGGCCGGAGGTGCATCCGCCACATTCTTCTTGATTCTATCCAAAGTTGGGTAACTCCTTACATAACTGAAAATATAACTTGTTGAAGAATTATATGAGTCTTCAACAATACATTCCAGAACGTGTCTGTACTTTACAAAGCACATTACTACAACCCATCGAAACTTTGAGGTGACCAGTTTTAACAGGAAAACATCACGTTTATCAACAAGGTGACATTTCGGTGGGAACTCTAGTTGTGAATGCAACAAGCGCATTTATATATACCCGTTAAAATGAAGAGTGAGAGAGCACTTGCAAGCATCAATTCATACATAACACAACCACCCTAGGTAACATCTCATCCTTAAATCCCCTTATATCATTATATGATGAACACTATTCCTTGAGTACATCCAGTTTTAGATTCTATAGCATTGTTAAGAAAGTCTTGGGGTGCCTGGGTGGCTGAGCATCTGACTCTTGTTTTCGGCACAGGTCATGATCTCAGGGTCATGGGATAGAGCCCCACACTCAACGGGGAGTCTGCTTGAGGTTCTTTCTCTCCCTCTCCTTCTGCATCCTCCCCTGCTCATGCTAAGTAAATAAATAAATAAATAAAGTCTTTAAAAGAAAGCTTTGAAGGATGGATGGTCTCAAATATACATCTTAACTGATGAGTGGATTAGCCAATCATGGAATATCCATACAATGGCATATTTTTCAACAATGGAAAGGAACAAAGTATTGGTACATGCTACATGATGGGTGGATCTTGAAAATATGATTCTATGTGAAAAAGCCAGTGTCAAAAATTATCACATGGTGTGAATCCACTTATGTTAAATCCCAGGTGGACAAATCCATAGGAATGGGAAGTGTAGTGATGTTTGCAGAGGACGGAGGAAGAGGGTGCAGGGTGTAGCAGCGAACATGAAGAGTGGCTGCTAAGAGATACTATGTTCTTTGGGGATTGATGAAAATATTCTAAAACGAGACTATGGTGAAAACTGTGTGTCTCAAATATACTTAAAAACCATTTAATCGTCCACTTTAAGTGGACAAACTACACATACAGGATTATATCTTAAGAAAGCCATTAAAATTCATCTTTAATAGTGGAGTATCATGATCATGTCTGTTAGATCAATTCTCCTCTCAATCTAGATTGGCTAACGATACTATGGACTGCACCACAGCACACATTTCCCATCTGTATGGTTTAGGAGTCATCTCTCCTTGCTTATTATTATCAATAATATAGTTATGGCACCTGTTGGAATAACATCTTTGAATAACTCAGCAATATCGAAATGATTCCAATTGGTCCAGTCTTTCCAATAGTCCAAATCAAAAGATGATGCATCTCCAAACATGACACCTGGTCTGTACCTCGTCAGGGAATTTTTTATCATTGAATCTGCACATTTAGTGTGTTCTACTGTCTCTTTGATGGTCTCTTCCATTTGGTGACTTTAGGATGCTTATCTCATTATGTAAGTGTACCCTTACTTGATGTAAGTCAGGAGGAGGCTGTTTCTTATAGTTTCTTCATTTCCTTAGACGAGCTAATTGCCCCCTTTTTATCATATTCATTAGTTGATGCATATTCCAACCCCCCACGTGAAATTCTTGCGTTTTGGCTTTTCATCTAGAGAGGTGATGCTTTCACATTTCCAGGTCTATTTCTGTTGTGCTTATAAGGCTAGACATCATTCATGGGAATCATTTTTCAGTGGGTACCTCCATAAACTTTTCTCCCAAATTTAATTCAGTTACTTCCAGAGTAGAGTTAGCCTCTATTATCCAGAAGACTGGTACCAGGAATGACTGGTGAACTACAGGTCTACCAGGAAAGCCATATGAACATTGTTGCTCCTCCAGAGACTACGTCTAATTTATTTGACAATTTCTCTTAGCACCACAGCTATGCTTTCCTGGTTTTTGTTTGTTTGTTTGTTGTTGTTGTTGTTTTAATTCTTGTCCATGTGTGAACTCCTGCACTTGGGCTATATATTTCATTTTATTTCATTTTGTGCAGCCATAGCTTTATTTGATACACTGGCTGATAATATCATATCTTCATGTGATATACCTTTGTTGTAAAGACATGATTGCTTCATATGATGCATTGCTCTGGTTGCCTACATCCTTTTTTAGAAAGATTTATTTATTGGGCGCCTGGGTGGCTCAGTTGGTTAAGCGACTGCCTTCGGCTCAGGTCATGATCCTGGAGTCCCAGGATCAAGTCCCACATCGGGCTCCCTGCTCAGCAGGGAGTCTGCTTCTCCCTCTGACCCTCTTCCCTCTCGTGCTCTCTATCTCTCATTCTCTCTCTCTCAAATAAATAAATAAAATCTTGAAAAGAAAAGAAAGATTTATTTATTTATTTTAGAGAGAAAGTGCACACAGCAGGGAGGGGCAGAGGGAGAAGGAGAGAGAGAATATCAAGCAGACCCTCACTGAGCACAGACCTTGATGGGGGGCTTAATTCCAGGACCCAGAGATCATGACCTGAGCTGCTATCAAGAGCCAGATGCTTAACCAACTGAGCCACCTAGGTTCCCCTGATTGTCTACATCTTTAAGATCATATTAACAATTTTTGTCTTTTCATGCCTTGTACAATACTAGATACTTTAGTTAATTTGTCACCATGGGTCATTGAATACCCACTGAAGTCTAATCATTTACCTTATATTCACTTCCTCCTTTCTTGTGTTATGTATTTTCTTAAATTGACCTTCCAGTCTTGATACCTGGCTTTCTGAAGAGCTTTGAGGTCTACTTCTGTCCCTGCACACTCAGTTGGATCTCTGTCTCTCTGTCTTTCTGTCTCTGTCTCTCTCTTGATTTATACCCTTTAGCATTGTGTCTCCCAAAGGACAGTTACAGTGACACTTAGCCTTCTTTCTGATCCTAATGCTATAAGAGCAATGGGTCCAACCTTTTTACCAAGTAGTATTTATGTGGGTTTTACTATTACCCCACATATTATTTAGGCCAATGCTTAATTTTTAAAATTTCTCTCTTGACGGTGGGATTCCTTTTTTAGGGAGGCAAGTGGGGGAGTCAGGTCAATACTCCCACAGGTTTCTGACCATCTATAGCCGTTGTTAGAGTGTGCCATGTTATTTTTATATGCAAGCAACAATATTGTGGATGTTTGTGATAACAGGTACTATGAATATTTTGGCCCCAAATATATTCTATAGTCTCGTGACCTTTGTCCCACTTATAAGCAAAAACTTCTCACCAAACTGTGTTGAGATTCTACATTTTGGGGTGTATGTGTGTGTTTCAGAGCTTTACTGGTACCACCAGGAACATATTTGGGGGTCTACCTCCTAATATCTTTAAATATATAGATACAGTTCCTGTTACTGATTTTTTCAAGTATATACGTCATCCGTTCATCTAGATTAGTAGTATCTACAACTAAAAAGCCAAAGGTGTAAGACTCATTTGCAGATATAACTAAATTAATTTTGCAAGTTTCTAAACTATATAGATTCCAGGCTCCTACATTCTGTCTGCCTAGAATTTTTATTCCACTCCTGCAACTTTGGAAGCCTAGTTATTTGCCAGTCATGGAACCCCTGAAGTGAAAAGTTACCTCCTTCCAGAGATTCTGGTAATCTGAGTTGGCTTGGTCGGCACATTCTTCTGGTGGTCTTTTGGCGAGTTGACTTTGGCTTTGGGGGAGTTCGTTTCCTGAGGTTTGCCAGGCTATATCTTCCCTGCCATCTCATTTGTCTTTACAAAATCTGTTTTTATTTTAAGTTTTTTTAATAAGATTTGTTTATTTGTTTGTTTGTTTTAGAGAGAGTGTATACAAGAAGGGGAGGGGGAGGGGCAAACAGACTCTGCACTGAGCATGGAGCCCACTGGCACGGGGCTCAATCTCATGACCCTGAGATCATGATCTGAGCTGAAATCAAGAGTAGGATGTTTAACTGACTGAGCCACCCAGGAGCCCTTCTACAAAATCCGCCTTGATAGTGTTAATTTGCTGAAAGGTCTGAATTCATAGCAGAATATTCAGTGACTTTTTTTCCCAAGGTACAATTCTTGACAAATAGTTTTCTTTTTTTTTTAAGATTTTATTTATTTATTTGAGAGAGAGAGAGAAAGAGAGCACAAGTGGGAGGACGCAGAGGCAGTGGGAGAAGCAGACTTGCCGCTGAGCAGGGAGCCGGATGCGGGGCTTGATCCCAGGACCCTGAGATCATGACCTGAGCCGAACGCTTGACCAACTGAGCAACAAATGAGCCCCGACAAATAGTTTCCTGCAGTAGTTTGTTTGTCCTATTTTTTGTCGTTATTTTGGGTTTTTTTTGCCTATTTTCTTCTTGCTTCTTTTTTTAATCATTGTAATATCAATGCTGTGTTCTCACTTCTTTTTTTATTTGAGGTGAAATTCACATAACATAAAATCAATCATTTTCAAGTGTACAATTTGGTGGCATTAGCACATTCAAATGTTGTGCAACTGCCACCTCTCTCTAGCTCGAAAGCATTTTTGTCACCCTCCAGGAGACCTCATACCCAGTCACTCTCCATTGACAGATGAATGGATCAAACAAAATGGGGTTTGTGCATATGATGAAATATTCTTCAGCCACCGAAGGGAAAGAAGTACTAACAATGTAATGGCACGGATGAAACTCTTGATTGCTTTTTGACCATTCTTCACATAGAAATCCGAGGTCTTCTGGGATCCAGAATTTGCAGAAAATTTGTATGGAAGAGGGAGCAAGTCATGTCCCGCTGGCAGGAATTTCCACCTGTCCACAGGATCATGGTGTGCAAGTGCTCTCCCCAGGCCACAGCACTGAGCACCAAGGTGAAGGCCATCTCCTGCCACAACCATCCTGCTTCCAGGGAAGACAGGTTCGTGTCTTTGTCCTGCTTTGTCTGGAATCTATGGCTACCTCCCATGGTCCTGTCTGAACTCCAGTCTACACCCCAGCCTTTCTTTGTACACTGTGTTTCAGGATTAGGGCTGCTTCCTAGTATTCTCAATCTTGTTTTTGAATGGTGTTCAAGGGGCAAAGAGGGCAGCACGATTTTTACTCCACCATTTTCCTGAGAACAGCTGCATAGTGTTTAAAGAGCACTTTCACTGAATAATCACCTTCTGTCTGGATGACACCTCATGTGGCTGGGATATTCTCTCCAATAAATTGCCCAGTATCAAGGAAGCTGTAAATGGCAGCATCTTGACTGGAGCCAGGTTCCTCTGCTTCTGAAAGGTTGCTCTTCAACATTTTGCAATACAATTGGTAACACTTGGAGAAAACGAAGATATCTGTCCCTCCTGTCTTCATATGTCAAAAGAGGGCGACCAGGCTATTGTGAGGATTTGGCGAAATGATATGTGTCCAGTATTAAGCACAAAGCACATGCTCATTGGATGTCAGATTGAGTTGCCCTGAAATGAACTGAGTGAAATGAATTTAGGACATGGGTATTCTCTTCGCTGGCAATTGTGTGACTTCCAGATCACTGGGCCAGAGATCTTCTTAAAGCAAGGCCCAGTAAGGACATCACATCTCACTGGTCTGAGGAGCACAGAAGAGAATTGCATTGCTAAGTGTGTTACAGTAGGTATGGTGTCTGTGTGCTGATTGGCAAAGGTGCCAAAGGTCAAGATGAAGAGAGCATCTGGGGGCACCAAGGTGACTCGGTAGGTTAAGCATCAGACTCCCGATTTTGGCTCAGGTCACGATCTCAGGCTTGTGAGATCGAGCCCCGCGTCAAGTTCTGCACTCAGCATGGAGTCTCCTTGGGATTCTCTCTCTCCCTCTCCCTCTTCCCCATCTTCCCCCATGTTCTCGCTCTCACTCTCAAATAAATAAATTAATCTTCAAAAAAGAAAAAGAGAGCATCTGTGCCAGACTGCATGGGGTCACAACCCACCCCACCCCACCACTCATTGGCCATGTCACTTCTGGCTGAGAAAAGCCAGTTTCCTGCCTGAAAATTAAGGATAGTAACAGTCCTCACTCTTAGGTCATTATGAGTTTTAAATAAGATCTGAGGTATCCAGTGTCTATGCCACACCCAGCGTGTTATCTGCAAGATAAGTGTCTACTGTTGTACCACCGCAGCTCCACACTCACACTATAGCCAGTTCGGCTTCCTAGATAAGGCAGAAGGTTCTGCCAGCTTAGGAGACACCATCTTTGTCCCCGGGAAGGGACATCTCCCATTCTCATCACACAGGTTGGCCTTCTGGTTTCGAAGCCAGTCTCTTGGTACTTACTCAGCATCTGTTTTTCTTCCCGCATCTGATCAACTCTAGTTGCCTTTAAAACAAAATCGCTGAGACCGCAAAGCTGAGAACCAGAATCCAGACCGTGGGGATGCTATAAATGGCACAGCCTAAGAAGACAGCTGGCCTCCTTAGATGACACTTGTACTCCCACATAACCCAAATTCCAGGGGAAGGAATTTGGGTAGAAAGCACATTATTCACAACAATTTGATGATGTGCCTGCATTGTCTGCGATCTAAGCTCCTCTGGAATGAGGGAGGCTTCCTCCTTTTGCTTCAGCCCAAACTACTTGCTTACTGAAGACCATAACAACACTCCATTACTCAGAGGAAGTGCTTTACACTTGCAAATCATTCTGGGAAGGCAAATGAATTGGCATTTCTAAGCTACAAATGTGGGGTTTTTTTTTTTTTCCTTAAGGATGCTTACCAACCTAAATAGCGAAACAGATCCAAATTGTTACTCATCACATTAAAGAAACAGCATAAGATGGATTTCTCCCATTCAAAAAAATCAGTTATCCATCCACTACTTGTGCTAAACCCACCATAAATGCCTTAAAGATTCGAATGGTGACATCTGAGAGCTGATAACAGGGATTTGAGGCTTGTTGTCATGAAGTAGGTGCCCACAGGAGAGATGGATGCAAAATACTCTCTGCCCAGCACCACAGGCGTGGGGAAATGTCACCACTCTCCACTTCTGAGATCAGCTCATGGACATACGTGATGGGCCAGAAGACTCACACTAGGAAAAGGAAGTCAACCACAAATCACTGAGGCTGAGTGTCTTGCTTCTACCAGATAGCCTCCGTGTTCTCGGTAGAATCCTTCAACTTTTAAAACACTCCCTCCAGGGCGCCTGGGTGGCTCAGTTGGTTAATCGACTGCCTTCGGCTCGGGTCATGATCCTGGAGTCCCGGGATCGAGTCCCGCATCGGGCTCCCTGCTCGGCGGGGAGTCTGCTTCTCCCTCTGACCCTCCCCCCTCTCATGTGCTCTTTCTCTCTCACTGTCTCTCAAATAAATAAATAAAATCTTTAAAAAAAAATAAAATAAAAAATAAAACACTCCCTCCAGCCCCTAAACATTAGAGAAAAAAAAAAATCTAGAACACTCGGAAATGAAAAGCCTTCTTACGTACCGGTTGTTATTTTCGAGCCACAACTAGCTACATTTAACCATATCATTCCTGTGCCTTTAGGTTAGCTTGGCATGCAGATAGACCCAGCAAGTTACAAACACCAGGGATGTCTGCCCTAATCACTAGGGCATCTTCCCTTGTCCTCACTCCAGAACTCTTCGATCGACTTCTTCGGGTTTCTGATTCCTTTTGTTTATTCTTATTTACTAATGAGTTTACTGGAATCCCAGTGGTCCTTTCTTAGTTTTTTTTATTTAAAATCAATTTAATTACATATAGTGCATTATTAGTTTCAGAGGCAGAATTTAGGGATTCATCAGTTGTGTATAACACCCAGTGTTTGTTTGTTTGTTTGTTTTTTATTGAAGTATAGTTGACATACGGTGTTAATGTTAGTTTCAGCTGTATGACAGAGTGATTGGACAATTACCGCAGTTACCATCTGTCCCTATACTAAGTTATTACAATATTTGACTGTACTCCCTCTGCTGTGCTTTTCATCCCTGTGACTTATTTATTTTGCAAGTGGGAGTTTATACCTCTTTATCCCCTTTTCTTATTTTGCCCATTGCCGCCCACTGGGCAACCACCAATTTGTCCTCTGTATTTATGAGACCATTTCTGTCTTCTGTTTGTTTGTTTTATTCTACTCACATTTAAATTTCTGCCTTTGAACAAAGCCTTCTTGTTCTTCTCTATGACCCTGACTTCCAGCTTAAGCCCGAAGATGCTGGATGATAACATGTTTCTGGATCTAGCTCCCGAATCTCCCCTGAGAATTCCACGTCCTGCCACCCATGGTTGAACCAGCCCCAGGCCTTGCCTGGGAATCACCCAAACTGCTTGTTGCCTGAGAGCTCTGACAAATCTCAACCTCATGAACCAGATTCTGTACCCATCCCCGAGATCAACAAGGCAACACTAGGCTTTGGAAATGGTTTGGTGAGAGTCAGAGAACATGGCCCCTTAGGGTTTACTCAGAGGGTGTGGCATTTTCACCAAGGAGCATTTACTGTTCCCCCAGGAAACCCCATCTGCTCACAGACTAAATAAAGGGCACTTCAGAGCACCCCTCCTATACAGTAGAGATCCATGGGCTTTAGAAATTTCCTTTTCTCCACAAATAAGTTATCTCTGAGAATTTCTGTGGGCAATCTCTCTAAGGTGAGACCAATCCCCCACTTGGGCAGTACTGAAACGACCACCTATCAGCAGACACACACTTCCCTCTCAACCAGCAGTCAACTAACAATGACCACTGCCTGTTTTTTTTTTTTAAAGGATTTTATTTATTCATTTGAGACACAGAGATACAAAGAGAGAGAAGGGAAAGCATGAGCAGGGAGAGAGGCAGAGGGAGAGGGAGAAGCAGGCTCCTTGCTGAGCCAGGAGCCCGATGTGGGGCTCGATCCCAGGACCCTGGGATCATGACCTGAGCCGAAGGCAGATGCTTAAGGACTGAGCCACCCAGGTGCCCCGACCACTGCCTGTGTTTTTATGAATAAGATTTAATGGAATTTAACTATACCATCTGTGGTACCTTCCCACTACACTGGCAGAGATGAGTAGCCACAACAGAGACAGGGAGACCCCCAAACCCAAAATACATGTTCTCTGGGCTTAATATACAGAAATTGTTGACTACTGCTCGAGACCATGAGCTGGTCAGCTTTTCGATAATGTTGGTATCTATTTTTCTCATAGGGTGTTCTTTTCTGTTATCAATTGGCCTGTTCAGTATTATATGATTTTTCTCTGAAATTGATTGAGACAAGTAACGGTGAACCTTACTGGTCAGTTTTTCTAGAATGAGATTGATCCCCAATAGAAAGTGTTGCTTCACAAGTTAGTATTAAACAGAACACAGCTCAATCATGAAGTCATCTGTAAGAATCAACACAGCCTGTGGTAGCACATGTCCTACCCTGCAAATCAATCATAATTTAAATACTTTTCTTGTTAATATAGCAATTTGTTTTCAATTCTTATAAATGTCAAAGGGAATTAATAATGAAGCCAGCATGTGGGAGAGCTAACAGATGTGATCACCCAGGCCATGCTACTGAGAGGGAGCTGTACACAGTCTACAGTGTAAACAGAGCCCTTGAGAGTTGTGCAGTACCCAATCCACACAACTGTACATGGTGAACCCATGAATTTCTGGGGTAAATTCACAAAGAGATTGAGATAAAACAGGATCAGACTGTCAAATCAGACTCACACAAATTGCAGATCTTTTCCAGCAATGATGTTTATTCATAATTTCAAGGGTGCAAGTAACGACGAGGCAAGTGAAGCAGAGACGGGTCTGAGGCTGTTGCCATGGGTCCCCAGACCTCTTCCCGCCACATTGGACACATGCTAAACCATTTTAGCATGTGAGATCTCTAAGTAATGTATGTAGCTACATGCTATGGGAAAGAGAGAAATCTGAGTCATGAAACATCTTTGATTTATATTTAACTTATTTATAGGTAACTGTTTGGTTTACACAACATTCTCTGTGCTGTCACACCTTATAAATCCATAGTCCTAGGTGTGTCTACCATGAGCAGCCTTAAACAAGTAAATACATTTTACTTGAAGTTCCCATTGATAAGGACTGTCTTCTTTCCCCAGCAGACACTGTTATTTTGTTCACTGGTAAAGCAGTAACAGGGAGATTTGATGGAGTCACTTTTTCTTTTTCCCTGAAGCAGCTCCTTAACCTCCCACTTCCCAGAATGTTTACCTGAGACAGCCCAAGCGAAAGCAGCCAGGTAGAATCTTCATGCACAACAAGCTGAGAGACAGTGAATCTAGTAGCAGGTCAGTATCAGTTTGAAAAGAAACACAGATTGAGGCAGAGAACACAGAAAGTGTGCTCTGAATCATGCTCCTGCAGGATGTGAGTGCATATTTTCAGGGTGGTTGCCATTTCAGATGGGGGGGTCACACAGCTCCTTAGGAGCTCTGATTTTGGATATTAGCCCTTTATCTGATATGTCAATTGCAAATATTTTCTCCCATTCTGATGATTGTCTTTTGGTTTTGTGGACTGTTTCTTTTCCTGTGCAAAAGCTTATTCTCTTGATGAAATCCCAATAATTCATATTTGCCTTTGCCTCCCTTGCCTTTGGCGATGTTTCTAGGAAGAAATTGCTGCAGCTGAGGTCGAAGAGGTTGCTACCTGTGTTCTCCTTTAGGATTTTGATGGACTTCTGTCTCACGTTTAGGTCTTTCAACCATTTGGAGTCTATTTTTGTGTGTGTTGAAAGGAAATGGTCCAGTTTCATTCTTCTGCATGTGGCTGTCCAGTTTTCCCAACACCATTTGTTGAAGAGACTGTCTTTTTGCCATTGGACATTCTTTCCTGCTTTGTCAAAGATGAGTGGGCCATAGAGTTGAGGGTCCACTTCTGGGCTCTCGGTTCTGTTCCATTGATCTATGTGTCTGTTTTTGTGCCAGTACCATACTGTTCTTGATGACAGCTTTGTAATAGAGCTGGAAGTCTGGAATTGTGATGCCGCCAGCTTTGCTTTTCTTTTTCAACATTCCTCTCGCTATTCGGGGTCTCTTCTGGTTCCATACAAATTTTAGGATTATTTGTTCCATTTCTTTGAAAAAAGTGGATGGTATTTTGATGGGGATTGCATTGAATGTGTAGATTGCTCTGGGTAGCATTGACATCTTCACAATGTTTGTTCTTCCTATCCATGAGCATGGAATGTTTTTCCATTTCTTTGTGTCTTCTTCAATTTCTTTCATGAGTATTTTATAGTTTTCTGAGTGCAGATCCTTTGCCTCTTTGGTTAGATTTATTCCTAGGTATCTTATGGTTTTGGGTGCAATTGTAAATGGGATCGACTCCTTAATTTGTCTCTCTCTGCCTTGTTGTTGGTGTATAGGAATGCCACCGAATTCTGTGCATTGATTTTATATCCTGCCACTTTATTGAATTCCTGTATGAGTTCTAGCAGTTTTGGGGTGGAGTCTTTTGGGTTTTCCACATAGAGTATCATATCATCTGCAAAGAGTGAGAATTTGACTTCCTCTTTGCTGATTTGGATGCCTTTGATTTCTTTTTGTTGTCTGATTGCTGTGGCTAGGACTTATAATAGTATGTTGAATAGCAGTGGTGAGAGTGGACATCCCTGTCGCGTTCCTGACCTTAAGGGGAAAGCTCTCAGCTTTTCCCCATTGAGAATGATATTCCCTGTAGGTTTTTCATAGATGACTTTTATGATATTGAGGTAGGTACCCTCTGTCCCTATACTCTGAAGAGTTTTGATCAAGAGAGGATGCTGTACTTTGTCAAATGTTTTTCTGCATCTATTGAGAGGATCATATGATTCTTGTTCTTTCTTTTGTTATGTATTGTATCACGTTGATTGATTTGCAGATGTTGAACCAAACTTGTAGCCCAGGGATAAATCCCACTTGGTCATGGTGAATGATCCTTTTAATATACTGTTGGATCCTATTGGCTAGTATTTTGGTGAGAATTTTTGCATCCATGTTCATCAAGGATATTGGTCTGTAATTCTCCTTTTTGATGGGGTCTTTATCTGGCTTTGGGATCAATGTAGTGGTGGCCTCATAAAATGAGATTGGAAGTTCTCCTTCCATTTCTATTTTTTGGAAGAGTTTCAGGAGAATAGGTATGAACTCTTCTTTAAATGTTTGGTAGAATTCCCCTGGGAAGCCATCTGGCCCTGGGCTTTTGTTTTTTGGGAGATTTTTGATGACTGCTTCAATTTCCTTAGTGCTTATAGGTCTGTTCAGGGTTTCTATTTCTTCCTGGTTCAATTTTGGTAGTTGATACATCTCTAGGAATGCATCCATTTCTTCCAGGTTATCTAATTTGCTGGCATAGGGTTGATCATCATATGTTCTTAAAATTGTTTGTATGTCTTTGGTGTTGGTTGTGATCTCTCCTCTTTCATTCATGATTTTGTCGATTTGGGTCATTTCTCTTTTCTTTTGGATAAGTCTGGCTAGGGGTTTATCAATCTTGCTCATTCTTTCAAAGAACCAGCTTGTAGTTTCGTTGATCTGTTCTACTGTTCTTTTGGTTTCCATTTCATTGATTTCTGGTCTGTTCTTGATAGTTTCTCTTCTCCTGCTGGGTCTAGGCTTTATTTGCTCTTTTTTCTCTAGCTCCTTTAGGTGTAGGGTTAGGTTGTGTATTTGAGACCTTTCTTGTTTCTTGAGAAAGGCTTGTATTGCTATATACTTTCCTCTCAGGACTGCCTTTGCTGTATCCCACAGATTTTAAACAGTTGTGTTTTCATTTTCATTGGTTTCCATAAATTTTTTTAATTCTTCTTTAATTTCCTGGTTGACCCATTCATTCTTCAGTAGGATGCTCTTTAGCCTCCATGAAGTTGAGTTCTTTCTGACTTCCCTCTTGTGATTGAGTTCTAGTTTCAAAGCATTGTGGTCTGAAAATATGCAGGGAATAATCCCAATCTTTTGGTACTGGTTGAGACCTGATTTGTGAACTACGGTGTGATCTTTTCTGGAGAATGTTCCATGGGCACTAGAGCAGAATGTGTATTCTGTTCCTTTGGAATGGAATGTTCTGAATATGTCTGTGAAGTCCATTTGGTCCAGTGTGTCATTTGAAGTCTTTATTTCCTTGTTGATTTTTTGCTTAGATGATCTGTCCATTTCAGTCAGGGGGGTGTTAAAGTCCCCCACTATTATTGTATTGTTGTCAATGTGTTTCTTCGCTTTTGTTATTAATTGCCTTATATAATTGGCTGCTCCCATGTTCGGGGCATAGATATTTACAATTGTTAGATCTTCTTGTTGGATAGACCCTTTAAGTAGGATATAGTGTCCTTCCCCATCTCTTATTACAGTCTTTGGTTTAAAATCTAATTTGTCTGATATAAGGATTGCCTCCCCACCTTTCTTTTGGTGTCCATTAGTATGGTAAATGGTTTTCCACCGCCTCACTTTCAATGTGCGGGTGACTTTGGGTCTAAAATGAGTCTCTTGCAGACAGCATATCGATGGGTATTGTTTTTTAATCCAATCTGATAGCCTGTGTCTTTTGATTGGGGCTTTTAGCCCATTTACATTCAGGGTAACTATTGAAAGATAGGAATTTAGTGCCATTGTATTGCCTGTAATGTGACTGTTACTCTATATTGTCTGTGTTCCTTTCTGATCTATGCTACTTTTAGGCTGTCTCTTTGCTTAGAGGACCCCTTTCAATATTTCTTGGAGGGCTGGTTTTGTGTTTGCAAATTCCTTTAGTTTTTGTTTGTCCTGGAAGTTTTTTATCTCTCCTTCAATTTTCAATGAGAACCTACCTGGATATAATATTCTTGGCTGCATACTTTTCTCGTTTAGTGCTCTGAAGATATCATGCCAGTCCTTTCTGGCCTGCCAGGTCTCTGTGGATAGGTCTGTTGCCAATCTAATGTTTCTACCTTTATAGGTTACATATCTCTTCTCCTGAGCTGCTTTCAAGATTTTCTCTTTGTCTCTGAGACTCGTAAGTTTTCCTATTAGATGTCGGGGTGTTGACCTATTTTTATTGTTTTTGAGAGGGGTTCTCTGTGCTTCCTGGATTTTGATGCCTGTTTC